>NC_073306.1:172112435-172434935 GCF_027595985.1 Sorex araneus | reverse complement strand
TCACTTAGCCAATCGAGGTTTGATCCCTGGCTTCCCATATGTTCCCCCAAGCACCGCCAGGAGTAATTCGTGAGTGCAGAGCCAGGAGTAACCCCTGCACATTGCTAGGTGTGATCCAAAGAGCAGAAAGAAAGAGAAAAGTCACAAGAGCACCAGAAGAATGGGGCTAGAGCAATAGCACAGCGGGTAGGGCGTTTACCTTGCACCTGGCCGACCCGGGTTCGATTTCCAGCATCCCATATGGTCCCCTGAGTACCTCCAAGAGTGATTCCTGAGTGCATGAGCCAGGAGTAATCCCTGTGCAACGCCGGGTGTGAAAAAGCAAAAAAAAAAAAAAAGAAGAAGAAGAAGAAGAAGAAAAGAGCGCCAGAAGGATAGCAAGGGTAAGGTGCTTGTCTTACAACCAGCCAACCCTAGTTTGATCTCCAGCCCCACAAATGGTTCTTCGAGCACAGCAAGAACTAATCCCTGAGCACCACTAAGTGTAGTCCAAAATAACCCAATAAAGGAAAAATGCAAAATTTCATGGGGAAACTATTTCCTCAGAAATTTGAATCTTGTGTTTTGAGTCTTTATTTTGTCACAGTGAAGTTAGAGTACAGGAAATAATTACTCTTGTAGTGCTACTAACTTAGATTTTCTTGTTTTACTAGTGCACTCGTAAAACTGATGAATAAATCAATAGAAGGGACTGCAGATGATGAAGAGGAGGGTGTAAGTCCAGATACAGCTATTCGTTCTGGACTTGAACTTCTTAAGGTAATTTTGAAATATCTTGCTTGGTCTTTGTGCATTTCCATAGTCATTACTTTAATTCCCTTATCTATCAGACAACCTGCAGCCAGAGGTGTTAGAGCTGTTCACAGGAAGTGTTTCATGAAAAAATACCAGTCTGATGAGGAAATTTTTTTTTTTCTTTTTGGGCCACACCCAGCGATGCACAGGGGTTACTCCTGGCTCTGCACTCAGGAATTACTCCTATTGGTGCTGGGGCAGCCATATGGGTTGCCGGGGATCGAACCCGGGTTGGCTGCGTGCAAGGCAAACGCCCTACCCGCTGTGCTATCGCTCCGGCCCCAAGAAAATTTTTAATAATTGATAATTATAACTTGTGGTCAAAAATTGAACAATTTATAAACGCTGTTTAGGCAAAGCTTTGGATAGGATATGCCTTAGTATAGGGAACACTGCAACAGCATCAAATGGTAATTCTTACCATATTTTATTGGTTGTTGAAAGTCTTGCCTGACTCCAGGAAAGAATTGTGTTGGGGAGGCTGGAGCAATAGTACAGCGGGTAAGGCGTTTGCCTTGCACGCGGCCAACCCGGGTTTGATTCCCAGCATCCCGTATGGTCCCCTGAGCACCGCCAGGGGTAATTCCTGAGTGCAGAGCCAGGAGTAACCCCTGTGCATCGCTGGGTGTGACCCCAAAAAGCAAAAATAAAAGAAAGAAAGAAAAGAATTGTGTTAGGTAATAGAGAAGGTCTGGAGGGATTGGACAGCAGGGAGAGCATTTGCCTTGCATGCGAGTAACCTGGATCCCACATGGTCCCCTGAGCACCGCCAGGAGTGATCCCTCAGTACAAAACCAGGAGTAACCTCTGAGCATCTCTGGGTGTCGTGCAAAAAGTCAAAATAAATAAAAATTAAAAATAGCTTTCTTTCAATGGAATAAAGAGAAAAAATTTAAGATCAGGACCGATTGATAATAGGAGCGAGAAAGACTTTCACAGTTGGAAACTGCCACAAGTATGTGGGGGGCAGAGGGCAGTTAGGATAGAGACAATAATATGACAATAATAGTTGGAAATTATCACTCTAGACAAAAACTGAGTGCTGAAAGTAGTTGAAGGGATATACATGTTAACCTTTCAGTGCCTTTGCAAACATAATGCCCAAAAGGAAAGGGGAGGGGGAAGTAAAGTGCCTGCCATAGACAGGCAGCAGGGCACAGGAGGGTAACTGGGGACATCGGTGGTGGGAATTGTATTGGTGAAGGGACAGGTGTTGGAACATTGTTTGACCAAAACCCAATCATGAACAACTTTGTAACTATCAGACTATGATTCAACTAAATAAATTAATTTTTTTAAGAGTCATTGGTATCATTACAGTTTATAAAGTTAAGGTGAAGAGATAAACCAGTACAAAGTCCATTATATAGAAAAGAGGGATTGTATTAGATTGACTGAGAATGGCCTTAAAAGATCACAGGATTGGGCAGGTAGGGCGTTTGCCTTGAATGCGTCTAACCTGTGTCCAATCCCCAGCATCCCGTATGGTCCCCTGAGGACTGCCAGGAGTAACTCCTGAGTGCAAGGCCCGGAGGGACGCCTGAGCATTGCCAGATAGGACCCAAAAAAAGCAAAACAAATAAAAGATAAAGGAAATGCATTTTTTTAAAAAGGTCACAGGATTGAGGAGTTTTCCTTAAGTCTTTACAGATTCCCCTTTTGAGTCCCTAGCACCATGTATATTTATTTCCCTGAGCATTGTTAGAGATCACATCTGAGCATTTGAGTGAGAAATAATCCCTAAGCACCACAGTATGTGGCTCCATGAGAAACATAAATAGGGATTTTAAACATAAATCGCCTTGTGTATTATGTGGGAAGAATCAGTGACACAGGAGTATGGTTTAGACTTATTTATTTTTTGTTTTGGGTCCACACTCAGTTGTACTTAGGCCTTACTCCTGACTCTTTGCACAGGGATCACTCCTGGTGACACTTTGATCAGGAATTGAACCCAAGTTGGCCACATGCTGAGCAAAAACCTTATCTACTTCGTTTTCACTCTTGCACTTAAATTCTGTCTTTATAAAGTTTTTTTCTAAATATTTTTAAAAATAGTATTGTTAGTTTTCAGGAGGGGCTTGTTTTTGTTTTTTAATGCTGCATTTCTAAACAGTTACAATATTGAGCTGGAGAGATAGATCACTGGACCAGAACACATGCTTTGCATCCTAGAATCCATAATTCAGTTGCCAGCACTGCATATTCCCCTGAGCACTGACAAGAGTAGCAGAGCCAAGTGTGGCACACAGCGCTCTAAAATAAGACTGGTAAAACCACACAACTTAATACTATTCGTCTAAACCTTGTTAAATGTGTTTCTCCACTTTATAACCTATGAATTAACAAGATTACATTCTCTATTTCTTGCCTGTTACTCTCTTAGCCCCAGTAGTCCACTAAATTGTTTCTACTTCATGGATATGTGGCATGTACTAAATAAATGAAGGAGTAAATATTAAATGTTTTATTATACTTTAAGTTTCATGACAGCTTCATTGTTTATAGTTATGTGATTCTATTGTGAACTGGTTTTGTTTTTTTTTTTTAACTTTCAGTTTTGGGCCACACCTGGCAGTGCTCTGGCTTACTGGTCAGGAATCACTCTCTGGCTTAGTGGTCAGGAATCACTCCTGACAGTCTGGGGGAACAATATGGGATGCTAGAGTTGGTTATATCCAAGGCAAATGCCTTTTTCACTGTACTATGCCTCTGTCTCCTCTATTACAAACTTTGCCATGGGGGCAGGCCACACAAAGTAGTTGGTATTCAGGGGCCATTCCTAACTCAGTGCTCAGGGAACCGTATCATGCTAGGGAATCAGACCTGGATTGGCTACATTCAAGTAACTTTCTGCTATCTCTTAAGTTTTAGTGGTACGTGGAGGGAAAGAAGGGATTGACCTATACCTGACTAAGGCATCACTCCACTATGCTGAAGAGACTCCTGCATAGGTCACACGCAGGAACTCCCCTAACACCACACCTCCACTGCCATCTATCACACTAGCCCCACTATTATGACCTTTTATGCCAGATTTTTTTTTCTTATTGGGTCACACTCAGCAATGCTCAGGGATGAATTCCTGGCTCTAGACTCAGGAATTATTCCTGGGGGTGCTCAGGAGATCATCTTGGTTGCTGGGGACCATACTCAGGTCAGCTGCGTGCAAGGCAAATGCCCTTCCCGCTCTGCCATTACTCCGGCCCTTTTATGACAGATTTCACTTAAAATATTATCCTGTCTTGGAACCGGAGAGAATATAGGGGTTAAGGTGCTTTCCTTTAAAGCAGCTGACCCATTTCATCCCAGGCACCGCATAGTGGTCAGGTCTTCTCACACCATCAAGAATAATTCCTACAGCGCATAGGCTGCTAGAACCCATGTGCTGCTTGCACCCACGTAGCAGAGCACATGTGGTGCTTGAGTACATGTGTCACCTACATCTCCCCTTTTGAGACTTTTCCTGTCTAATGCTGAGATATGTATAGGGTCTCTTTCTGCCCTTGAAGAAGCCGCATTCTTCTTTAAGTGCATATCTCTCTCTGTCTCTCTCTCTTCCCCTCCCTCTCTCCTCCTCCCTCCCTCCATATATATATATATATCTCTGTGTGTGTGTGTGTCTCTCTCCCCCTCCCTCCCTGCTTTTCTGTCCCTCCCTCCTCACCTTCAAAAACCTCCAGATAGGGGCTGGAGCTATAGTACAGCAGGTAGGGTGTTTGCCTTGCATGTGGCCGACCTGGGTTCGATTCCCAGCATCCCATATGGTTTCCTGAGTGCAGAGCCAGGAGTAACCCCTACGCATCGCCAGGTGTGACCGAAAAAAAAAAAAAAAACATGAGATGAGAACAGGAAAGTACATGGGTTTTTGTTTTTTTTTTTTTTTTCCTTTTTTGGGTCACACCTGGCAGTGCTCAGGGGTTACTCCTGGCTCTGCACTCAGGAATTACCACTGGCGGTGCTCGGGGGGGACCATATGGGATACTGGGATTTGAACTCGGGTCGGCCGCATGCAAGGCAAACGCCCTACCCGCTGTGCTATCGCTCCAGCCCCAAAAGTACATGTTTAATATAGAACTTTTCCATTCTGGAGAAGCCCCTTTTTAAAAATTTTTTGCAGTTTCTCAGGGTCCACCAGGACCACAGTTGGCAGTGCTCAGGTGACCATATGGTACTGGCGATAAAACCTAGGATCTCATTCATCCTAGGCATGTATCCCTCCACTTGTACTATCTCCCTATTCAGATGTTTTTGGAAGGGTGGAGAGATAGCACAGCAGATAGGATGCTTGCCCACAACTGACCCCAGTTCAGTTTTGGTGTCCCATATGGTCCCCCTGATTGCAGCCAGGTATGGCCCAAAAGCAAATAAATTGAAGGGGTAGAGTAGCTTAGTATCTTGTCAGTGAGTTAAAGCTGTGTTAGCATTTTGTTCATATCACCATATTGCTTTGCACAGATGAGCCATTTCTACATTCTCATTGTCAGAATAGGTTAAAAGATAAAATAGAAAATACAGCAAATTCTGTATTCTCAACTTAAAATCTACTGCAGTATTTCTATTGATTCTGTCTTATTAGGCATAACTAACACTGAGCCATAGCTAAATGTAAGAGAAGCTACTAGATAAGTACAACATTTTCTGTGACTTAGGTAGCCTCATACTTAAGTATTTATGGTAGAAAAAGATCCCCCGCCCCAAGTCTGCAGCATAGTATAACTTGTAGGGAACTTTCCTTGTACACTCTGGTAACCTGATCTCCGGAATCTCATATTGTCCCCTGAAACTGCCAGGAGAGAGCCTAGGGCACAGCTGGGTTTGCCAAAAAACAAACCAAAAAATGAAGAAAGTTTTTTGGTTTGTGGTTTGTTGTTGTTGTTGTTGTTGTTGTTGTTGTTTTTGTTTTTGGGTCAAACCTGGGATACTCAGGGGTTACTCCTGGCTCTGCTCTCAGAAATTACTCCTGGCAGTGGTCAGGGGACCATATGGGATGCTGGAAATCAAACCCGGGTTGGCCGAGTGCAAGGCAAATGCCCTACCCGCTGTGCTATTGCTCCAGCCCCAATAGTTCTAGTTTCTTTGGGTTTGTTTGTTTGTTTGTTTGTTTTGCTTATTGGGTCACACCTGGTGATGCTCAGGAATTACCCCTGGCTCTGCACTCAGGAATTCCTCCTGGCGGTGCTCAGGGGACCATATAGGATGCTGGGAATCAAACCTGGGTCAGCCGCGTGCAAGGCAAATGCTCTACCCGCTGTGCTATCGCTCCAGCCCCCTGTAGTTCTAGTTTTTTTGTTTTGTTTTGTTTTTTGCTTTTTGGGTCACACCCAGCGATGCTCAGGGGTTACTCCTGGCTTTGCACTCAGGAATTACTCCTGGCGGTGTTTGGGGGACCATATGGGATGCCGGGGATCGAACCTGGGTTGGCCGCATGCAAGGCGAACACCCTACCCGCCCTGCTATCGCTCCGGCCCCTATAGTTCTAGTTTTTAATGGATTAAAGTCATTGTCTACTTCTAAGAAATGTCTATTCCTCCAGGTTCTGTCTTTCACACATCCTACCTCGTTCCACTCTGCAGAGACATATGAGTCCCTGTTACAGTGCCTCAGAATGGAAGATGACAAGGTAGCAGAAGCTGCTATACAAATTTTTAGAAATACAGGCCACAAGATAGAAACCGACCTACCCCAGATACGATCGTGAGTATATATTTTTTCATATATGTAAAAGATTTGCACATGGGTTTATTGTTTCTTTCATGTAGAAAAAATAGTGGAAAGGAAAATCAGTTTTTATTTAGAATCTACTTTTCTGTATCTTCCATTTCATTTTTCTCTGCCATATACTTCTATGTGTACGTATACACACACATACATGTCTTCAGACAAACGAAAACTTTGTTTATACCAAAATGATATTAAAATGTTAGTCAGCAAACGATATAACAACTTAGAATTGGTCATTTAATGTATTTTCCATTATCTGTATTTTCCATATCTAGTATCTGTAGAAGTGTTGTCCTGTTGTTCATTGATTTGCAGGCACCAGTAACATCTCCATAGTGAGGCTTGTTACTGTTTCTGGTATATCGAATATATCATAGGTAGCTTGCCAGGCTCTGCCATGCAGGCAGGATACTCTCAGTAGCTTGCCTGGCTCTCCAGGAGGGGTGGAGGAATCAAACCTAGGTCAGCCATGTGCAAGGCAAACGCCCTACCTGCTATGCTATCACTCCAGTTCATATCTAGAATATTGGTCTTTTTTGCTCCGGATATTTTTGGTGGAAGGCAGCCACACTTGGCAAGATCAGGGCTTACTACTGGGTCTGTACTCAGGAATTAACTCTTAGTCAGCTCAGGGAACTGTATAAATTAAGGGAATCAAATCTGGTCGGCCGTGTGTAAGACAAATGCCCTAAACCGATGGATACTGTTGTTCCATTTCCTCCAAATGGGTTTTTAATTCAATAACTGTTACTTTCATATCACACCAAATAATGGAATACAAGAATTGTGCTTTATTAAAATTCTGTTAGCAGTAAACCAGAGAGATAGTTCAGAAGGATGGGCACATTTATTATTATGTATTATTGTGGGAGGCTTATATTTGTTCCCCAGCACCATACGTGTTTCCCCCCCCCCCCATACATAACCACTGGCAGTGACCACTAAACATCTATTCTAAAGTTATTCTGGTCACTACCAGGTTATTGTCAGTAATGATTTTTTGTTTTTATTGAGTTTTTTTTGTTTCGGGGTCATATCTGGTTATGTTCCTGGTTTTCTGTACCCAAGAGTGGTCCCTGGCAGTGATCATGGATCATATGTTGTCATATGTTGTGGCAGGGATTCAACTCATGGTCATCCACATGCAAGGCAAGCAATTGCTTTACCTCCTATTATATTTTTCTTATTTTTCCACTCATAAGTTATCAGGGCTGGAGCAACAGCACAGCGGGTAGAGCGTTTGCCTTGCATGCAGCCGACCCGAGTTCGATTCCTAGCATCCTGAGGTCCCCTGAGGACTGCTAGGAGTAATTCCTGAGCACAGAGCCAGGAATAACACCCCTGTGCATTACCAGGTGTGACCCAAAACACCAAAAAGATAAATTATCTCTGTAGGCCAGCGATGTGGCTAAGTGACGGAGCACTTATTTTGCATTTGTGAGAGCTTAGGTTATATTTATGTGTGCAGGGGTTGATCCAAGGTTAGCCATGTGCAAACAAGTCCTTTAGTATTGTCTTTCTCCTTAGTTCTGGTGGTGTTATATTTCAGATGGTATAGCAGGTTGGACACCTCCCTTGCATATAGCCAATTTGGGTTTAATGCCCAGCATTCCATATGGTCTCCCAACCCATTCCAGGAGTGATCCCTGAGCACGGAGTCAGTAGCCCTGAGGACTGCTGAATGTTGCTCAAGACCCCACCCCCACCCCCACCCCACCCCTCACACACCCCAAAAAAAGTATGTATTTTTATCATAAATGTGTAGAAGCAATAGAGACTTAATGAAGTCTGTATGTGCATGAAAATTGATAGTTTTATAACTAATGACAAATAAAGTCATTTGTGGATATCAAATACTGATAATACATTTTATCTTTCACTTGACTGCCTGGCTGGGTTGTTTCTACTTTTTTTATGTGTGACCAGGGATCAAACTCAGGACCTTCTACATGGAAGGCATGTGTGAGGTGTTATTCTTTTTTCTTAGTCTGATACTGGTTTTTGGGAACAGCCCGAAGTATACTCTGAGCACTGCTCTCAGAAACATGCAATGGAAGCAGGGAAGGGGTCAATTGAAGGGGTCAAAAGAGTACAACAGGCAGAGTACTAGCCTTGGACACAGACAACCCAGGTTCAGTACCACATAACGTGGTACTGGTACCACATAATGGCTACTACATATCACAAGGAACGATCCCTGAGCACAGCCAGGAGCAAGCAGTGAGCATTGCCTGGTGTGACAAAAAAGGGGCGGGGGTGGGGGAGACTACAAAGGAAATGGAAAATTAGAAATGTCTGTGAGGTACCAAGTTTCTTAGTAAATTATGTTGGAGAAGTTTTAGAAAGAAATGGTGACATTTATTTCTCCGTATTCAAGTTCCAGGGTCCGAAACAGTAGTACAGCAGGTTGGGCATTTGCCTTTCATGTGGCTGATCTGGGTTCAACCCTCAGCACCATATATCATCCCCTGAGCACTGCTAGGTGTGACTCAAAAATAAGTAAATAGGGGCTGGAGCGATAGCACAGCGGGTAGGGCGTTTGCCTTGCACTCGGCCGACCCTGGTTCGAATCCCAGCATCCTATATGGTCCCCTGAGCACTGCCAGGAGTAATTCCTGAGTGTAGAACCAGGAGTAATCCCCTGTGCATCGCCGGGTGTGACCCCAAAAGCAAAAAAATAATAATAATAATAAGTAAATAAATTTATACCAAGTGTGGTGACATGTAAATAAAATTGTCTACTTGTAACACTTTTCTTAAAGCATTGTATTTTTTGGATTATACTTAATGTTTCAGAAATAGATACAGTAAAAAAAAAAAAAACAGTCAACAAATGAAAGAATTACTTGTGGATTGTGCAGTTTTTCTGATTAACGTCTTTTTTTCTTTTTGACAGGACCCTAATACCCATTTTACATCAGAAAGCAAAGAGAGGTACTCCACATCAAGCAAAACAGGCTGTTCATTGTATACATGCCATATTCACTAATAAGGAAGTTCAGCTTGCACAGATTTTTGAGGTATATATCTTATAAAATATGTAGAAATTTTTTATCTGATTAGGATAAAAGCTAGGTTTTATGTCAGCTGTTAATTTTAGTAGTTCAGTAATCCATTAATCATCACAAATATTAATAGACTACTTAGAGTCACCTGATTTTAAGCACTATACACTCCTGGAAATTATTCATGTTTGCCTTTATTTACCAAGCTATTCCTTTTGCTATAGATTCTATGTGTTGGAAATGGTTCAAAGGCTGTAGTGTTGCTTTGCATGTAATAGCACTACTGATTCTCTGAGCACCAACCAATATTACTCCAACACTAGTAGATGTTGTCACCCTTTCACATTTTTGATACATGTGGACAGAACCTAGTAACCCTTGTTTTTTAAATAGGAGACAGCCCAACAGTGCTAGAAGCAGGGAAGCTAGCAGTGATACTTTGCCCAGCCATTTGGACCAGATGGTTCAGGGATCATTAGGGCCACACCCTTTAGTGCACAGGAAAACATGCTATTCCAGGGGCTCAAACTCAAGATCCTCACATACAGTAAGCATGAGATATCTCGTCAGCTTGTTAATTCCTGTGTTCATTCCTATTTATTTTTCTTGTCTAGGGACTTTCAAAATGCCCCATCAAATAAGAGATACAATGAAATATCATTGATCTAGTTTTGGATTTAAGATAGATAGCATTTTTAGAGAGCTGGAGCAATAGCACAGCGGGTAGGGTGTCTGCCTTGCACGAGGCCCACCCAGGTTCGATTCTCAGCATCCCATATGGTCCCCTGAGCACCGCCAAGAGTAATTCCTGAGTGCAAAGCCAGGAGTAACCCCTGTGCATCGCCGGGTGTGACCCAAAAGGCAAAACAAAAATAATAACAATAAAATAGCAGTTTAATCTATTAGTCTTTTTATTTCTACCTTTTGTATAAGCATAATGGGTTCTTTTTGAGTTTTTGTGTTTTTTTTTGCTTTTTCTTTTTCATTAAATTTTAGTATGGAAAATAATTATTGTCTAATAGTGAGTTACTTTTGATTACAGTATTGAAACTAAAAATTTTTTGCATTATAAATTCAGGACATTTACTTTCTCCATAGAATGTGTAGATACCTATAAAATAAAATGCTTGTTTTTATTGTTTTTATTTTTATAGCCACTTAGTAGGAGTCTGAATGCTGATGTACCAGAACAACTTATAACTCCATTGGTTTCATTGGGTCATATTTCTATGTTAGCACCAGATCAGTTTGCTTCCCCAATGAAATCTGTAGTAGCAAATTTCATTGTGAAAGACCTTCTAATGAATGACAGGGTAAGTGTCTCATTTAATTAAATTTAGAATCACAAAGTTAATAATTTATATAAGAAGCATTTCTGATTCATTTTTGTGATTTTATATTATTCTGTTTTGCTTCCTTATTTCTTTTTCTCATGTTTTCAGACTACACCCTGACTTCTCTAGAAATTAATATTTAAGAAATAAGAGAATGGAGAGAAGCAGTAGATGATGACTGACCTAAAAACTCTAAAACACATAATATTATCTTAACCCTTGAAGGACAGTTTACTGGAGTACTAGAATTTTATTGAATGTTCATAAAACTATGGAATGGTATTTCTTGTTTTAAAATATAATGACATTTCACTCTCAAATTAGTGTACTGACTTACTGACTGAAACCAAGTAATGACCAGCTTGAAAGGGCTTCCCAAGTGATTTCTGAAATAGACCTCTGGTTAAGTATTCCATTTAGGAGCTATAGAGATAGAACAATTAAAGTGCTTGGCTTCCACATAGCTGATCTGGATTTGATTTTCCTGTACCCCAGATGATCCCCTTAGCACACTCGGACTGATCCCTGAATGCAGAGTCATATGTACTTCCTGAGCACAGTCAGGTGTGGCTCAGAAAACAAAAACAAAAAAAAATTTTTTTTTTTAAACTAAGTTTTAAGCTAAGTTTTTTTTTTTTAAGCCAAGGATGTAACTCATTGGTAGAGCATTTATGAAAACTTGATTCCATCTCCAGCGCTGCATAAAGGAGGAAAGGAAAGGAGGTGCCAAAGCAATAGCACATCGGGTAGAACATTTGTCTTGCACACGGCCATCCCCAGTTTCTATCCCCACCCAGCATCCCATATAGTCCCCAAACCACTGCCAAGAGTAATTCTTGAGTGGCAAATCTAGGAGTAACCCCTAAGCATCGCCGGATGTGACCCAAAAGCAAAAAAAAAAAAAAAAAAGGAATGGATCACTGACTTTCACTGCAGCAAGCACTAAGTCATCCAACTTATTTCTAATTCTTCTACATGGTCTCATGCTTTTTGAGCCTGTAATATCTGAACCTTAAATGACTCTTGCTTGTTTATGGCATCTGAGATATGATACAATTGGGAGGATGCTTTCCTTGCACATCGCTAACCCAGGTCAATCCTGCACACCGTACCCCCAAGTTCTGCCAGGTGTGGACCAGAAACCAAAGACATTGATGAGTCAGAGAGATAGCTGAATGGGTTGGAGTATATGCCTGGCATACACAAGGCCCCAGGTATTTTGCTGGCACAGCATGGCTTCTTAAGTGTAGCTATGTAGCTCTGGTGGACTCCTTTCACCTTCTTTTTCTGTACTCATTTGTGATGTTCTTTGTGCCGTTTATAGATATGGGTAGGGGGAAAAAACGTAAAATTTACTGCATCTCTAAGATTACTTTTTTGTTGTTGTTTTTCTTTGCTTTTTGGGTCACACCCGGCATTGCTAGGGTTTACTCCTGATGCTGCACTCAAAAATTACTTCTGATTGTGCTTGGGGGATCATATAGGATGCTGAGGATTAAAACTGGGTCAGCTGCATGCAAGGCAATCACCCTATTCGCTGTGCTATGGCTCCAGCTCTTCTTAGATGGCTCTTAGGTTATGGCTTGATTATTGAGAAAAATGAGTCATGTAAAGTGCAATTCATTTAACTGTATATTCATAATGTTTTATTGCCATAACTATCATATATTTCAATGACTTTATCTTCTCAAATATAAACCATAACCATCTCATAATGGACCCCTGAGTTTTTCCCACCTTTAGCATTATAAATAATGCTGATAGGAAGATTTCAGATCCTTTTTTCAAATTTCATTTGTATGTGCCTAAAAGTGGAATAGCTGGGTCATGTCATTTTGTTGAAATTTTTCAGGACTTCCAAACTTTTTCATATATCTATACTATTTGCATTTTTACCGTTGGTGTACAAGGCTTGAGATTTCTTCATATTATTGCCAACCCTTAAGTGGTGGAGTATTGTTGGGGGAACCACGCAGTTTTAGGGATGGAAACCAGGACTCTTACATGCAAAGCATACATACGTAAGCTGGTACCCCAGCACTTACTCTCTTTAGTTGTTTTGTTAGTTGTTTTGTTTTGTTTTGTTTTTGACTCTAGCCACCCTTACATGGCTTCTAGGGTTTAATGTTTCATTTTTATCTAATGCTCGGATTCTGTTTTCTTGTGCTCATTTTACATCTTCTTTAGATAATTTAACTCCTAGACCCAGAACTATGTAGTACAGCAAGTAGGTTGCTTGCTTTGCACCTGGCCAACCCAGGTTCAGTTCTCAGGCACCCCATATGGTTCTCCCCTTCCCCAGCCCCCCCCCCAAAATAAGAAAACTCTTTTGCCTGCTTGGATGTTTCTGGTTTTAGAACACACAGAAAAATGCCAGGGGACATATTTGACTCACTGTTTAAGTGCCACCCCGAGTGATGCTCAGGAGACGATGTGCCCAGACCTACATTCAAGACATGCACTCAGCCTATTGAGCTTTTTCTAAAATCTCCAATCCTTAAACCTTTCCATATGATATTAAGTAATGATCCATCTTCATTCTTCCTTGTTTATAAATATATATATATGTATGTGGTTTTTCCATCATGATTCTGGCGGAACTGTTTTTCCAGTAATTGGTTTTACCACCTTCAAAATGAATTATTTGTTTGTGTTTTCTGGATTTTCAGTTAGTCCATATGTCTATAACTTAAACAGTAACAGCCACCCAGTTTTTATAATAGAGTAGATATGCAATAGAAGTTTAAGAAAAGTAGAATAGAATTTTTAAGACTTAGATGTTTGATTTCTCTATTTCATTTCTCATTTTGTTCTTTTCTGAACTCTGGTGACTTTCCTATATATTTACTAGAGCACTTCATTGCTTATTATGTAAAACATTATGTGTAAAACTTTTAAATTGTTTTTAAAAGTTTAATTTGTTTCATTTTAGTCAACAGGTGAGAAGAATGGAAAATTATGGTCTCCAGATGAAGAAGTTTCTCCTGAAGTACTAGCAAAGGTAATTTGAATAGGTTCTAATAAGTTATTTTTAATAAACATTTAGAAATACCTTTGAATAAACAGTAATTTCACCCTATACTAAGTCAAACATTATCTTCAAAGAAATGTAGTTTCTTGTTACAAATATAGGTTTACATCAATGTAGGCTTTACTGGATATTAACTTAGAAAAAATAGTTGATAACACTTTGGTAATGTCTGGGAAATATAAACTACCTTATTAAAGCTTATTTAATGTCTTGAAGTTTAAATAAGAGATCATACTATCTTCCTTGACATTTTGCTCTTTGTAGCTTCATAGTCATATATAACAATTTCATTTTCCGGTTTATATTAACAAACATAGTAATACCTTGGGCAGGAGCGATAGCACAGTGTTGGGCATTCGCCTTTCACGCGGCCGACCTGTGTTCGATTCCTCTGCCCCCTCAGAGAGCCCGGCAAGCTACCGAGAGTATGGAGCCTGCACGGGAGAGCCTGGCAAGCTACCCATGCGTATTGGATATGCCAGAAACAGTAACAATAAGTCTCTCAGTGAGAGACATTACTGGTGCCCACTCGAACAAATCGATGAGCAACAGGATGACAGTGACCACTTCACAGTAATACCTTTAGTGATTATTTTACTATGTGGCAAAAAACTTTTTAGGGTAAGCTATAAGTATAACAGGTAATTATGGAGTCTCCTATCATTTTGAGTTTTTGTTTAAATAATAAGTTGTCATTTGAATTTTTTTTTTTTCAGTATACTTTTTCAGAGGCCATAGAGATAGTCCAGGGGTTAGCCAGGAGTGATTACTGAGTGCAGAGCCAGGAGTAAACCCCTGTGCATCGCTGGGTGTGACCCAAAGAGTGCCAAAAAAAGAAAACAAAAACCTTTGTAAGCTAACGGATCAGAGAAATAGCTCAGTGGACTTTCAATCCCAGTACCAAATGACCCACCCACCAACGCTGCTCTATATGTGTCTCCCTCCCCCCCAGAAAAATATTTTAAAATTGTAAAAATTGTCTCATCTGAACCTGAATCATAGTTTTTTGCTGATAAAATATTTTGTATCACTCTGATTGAGACTGATGAGTGTGGTGGCTGCTGAAGGCCATGGATAGTATATGACAGTTGTAGTATTTCACCCATAGTAGAGCCTCTTTCAAATTTAAAGGTAGTTCTGTTGAGCCCTGCTAATTTTACCTCTGAGGTAAAAGAATGTATCCCCTTATATGTTTTCAAATAATTTTTGTGTGCAAAAGTTTCAAATGTGAAATGCCTGAGTTCAGGAACTGGAACTTAGGTAAGATATATGTCAGGATTAAGTATTCGTTCAGAAATAGTATTTTGAGGGCCAAAGTTATAGTACAGAGGCTAGGGCATTTGCCTTGCATGCATCCAACCTGGGTTTGATCCCCAGCATTCCATATGGTCCCCTGAACATCACCGGGTGTGGCCCAAAAGAAGAAGGAAGAAAGAAAGAATAATACTGTGGGGGGAGCCAGATATACAGTGTAGCAGGTAATGTGCCTTACATGTAGCCAATCCCAGTCAGTCCCCAGCAGCAAGCAAGAATACTTTCCTGGGACTGGAGTACAGCAAGTAAGGCACTTAACTTGCATATGGCTGATCCAGGTTTGATCCCTGGCAGCACAGTCATCCCTGACTGGAGGGCCAAAGGAAGACTTGAGTACTGCCAGGTGTGGCCCCAAAAAAGAACTTTCTTCGTATAGTTAGTTGCATGGCTTCTACACACCATTCTACCACCAGTGCCTCCTCAAAGAATTTTAAATTATCATTAATACAAATGGGACAGTAAATATTAATTAATGGTTATTATCCTAAAGATCAGTAAAACATGTCTGTTGTCAGTTAACTATCCTTACCTAATTAATATAAATTAATCTTCCCTTTAATTAGAATTTTAAGTTGCTTTCTTCTTTTAGCATGTTAATATTTTATAGGTACAAGCAATTAAACTTCTGGTAAGGTGGCTGTTGGGTATGAAAAACAACCAGTCTAAATCTGCCAATTCAACCCTTCGATTATTATCAGCAATGTTGGTGAGTGAAGGTGACCTGACAGAGCAAAAGAGGATCAGGTGAGTTTTCTTCCTTTCATTGGTTTTAACTCTGGTGGGTGGTGAACATGCTTTGCTTTTATTTGATCTCCACATGGTCCCTCAAGCACCAAGCCAGGAGTAGCTTCTGAGCACCACCAATAGGCAACAACAGCAGCAATCAAAAAATATAGCAAACAGGGGGCTGGAGCCATAGCACAGCGGGTAGGGCGTTTGCCTTGCACGCAGCTGACCCAGGTTCGATTCCCAGCATCCCATATGGTTCCCTGAGCACCGCCAGGAGTAATTCCTGAGTGCGGAGCCAGGACTGACCCCTGTGCATCGCCAGGTGTGACCCAAAAAGCAAAAAAAAAAAAAAAAAAAATAGCGAACAGATTAAGAAAATAGAGACAAAAGACCATTTTTTACTCAAAATTTTATAGAGCTTACCTAAGAATTACTTGGCTAACTAAAAATACTCAGTGTTATTTCACTATGTTTATATTAGTACTTAGGTATAACTTACTTTGGATTTAGATAATGGTGGTATATTTTTAGTAGTAAGCATCAGAGTAATGTTACAATATTTAGGTGTAACATTTCAGTATTTAAGTCAATTAAACTAGTTTTTTTTTCCCCTTTTTTTCTGTTTTTTTTTTTCTTGTTTTTAATTATTTCTCTTGGTGAAACACTGAAGCATCGCATTGACAACAGTTGACTTAGTTCTTTAAGAAACTCGCAATATTGTATATAAGTAACAAAAATTTCAGAGGTTGGAGTGATAGCACAGTGGGTAGGGTGTTTGCCTTGCATGATGCCGGCCTGGGTTAGATTCCCAGCCTCCCATATGGTCCCCTGAGCACCGCCAGCAGTAATTCCTGAGTGCATGAGCCAGGAGTAACTCTGCATCGCCGAGTGTGACCCAAAAAGAAAAGGCAGCATCTTTCTCTTCCTTTTAACATGAAAGTAAAACCCAGTGTTTTACAATCCTTTGTTCTTGTGTTTTTTGGGGTGGATTTTTTTGTTGTTGTTTGGTGTTTTGGGGTATACCTGACAATGTTCAGGGATCACTTCTTACTCTGCACTCAGGAGTCCCTCCTGGCTGTGCTTGGGGAACCATGTGGCAGCTGAGGATCCAGCCCAGGCCGGCCGCATGCGAGGCAAACACTGTTCTCTTTCCTACCCAGCTCTTTGTACTTTTTTTTTTTTGCTTTTTGCTTTTTTGGTCACACCTGGCGATGTACAGGGGTCACTCCTGGCTCTACAATCAGGAATTACCCCTGGTGGTGCTCAGGGGACCATATGGGATGCTGGGAATTGAACCCGGGTTGGCCACGTGCAAGGCAAACGCCCTACCCGCTGTGCTATCTATCTGTCCAGCTCCCCAGCTCTTCGTACTTTAGAAGTTTGGTTTACTAAGATAAGTTCTGCTTATGATGCATTACTACTCTAAAACTCATTCTATAGGACAGATTTAATTATCTGTGTTTTGTTCATTGAGAACAGATGCAGTTCTGCTTTTTGTGGGAGTGCTAGGGCCCAGTGGCATTTTTCAGGGGGCCATCTTTCCTTTGAATTCTCTTTGGATTTTGATAATAAATGCGTTCTTTTTTTCTGGTACAAGTCAGCTCCTAATTTCTGGTCTGTCTTCATCAAACATGGACATTGTTAAACTAGATTTCTATTTCATATGTATGTGTGTGTGTGTGTGTGTGTATATGTACATATATATATGTATATGTACATATATATATATATACACACACTATATAAAGGATTTTTGGTTTCTGGATCTAGTTCAGTTGTAGAGTACATGCTCTGCATATTTTAGGCCATGAATTTGTTCCCTGGTGCCACAGTTATTTTGGGGAGCTTAGTTCTTATTTGTGTTTTTTGTTTTGTTTTGTTTTAAGTTTTTTTTTTTATGATAAATATGTATTTCTCTTAAAATTGGGAGAATTACCTGACTGATAGAAGGTTGAGCATAACTGAATGTGAAGGATGAACTTAATAAAGGATAATCCCAATCTTTTGAGCCTTTTCCCCTTTAGTGACTTCGTGGACCTTCCCATATTTGCACACATAAGTCATGCGAAGAGCCCTGTCCTAAGAAGAATCCGGTTTTGGTTTTGTTTTGTTTGTTTGTTTGTTTTTTTCAGTGAATGATAATGGTCATAGGAAATGTTTATTTCTCTTTTTGTTCATAGTAAGTCTGATATGTCTCGCTTGCGATTAGCTGCTGGTAGTGCCATAATGAAGCTTGCTCAGGAACCTTGTTACCATGAGATCATAACCCCAGAACAGTTTCAGCTCTGTGCACTCGTTATCAACGTAAGTAACAGTTCGTTCTTGATTTTTTTTTTCACTTTCAAAGTTGAGTATATTTATATCTTAATGGGTGTAGATCCAGTAATCTGTGGGTTTCTGCACAAACCTTCTATCTAAAATCTCCAAGTCATTGTTACTCATTCCCCAACATAGCTATAATAGTTTTAAATCAAAACATAATCAAAATCCTTAAACCACTCTTCATTAAATATTTGCCCTTTTCAGGGCCGGAGAGATAGTACAGCGAGTAGGGCACACTTGCCTTGCACATGGCTGACCGGGTTCCATCACCAGCCTCCCATATGGTCCCGCTAGCACCGCCAGGAGTTAGCATTGAGCACCATCGGGTGTGACCCAAAAGCCAAAAAAAAACCCTTTTCTAAAATTTCAACTAAGCTTGGTTTGAGTATTCTTTGTTTTATGCTACTATTAGGACGAGTGCTACCAAGTAAGACAGATATTCGCTCAGAAGCTTCATAAGGCACTTGTGAAGTTACTTCTTCCATTGGAATATATGGCGATCTTTGCCTTATGTGCCAAAGATCCTGTGAAAGAGAGAAGAGCACATGCAAGACAGTGCTTGCTGAAAAATATCAGTATACGCAGAGAGTACATTAAACAAAATCCCATGGCTACTGGTAAGTAAGCTTGAAAGTTCTCAGTGTGGGGCTAGGGATATAGTTCAGCTGCAGAGCACTTGTGTTGTTTATATAGTGGCCTGGGTTCTAGCAGCACTATGTCTTAAGACTTAGCTGAGAATCCTCATGAGGGGCTTGGGCCTCCTGAGCACTGCTTGGAGATGCTCACCTTCCCCCATTCTTCCAACCTGAAATTCTGGTTTCTGAGACCACGACGTATAAAACAGAATGATTGCTCTTTTTTGGTTTTGTTTTTTAAGAGCCTCACATATCTAGGCATGCACTCTGCTATACAGAAACCACATTTTCCCCCTGACGATCAGAAATACGATTTTATTTGAACACACGGTTCAAGTGTCATAAGCAGAGAATTATTTTCCACTTTGTTAGAACCAATTCTTTGATCTTTTGGGGTGAGTGTTTGGTGTTGGGCCACACCCAGATCCAGGGTTAATGACAGCTCTGCTCAGGAACAACCCCTGGCAGTGCTCAGGGAACCATATGCAGTACCAGAGTTAGCATATAAGACAAGTGTGTTACCTCCTTTTCTACCTTTCAGGCCCCACCGTGTAGTCTTACCTTACCCTTTTATGGGACCAGTAGTGTGGTATGGCCAAGTGGTAGAGCACAGGCCTAGTTTGTACAAAACATAAATACAATCCCGAGTACTTTTTGGTCCCCAGTGCCGCAGCACCACTGTGGCCCTATTAAAATATTATTCTCCTACCCACATGTCCAACCGTTCCATATGTTCCCCCAAGCATCACCAGGAGTAATTCTTGAGTCTAGAGCCAGGAGTAATCCCTGAGTATCGCCAGGTGTTATCCCCCAAAAAATATATATAATTTTATAAATGTACATATAAATTATACATATATAAATTATATATACGTACATACTATATATACACATATGGACTGGAACGATAGCACAGCGGGTAGGGCGTTTGCCTTGTACATGGCTGACCCTGGTTCGATTCCTCCATCCCTCTCGGAGAGCCTGGCAAGCTACCTGTGGCGTATTCGATAATGCCAAAAGCGGTAACAAGTCTCACAATGGAGACTTTACTGGTGCCTGCTCAAACAAATTGATGAGCAGTGGGATGACAGTGATATATATGTATATATGTGTGTGTATATATATATATCATACACACGCACACACATATATGCATGTGTGTGAGTGTGTGTGTATAGCACTTGTTTTCAAGTGGGTGACCCAGTTTAGATGTCTGGCATCCCGTATTATCCTCAGCCTGCCAGGCGTGGTTCCTGAGTGCTGGGCTTGACCCAGAAGCAAAAAACAAAAAAGGGATAACTTTTGTCTCAAAGAGCCTTAAGAAATTGAGTCCAGGGGCTGGAGCGATAGCACAGCAGGTAGGGCGTTTGCCTTGCACGCAGCCGACCGGGGTTCGATTCCCAGCATCCCATATGGTCCTCTGAGCAGCGCCAGGAGTAATTCCTCAGTGCAGAGCCAGGTAACCCCTGTGCAAGCCGGGTGTGATCCAAAAAAGCAAAAAAAAAGAAGAAGAAAAAAGCGATTGAGTCCAGGTGCTAGAGAGTTAGCATTTACCTTGCATCCTACAAATCTTGATTTGAATAGCCAGCACTCTATATGGTCTGCTGAGTATCACCAAGAGTCTTAAACACACAAGTAGGAATGAACCTAAGAACCCCCCTTTTTATGGCCCAAGCCACACACTCCCCAAAAAAAACTAGCCCTGTAAGACACTGGATTCAGTCCTTGGCATTGCAAATTAAATAAAACCTGAAACTGCAAAGCAATAAAAAAGAAATACTTCTATTACCTTTCACGCAGCTGACCCAAGTTCAATCCCGGTTATCCCATATTGTCCCCAAGCATGGCCAGGAATAATTCCTGAGCACAGAAGTAACCCCTGAGCATCACTGGGTGTGACCCAAAAAGAAAAAAATTTTTTTAATTTCATTTATGCATTATGCTATCTCTAAAAATTAATGTAGGATTCAAATACGAGTTTTATAAACAGCTATTATGACTGTTAATTACAATGTTTTTACTTTAGAGAAATTACTTTCACTATTGCCTGAATATGTAGTTCCATATATGATTCACCTACTAGCCCATGATCCAGATTTTACAAGATCACAGGATGTTGATCAACTTCGTGATATTAAAGAGTAAGTCATGTTAATATTTAAGAATCGTAAAATTCTTTTTAAAAGAATGCTGTCTTTTTAATATTCTCTTTAACATAAAAATAATATTCTGTTTTCTTGTTTATTGTAAGTTCAGATGAAAAGTAACAGTATTTCTCATTTCAGCACTAGTTATTTTTTGATTGTTGTGTTTCCTATTCCTTTGCTACCATTTCTGAGTCTTTGCAGTAGATTGGGGTTTTTTTGTTGTTCTGTTTTGTTTTGTTGCTTTGTGGGGGGGGTGTCACACCGGCAATGCACAGGGGTTACTTCTGGTGGTGGTTGAGGGACCATATGGGATGCTGGGGATCGAACCCAGGTCTACCGCGTGCAAGCCAAACGCCCTACCCTCTGTGTTATAACTCTAGTTCCTATTTTAAATTTTTATGTTGCTATTTTTGTTTATATTAAGATTAACTTCAATAAAATCCATGGAGTGAAAATTTTCTTCCATACAGCCAAAGTTTAGGGCGAGGGCATATGCTGTGCATGTGGGATGGTCAGAAGGTTGCCAGAACAATGATTCCTCCAAGCACTACCAGGTGCATAGCCCAGAAACAAATGTTACCCTTTTTTATATAATTATGGCTGAGCATTAAATGCCAGACCACGTCAGTGATTATTGAATGTCTGTAGAAACGGTTATGGAATTGTCAAACATTTTCATATTAGCTGTATCTTCATTTCAATATTGAAGCTTTTTTTTTTCTTTCTTTCTTTTTGGGGGACATACTCGGCGATGCACAGGGGTTACTCCTGGTTCCTGCACTCAGGAATTACTCCTGGCGGTGCTCGGGGACTATATGGGATGCTGGGAATCGAACCCAGGCCGGCCGCATGCAAGGCAGACACCTACTCACTGTGCTATCGCTTAAGCCCCTCAGTATTGGAGCTTTTCAATTTATATTCATTTGAGTTGCATGTTATTAACAGAACAGTCTTGGTTTGGTTTGGTTTTTTTCCCTGTATTTCACTTTTAATACTATAAGACAGCACAGTTTTCCAGGAAGATTTTATTCCATTGAGTTGAAGTATCTTCAAAAAAAAAAAACTATACTTTTTCCCATTGCCACTTAGTTTTTTTTATTGGTAAATATATGTACTACTTAGGTGCCTATGGTTCATGCTTGAAGTTTTAATGACGAAGAATGAAAACAATAGCCATGCCTTTATGAAGAAGATGGCAGAGAACATCAAGTTAACAAAAGATGCCCAATCTCCAGATGAATCCAAGACAAATGAAGTAAGATATTTAGTCCAGTCGGTATTCATATACTGGATGGGGGGGGGGGTTTAGCTTCTGTCCCATTCTTTTTTCTCATTTAATTATATTTAGGAATATTGGAGTTTCTTTTCCTAATCCGTGTTTTCTCTTAAACTTGTATCTGATTCTTCTCTCTCCTCATAACTCTAAATTTCTTTCAGCAAAAGCTATTTTGCTTCACTTGGAAGTAAAAGGAATATTGATAAATATACACTTAGAAGTAGTGTATATATATTCTTATTACATTGCATGTCCATGGAAATCTGTTTAAGCCATGTTTAATACTTGGAAAAGGCAATTAAAGTTCTATAAAGCAGAAAGTTAAAATGGTAAAAAAAAAATTGCAATTTTGCTGTCTTACGATCTCTTAAAGTTACAAATAAATATTGGCTTTTTTTTGTGTTTTATGTTTTATTTCGAATTTTGGGGCCACAGCTATAGGTGCTCAGTGCTTCCTTCTGGCTCTTTGCTCTGGGATCATAACTGACATACTCAGGATCTCACGGGGTACGGGGATCAAACTGAGGTCAGCAACATGCAAGGCAAGGTCCCTACCTGCTATATTATCTTTTCAGACCCTGTTAATTTTTAATGCATATTTGGCATTTATGTAATTTAAGGGAAATTTTTTTGTTTTCCTGGAGACTACATTAAAGACAGATGTGCAATGTTCATGGAACAAATACTGACCTTTCTCTTCTCCCCCCGCTCCCACTTTTTGGTTCATACTCAGCAATGCACAGGGGCTACTCTAGGCTTTGCACTCAGGAATTACTCTTGGGGAATGCTCAGGGCACCATGGGGGATGCTGGGAATCAAACCCGTGCTGGCAAACATCCTACCCACTGTACTATCTTTCCAGCTCCTATCCTTTATTTTTTTTTTTTAGCTGTCCACAGTATTTGCTAATAGTTTATCGAGAGAAACAGTTCCTTAGCCCAGATACATTGTATTAATAGTAATAAGTCAGTGCCTTAAATAACTCCTTTTTCCAGTGGAAAAGTTTAAAAATTTTTGCCCACGTTGGACCAGGATTTGATCCCTGGCATCCCACATGGTCCCCCAAGTATCTCCAGAAGTGATCCTGAGTACAGATCCAGGAGTAATCCCTGAGCACTGCCAGGTGTGGCCCTGAAATCAGTAGCTTTTCTCATTGCCTCAGAATATTTTCTGTATATGCTTTCCTTTCTTGTTCAACAGCAGAAACCTGGGGCTGGAGCAATAGCACTGCGGGTAGGGCGTTTGCCTTGCACGCAGCCGACCCAGGTTTGATTCCCAACATCCCATATGGTCCCCTGAGGACTGCCAGGGGTAATTCCTGAGTGCAGAGCCAGGAGTAACCCCTGTGCATTGCCAGGTGTGACCCAAAAAGAAGGAAAAAAAAATTAACAGCAGAAACCTGGGGGAACTCCCATGGATCCATTGACTGTACCAACAATATGAAATCTCAGGCCTTACTTAAGTAGGAGAACATGAATCTAAGCTTTGATCAGAGCTTTAGAAGCCATAGTAGTTCTCAAGACTAGTATCTAATAGACTAAAGAAAGAATGCCATATATCCATTTTTCATTTTAGTTCGTGCATTGGGTAGAAATACTTGTGATTGTGTTACACTGTTGAAAGTTATATGTGATTTTCCCCTTTCCCTAGAAACTTTATACAGTATGTGATGTGGCTCTGTGTGTTATAAACAGCAAAAGTGCTTTGTGCAATGCAGATTCACCAAAGGATCCAGTCCTTCCAATGAAATTTTTCACACAACCTGAAAAGGTAATTCACTTCCTGTCCTTTTTTTTTATTTATTTACCACATTAATTTATATTTCAGTTTGCATTCAAAGTTTTGCTTTTAGGTTTTTTTCTGCTCTGGAGTGAAAGCTAACTTCTTTCTTGGTTTGGTTTGGTTTGGTTTGGTTTGGTTTGGGCACCAAACCTGGCAGTGTTGCGGGAGTACTCCTGGATGTGCCAGGAATTGTGTTCAGTCAGCTGCATACGAGGCAAGCTCCCTACCTACTTTACTGTCTCTCCAGCCACACTGTGTTCTCTCTTGATCATGTATTTCTCTCTGACTTTAAATAAGAGTTATTTTGCTTCCCCCCTTCAGAAAAATAAAATAAAGCTCTCTTTTGATGTACTTTATTACCAAATTTGAATTGAAGGGCCTAGAGTGATAATACAGTGGGGAAGGCCTTGCACACAGCCAACCCGGGTTTGGTCCCCGGCATCCCATATGGTCCCCCAAGCACTGCCAGGAGTAATTCCTGGGGGCATAGCCAGGAGTGACCCCTGAGCACCGCATACAGGCTTTATTTCAATCCCTTGCACTGTGTGCTATCCTAAGTACCCCAGGTGTGAACCAAAGACCAGAAATAATGGCCTGGAGAGATGGTACAGCTGGCAGAGCACTCAACCTTGTCCGTTGACAGCTGGGGTTTGATCCTGGTACCCTGTATCGTCCCCTAAGAACTGCTGCATGTAACCAGAAAACCAAGTAATTATCAGTTATTTTAGGAATTGCTGTATATGTTTACACAAATATGGTTTATTCTAAGGCACAATACTAGAAAAGTCTTGTTCAAAAAATAACACCTGTGGGGCTGGAGCGATAGCACAGTGGGTAGGGCGTTTGCCTTGCACTCGGCCAACCCGGGTTCGAGTCCCAGCATCCCATATAGTCCCCTGAGCACTGCCGGGGGTAATTCTTGAGTGCAGAGCCAGGGGTAACCCCTGTGCATTGCCGGGTGTGACCCAAAAAGCAAAATAAATAAATAAATAAATAAAATCTTGTTTAAAAAATAAATAAATAACACATGTTCTCTTAATTTTTTTTAATAGGATTTCTCTAATGACAAGAGCTATATTTCAGAAGAAACAAGAGTACTTTTACTAACAGGAAAGGTATTGTACTTTTTGGAAGAATCTTGAGATTGTCTTTGTGTTTATTACAATTGTTCTTTGAAATAATCTTTTATATTTTATAGTTCTCAAGTTTTAAGGATCATGTTGTGATCTAGAAATTTCTAAACTGTTTTTATAATTTATTTTTATGACATTTTAGTATTGATATCTTACACTGTATTTTAGGGGTACTTATTTTTAATTGACCAGTAAAGAATAAATATTGTGTTGTGAATTAAAGTCTTTTACTTTACAAAGTGATAATTGCTTGACTTGGATTAAACTATTATCACATATATCTAAGTTTGTTACAATAGTTGAGTTGTAATTCTTTACAGTAAGGTATGAAATAACTAGTGTATATGTAATTTTAGCCAAAACCTGCTGGAGTCCTGGGTGCAGTAAACAAGCCTTTATCAGCAACGGGAAGGAAACCATATGTTAGAAGCACTGGACCTGAGACTGGAAGCAATATCAGTGTAAATTCAGAATTGAACCCATCAACTGGAAATCGAACAAGGCAATGTTTTTCTCAAGTCTTATTCTTTCACTGTTGTTTTTTATTTTTGGTCCACACCAGGCAGTATTCAGTAATTACTCCTGGGGTGCACCCTGCCTGCTCTACATCCCCAACCTTCATCTTGTTTATTGTTTTGAGGCCACATTAGGTGGTTCTTGGAAGACCATGTATAGGCTGCTAACAAGCAAAGCATGTGCTCCAGCACTTTCTTGTGCTGCATACACTGTGTGTGTGTGTGTAAACATTTTATGATTATTATAGGTATCACATCTAATAGTGCTGAGGTCCTGGTGATGTTCAGCCCAGCAAGCCTGATTAGGTGCATTTCACGTATAAGAATATTGTGCATTTAATATGTAGACGTTTGATTCTTTTTTCATCAACTCATTAAGAAAAATCCCAGCTAATTGTATTTCAAGTAGAATGTCAGTAGTGGTGGGGCCAGAGCAAAAATTCAGTGGATAGTGCACTTTGCTTGCATGTGGCCAACCTGGGTTCAATTATTGGCACCCATATGGTCCACTAAACCAGCCGGGAGTAAGCCTTGTTTTTTCTTGTTGTTGGTTTTTTTGTTTTGTTTTGTTTTAATAAGTGGGACCCCAGATTACAAAATAAGCACACATAGAATATCTGTGGTTTGAAAACATGGTTGGCCTCAGACAACTGTGTCCTTCATTTGCAATCCCCTCATTGTAAGGATTAAGGGCGATGGAGAGGAATCAGGGCAGAAAGACAGGACAACGATTAAGGAGCTAGCTTGCCTTGGATGGTGCTGATCCAGATTGAATTCTGGGGCTAGCCCTCATTTAGCACAGCCAGGTATGTACAAAAATAAAGATAGTGGAGGACTGGGGCACCTGTATGTTGTCCGCATTTACTACCAGGAGTAGCTTCCAGACACCACTCTGGGGATGGTCCTTAGCAATGGCCCTGCAAAATGAGCCAAGGAAAATAACACAGACTGAAAACAACTATACTATGTTCTAGTTTTGTTTTGTTTTTAAGGTTTCCCACCTCTAAGAAATAAGCTTAAGGAAAGTGCCTCCTTACAGAGAGAGGCTGGGGGTGGTAGGGTGGTGGGGATGGTGAGGAAAGCAGGAGACATTGGTGGTGAGAAATGTACTCAGGTAGGGGCTGGAGCGATAGCACAGCGGGTAGGGCGTTTGCCTTGCACGCGGCCGACCCGGGTTCGAATCCCAGCATCCCATATGGTCCCCTGAGCACCGCCAGGGGTGATTCCTGAGTGAAGAGCCAGGAGTGACCCCTGTGCATCGCCGGGTGTGACCCAAAAACCAAAAAAAAGAAATGTACTCAGGTGGAGGGATGGGTGTGATGACTGAAGCTCAATTATAAACGGCTTTGTAATGATCTAGCTCATGGATTTTTTTTTTTTTTTTAAGTAATGTGGAGGACTGGAGCAATAGTATAGTGGGTAGGGCATTTGCCTTGCACACGGCCAACCTGGGTTCAATCCCCAGCATTCCATATGGTCTCTCGAGCACCGCCAGGAGTAATTTTTGAGTGCAGAGCCAGGAATAATCCCTGTGCATCTCCGGGTGTAACCCAAAAAGAAAAAGGAATGTGGAGTTCATGCCCATTTCAATTAGCTTAATCAATAGCTGAATAAATAGTAGTACTCCTACTTTTAAAAATGAATAAATTATGGGGATAAAAGAAATAAGCATATTTAGAACTTTTTTTTGTTTTGATTTGTTTTGTTTTGTTTTTGGGTCACACCCGGCGATGCACAGGGGTTACTCCTGGCTCATGCACTCAGGAATTACTCCTAGCGGTGCTCGGGGGACCATATGGGATGCTGGGATTCGAACCCGGTCGGCCGTGTGCAAGGCAAACGCCCTACCCGCTGTGCTATTGCACCAGCCCCTAGAACACTTTGTTTCTTGACAACTGATCTTTCTAATTAAGTGACTTTATATCTGTTTTAGTATGATTAAGTGAAACTCAGTAATACGATATATTAGAGCACTCGTCCAGTGTTACAGAAAAACTAAATTTTGCTGTACTTTGTTTGCTCGGTTTGTTTCTATGCTAGCCTGAGTTTTGATACATTGCTGGAGTAAACTTATTGTGTTGAAAGTAAGTGATTTATTTTTCTTCAACAGGGAGCAGAGTTCAGAAACAGCTGAAACTGGAGTTAGTGAAAATGAAGAAAACCCTGTGAGAATTATTTCTGTTACACCTGTGAAAAATACTGACCCAGTAAAAAATAAGGTAAATTTATTTTTTTTTTTTAAATAATTTTATTGAATCACCATGTGGAGGGTTACATAGTTCTCAGGATTATGTCGGTTATACAATTCTCAAACACCCTTCCCTTCACCAGTGCCCATCTCCCATCACCAACCCCCCCAGTATACCTGCCACCCCCTCCCACCTCCCCAGTCCCCACCCTTGTACATGATAAGTTCCACTTCGTTTATGCCTTATCTCGATTACATTCCATGTTTCAACACACAACTCACTACCGTTGTTGGGGTTTCCCCCAAAAAAGGAAAGCAGTCCTATTGCCAAGGAGGCATTTGATAGTTCTCCACTGCTAAGAATATAGAGATATTAAGTCCCGCTGTTTGTTACATAACTTTTCTTTTTCCCCCTTGCCCCGCGCCACCGAGTTCACGCCTGTTTGGTAATCGCCACGCTGCCTGACAAGGGAAAAAAAAACCGAAAAGGATGGTTATTTCCCGTCATCGGCAGGCGTGGGGCTCTGGCTTAGTTGATAGACTAGTAGAGTTTCTGCAAGCAGTTTCTGGAACCGAAGGGCTTGCGCTGGTATCGGCTCCGGCTCGAGATTCCACCAGCGTCCCACTGTTCCATGTACATAATTTTTCCCCTTATACCCCATTCCCACGCCATCAGGTCTGTTTGCTTAATGGACATCACACTATGTTTGACACCACGCCGCGTTTCTTCCCGAGAAAGAAGGATATTTCTTCTCAGCCGGCGTGGGGATATAGCTTAGTTCAGTCTAGAGAGATGGCTACCACTTTGATTGCCTTCAATATTTCAGCAACAGACTTACTATTCTTGTTAGGATCTCCCACAAAAGTCCGACCCATTAAAAAGGGACATATTACATATTGCTGATGCTAAGATGACATTAGGTCGCGCGGCCGCAACAGCGGCCGCGCGGTTTTGGGTTTCTGTATAAAGTCCAGGGAAAGTACAACCAGAAATAACATCACTACAAACTTTTACCCTTTTATGGTGTTCATAAGATGGAGAAGCCTAGAGAGAGGCTCGGCGTCTCCATTTTGCGCTCAGGAAAACCGCGGATCCTGCGCTGTGCTCAGGGGGGAGGTGTGGAGAGAGAGAGAGGTTAAAAGAATTGGGGGATGCCCGGCTCCCACTGTTTCAGCGCACCGTGGGGTCTCTGGTCCCATGCCGGAATTAGTTCAGTGGGCTGTTTGGAGTCCAAGAGCGCTTCCTTGGGCTCTTCCATCATGCTCGCTCCGCAGCCGGGTCCAAAGGGAAGCACACGTGGGGGAGGTGGGTTTAAGTATCTATCTGCTGTGGGCGGGGGTCGCCGCCCCCGCCCCCTGGGGCCTCCCGCAAGCGCGCGCGCCTCCCGTTTCAGCTGGATCGCCGTCTCCATTTTGCGCTCAGGAAAACCGCGGATCCTGCGCTGTGCTCAGGGGGGAGGTGTGGAGAGAGAGAGAGGTTAAAAGAATTGGGGGATGCCCGGCTCCCACTGTTTCAGCGCACCGTGGGGTCTCTGGTCCCATGCCGGAATTAGTTCAGTGGGCTGTTTGGAGTCCAAGAGCGCTTCCTTGGGCTCTTCCATCATGCTCGCTCCGCAGCCGGGTCCAAAGGGAGAAATAAGGTAAATTTAAATTCTAGGAAGTGGCAGTTTCCCCATCAAATTTCATTGGGTAAGAAACTGAATCAGCAGATTAATGTAAACTATTTTATTATACAGTACTGCTGGGTCTGGCCCAAAAGGTGGTATTTGGGGAAAGAAGGGGATGAATAAAATTGAGGGCTGGAGCAATAGTACAGCAGGTAGGGCACTTGCCTTGCACATGGACCACCTGTGTTCAATCCCCACCACCCCATATATTCCCCCAGGTACCTAGTAGTGATCCCTAAGCATGGCTGGGTGTAGCTCAGAAAGAAACCCCACAAAAGGCCTTTTCTTTTTTTGACCCCCAGGCTAGGGAGATATTATAGAGGGTATGTTGCTTGCCTTGCATGCAGCCAAACTGGATTCCATCCCTGGCTCTCCATGTGAGCCCTGAGCACCACTACCTGTGGCCCGAAACATGAAATAAGCACATTTACTAAGTTACACTGTGTTCTGGGCTCTGTGGTAGGCCTCTCAGATAGCCTTGGGCCTTAGAGGGTTGAAATAAAGCAGTTAAAAAGTTCTGGGATCCCAGATGCTCTAAATTCTACTTTTGGGCCGCAGAGATGGCACATGTCGGTTGCCTATGTATTGAAGCCCAGCACCAGAGAGACTCCAGAGCACTTCCAGGTGTTGCCTTGAATCTTTCTAGGATCATTAACCTTTATAGAACTTATGTTTAGGACCCAAGCAATAGTACAGTGGGTAGGGCATTTTTCTTGCATGCAGCTGACCCCAGTTCGATCCCCGGCATCCCATATGGTCCCCCAAGCCCTCTAGGCTAAGTGTTCTAAGTGCAGAGCCAGGTGTCACGTGTGGCCCAACAAAAAATTTGTTTATAACGTTATACTTTTTTAGGAAATTAATTCGGATCAGGCTTCCCAGGGCAACATCAGCAGTGACCGTGGAAAGAAAAGAACAGTAACAGCAGCTGGTGCCGAGAATATCCAACAAAAAACAGATGACAAAGCTGATGAATCAGGACCACCTACCCCTTCAAAACCCAGGAGAGGACGTCGACCGAAGTCTGAATCTCAGGGCAATGCAACCAAAAATGATGATACAAATAAACCTCTTAGCAAGGGGAGAAAGAGAGGAGCAGTCAGTCAGGAAGGCCCAGGCGGGTTGGAAGCAGGTAATGCCAAAGCACCCAAACTGCAAGATGCCACCAAAAAGGCAGCACCAGCGGAACGACAGATAGACCTCCAAAGGTAATGATGCCCTTTGAACTTGAGTTATGCTAATCACCTCCCAGAGAGCTGAAGCATTTCAAACTGAAAAGCATCTATGTGATGGGTTCCTTAAGAAGGTTAATTCTGGGGACTGGAGCAATAGCACAGTGGGTAGGGCATTTGCCTTGTGCACGGCCGACCCGGGTTCACTTCCAAGCATCCCATATCGTCCCCCAAGCAGCACCAGGAGTGATTCCTGAGTGCAGAGCCAGAAGTCCGCCCTGAGCAGCGCCAGGTGTGACCCAAAAAGCCAAAAAAAAAAAGAAGAAGGTTAATTCTGGGGGCTGGAGTGATAGCACAGTGGGTAGGGCGTTTGCCTTGCACGAAGCTGATCTGGGTTCGATTCCCAGCATCCCATACAGTCCTCGAGCAGAGCCAGGAGTAACCCCTGAGCATTGCTTGGTATGACCCAAGAAAGCAAAAAAAAAAAGGTTAATTCTTGGGCCTAGAGGGACTGTACAGCAGTAGGGCATTTTTCTTCCATCCCTGGTATCCCATATAGTCCCCGGAGCATTGCCAGGAGTAACCCGTAAGCACTGCTGGGTGTGGCCCAAAAGCTAAAAATGAAGATTAATTCTTTCTTTCTTTTTGTTTGTTTGTTTGTTTGTTTTGGGGTCACACCTAGCTCTGCACTCAGGAATTACTCCTGGCAGTGCTCAGGGGACCATATGGGATGCTGGGATTTGAACCCGGGTCGGCCGCGTGCAAGGCAAACGCCTCACCCACTATGCTATCACTCCAGCCCCTGAAGATTCCTGTTCAAACAAAATGTTGTTGGAGCAAGAGTACAGTGGTTGGACACTGACTAGTACATGTACAACCCAGGTTTAATCCACAGTACCCCCTTTGGTCCCCTTAAGCCTGTCAGGAGCGAGTAAAGCTCTGAGCACCATCTGATGTGGCCAGCATAAAAGATTGCAGAATGCCTGATAAGTTGGTATGTGTTATCCAGAATACGCTGTCCTGTGCTGGTTCTGTAGTTTGAGGGAAGTTTGATAGTTAAATTACATGCTCAGTAGAATAGGTCACAAATTTTGTATACATTTCATACAAAAGCCAAAAAATAATTTTGAATAATTAAGCAGCTCTGTTAAGTGCTATCATTTCCCTCTGCTTCTGAAGAGGGAAAAAAAGAGTTTCAGTAGTCTGTATTTTTCATACAGCTAATTTTTAGAACTATTAATTTAAAAACTGCTTTATTCAGGGGCCTGAGATAACTCAAAAGGGCTGGAGGACAGACTTTGCGAGCAGAAGGGATCTGGGCCACCGCCAGGAACACACCCTGCCCGCCCCGTCACTTCCTGTGGCCCCAAAAACCAACAACAACAAAAATAACTTGGGGCTTTGGGGAAAATTAGGTTTCAGAAAATTAGCTTGTAAAATAATTTTCCCTTGTTTAGATTAATTTGTCTTTCTTAGCAAACTTAGTGAAAGAATATTAAAGGAAGCTCTAGACTTTTTTGGTTTTTTTATGTGAGGAATTTCTGATACCTTGTGTGTTCTGAGGTTTCCTCTGTCACTTAGATTTATAATCAAGTTATTCCTAGGTGTGTATCCTTTTGTGTTCAACAGTTATTAGTTTGATGTGAATTTCAATGACAAGAAAATTGCTGTTACAATAATATGAAATTTTTCAGAAGCCAAGTGCTCGGAAGTGATGGCGATTCACTTTGGGACATAGAATCAAGTCCCGGAAATTCTTCCAGTGATTTGGACCTTTAAGTCTGTGAGCGCAGCCAGGAAGACACTGACGACTCAGGCCTAGTAGAGGAAAGCTTCACAGATGCCAGAGGCAGATGTGCAGGAGTCTTGGATAACATTTAATTAAGCCTGTTTTGTATAATTAGATTAATAGTTTCTGTAAGAATCTTAATTACCTAGATTCTTTTTAAAAGATTGTTATCTTTATAAAATGTTTGTGGTATTAGATTTTAAGAACAACCCCCTTTTCCTTTTTTTCCTACGTTTAAAATAATTGATGAGACACCATTTTAACACTGATGAGACTAAGTATAAATGTAGAAAACAAGGGCCAGAGTAGTAGTACAGCAAGTAAAGTGTTTATCTTCATACAGCTAACCTTGGGTTCAATTCCCAGCTGGGTTCAACTCCCAGCATTCCATATAGTCCCCTGAGCACACAGCAGGAATAAGCTCAGAACACCACTTGGTGTGGCCCCAGCCACCATTACCACCACCACCACCACCCCCCAAAAAATAACAAAACACAGTCACAGGACAGATAGGTAGCTCAGTGAACCAAACACACTCTTTGCATGCAGGAGTCAGTCCAGTTTTATCCCCAACATCACATGGTTCAAGCTCTAAGCACCACCCCATGTGACCCAAAACCCAAAAAAATTTAGAATGACATGCCAGGTGACTAATTAAATTTAATTAATTAGGGGCTGGAGTGAAAGCACAGCGGGTAGGGCATTTGCCTTGCACGCGGCCAACCCGGGTTTAAATCCCAGCATCCCATATAGTCCCCCGAGTGCATGAGCCAGGAGTGACCCCTGTACATCGCCGGGTGTGACCAAAAAACAAACAAAAAACAATTTAATTAATTAATTGCAGATAGACCAGAATGTGCCAGAAGCGAAAGAGAACACATACCGACAAGGCCGGGAGCCTGTCTGCTCCACTCCTCCCCACAGAGCCTCTTTTTCCATACAATGAGTTCTTCTCCCTCCCAGAGAGGTGTGAGGTGTTGATAAAGTGTTACAAATTATGCTTATTTCAGGTTAATAGGTTATATTGTTTTATAGAAATGGGCACAGGAGAACAGCACTTACTGGTTGGAAAAAAAAAAACTCTTTGGTATCTTGTTTTACGTAGTGTAAAGAACGATTTCTTAAACCAAAGTCTTAGGTAAAGATGTGGGGGGGAATCCAAGTGTTAGATAGTAATTATAGAAATAAGATAACCTTGCTTGGTTTGCTTTCCTGTTTACATTTTTCTAACTTTGCTTTCCTTTTCTTCTCAAGGTAAAAAAGAAAACTCATTCTAAAGGGAGGAAATGAAGGCCAAACAGAAGCCATCTCCAGCTTCTACAGAAATTTGGATTCACAATGTCCCTGAACTGATAATGGAGTGAACTTCGGAACACACACTTTCTGCCTTGAAAGCTGAAGGAAATGCTTACTTCTTTTCCATGACCACAGTACTTGGATGGGAGTATACAGCAGAAACTCTTAAGAGAGGCTAAAAGCAACTCTTTTCTACCCTCCCCCCCTTCCCAGACTTTTCTTCTGAAAAGTCAATAATTAAGCAAATTGCTTAACACTTGGTTCCAGTTACCACATATCTGGAGTTGAAAGGCATAATCCACAATTGATTCCATGCTGCAGTTTTTATTTTTGAAGAAAGTATAATAGGATGTCCTTACACTGACACTGAATTTTTATCCGTTCTAGAGCCAGGAATTCCCATGTTACACAGGAAAAAAGGAAGAAAAAAAAGATGTCTACTGAATTAAATTTTTAGAAGAGATCAGATTAAATATTTCTTTGTTTTTCCTTTTGGAAACTTTTATGTATAATTCTGCCTGCCTACTTTTCTGCAAAAATGAGATGTACAGATTTCAGTTCCCTGCTATGAAAAGTGATGTGGCGATTTTACAAATGTTGCTTTCTGATTTTTATCAGAGTGAGAAAATAATGAAATTAATATTGATTTAGTATCACTTCATATTTTGATTTCCCTCCATTTTAGTTTAATATAATTTGCAATAAATGTACATATGATTGTTTCATAAAGCATATCACTTTGAAATGGTTTTTACTCTGTGATCATGTTGGAATACTTGGAATTTTAAGGAGTAGAGACTGTCCAGCATTTGGTTTTATAATGTTTTGTCAACCAGATTTTTATTAATGTACAAAACAGTACTTTTTTTTTTTTTTTTTTTTTTAGTTAGAGTTTGGCAGCTTTGTAAGGAAAGTCGGAGGTGTTCAGGACCGGTATCAATCCTCAGCATTGTGCTATTGGGAAATAAGTGTTTTGCTTTTCTTTGCCAGTCTGGGCTCAGTTTTTGTTTATTTTAGAAGTCAACTGTTGCATCAATATATTACTTCTTGGCATTGTTCAGCATAGGTAATGTGTACACTTTGTGTGTGCACATAATCGTATTTAAGTTTTTACATAAAATAAATGCTTCTAGATGTCATATGGTAGTCTTTTAATCTTTTTATCATACTATATTTTCTTGTGGATTTTTTTATGTGAAAGGGCTATTAAAGAACAAGATTACAGTCAATTCTCATTATCTATAATAGTGGCTATCCTTGCCACAGTTTTCAAAATTTTTCAGTGACCATTTTCTTAAAATGATTAAGGCAGAACCCAGGAGAGAGCTTAAAAGGCTAGCACATTCAGTAGGCCCAGATGTGACCCCAAACAAAGAAATGAAAGGCCGGGGCTGGAGAGATAGCACAGCGGGTAGGGCGTTTGCCTTGCACGCGGCCGACCCGGGTTCAAATCCCAGCATCCCATATGGTCCCCTGAGCACGGCCAGGGTTAATTCCTGAGTGCAGAGCCAGGAGTAACCCCTGTGCATCGCCAGGTGTGACCCAAAAAGCAAAAAAAAAGAAAAAAAGAAATGAAAGGCCTACTTAAAGAATTGCTCCAGGAATGTTGAAAATAGTTCGTTTTCACAGCTGCAGACTATTCCCATCCCTGGCTTAGACTCTTTCCCATTGCCCTAGTTGAATGTGCTTATTCGGTTTGCTATGAAAAAGTGTGGGCTAGTAGACATAAACATCTGCACTATAACTTGATCTTAACAGACTAGGGTCTGCATGAGAAATAAACCAAGTTCTGTCACAACCAGACAGTGACGTTGCTGGTGAGAGTCCCTTATCTTCATAGATAATGAAGAGTTGACTGTATATTGATCCTGAATGAAAGCTGGGTATTCTTTTAAATATGAACACACATTTAGGTTTCATGATGGTTAGGGAACATGGATCCCAATGAGAGGAAACTTTTTTAAAGGGGCAGAAAAAATCCTGCCATTCTGTGTTGCCTCTTTCTACCCCTTTTGAAGGAAAGTATATAAGGTATTGCCTCCAACGTGCTGAAAAAGGAGTATCTATGCATAAGCATCCGGAGTCCCTCACACAGTCAGTGGGTGTGTTTCATTTAGGAAGATTTTAATGTTCTTTTAGCATCAGACAACTTTATTCCTGAGGCCACCAAGTAGGAACATTAGTAGGAACTGTCTTTCTGAACTCCTTTTGACTAAGTACTTAGCCTCACAGTCGACTGGATTACCTGGTTAAATCCTACTTAACAGTGTAGCAGAATCACATGCATCAGTTAGTGGCTGCTTAGGTCATTTTGAGGAGAGGAGTTAGCTGAGCATGGCCCACCCCAATTCTGTGGCCCAGGGTGCCAGCGTCTGGCACTAGGGCAGTCAGAGAGGATAGGTTAAGCTGATGTGGAGGGACTTCTTTAAAAGGAATTTTTCGGTTTTCCTTTGAAAAAGAAAAACTGTAAAATCCCTTCAGAATTTGGTATTCACATCTCAGAGAAATACAACACAAAGTGCAGACTTATATTTGAGAATTGATGTTAACCCTTTGTGTCTAGTTTAAAGCTTCTTGTATTTGTCTAAAACTACAAGCCAGAATTTTGTATCTCCTTTGATAAAAAGTGTGTATAATGTAAAGTAGTTTTGCATATTCTTGTGCTGCACATGGGCTGAATTTTTAAAAAGTTTTTTAAAGACTTGAAGCAGAACCTTGTAATTTGTGTAAATGACAAGTGTAAAATCCTACCATAAAATGCTAAAACTTGCATTGTTTGAAATAAAACCAAGAAATGCAGCATTATATAGTAGTGTGGACCCCTGAATATTCATGTACCCCTGGTATGTCGCAGGCTGATATCTTTGCATATTTTCTGTTTTTATTCTGGAGTCTGTATATCTCCCCTCAGTAGAAGTCAAATGCTAATCATAGTTAAGCCACCTTCATACTCTGTGACTTAACATGATAGAGGAGGAACAAATATACAATGAATTTTGAGGTAAATATATATTTGTCTTTGAGTTACACCCAGTGATGCTCAGGGTTTACTTCTGGCTCTGGACTTGGGGATCACTCCTGACAGTGCTCAGGGAGCTATAAGATGCTACCGATTGAGCACAGGCCAGCTGTATGCAAGGCAAGACCTTACCCATCATACATCTCTCTGGCTCCCGAAACACATTTTATTTTAACGGGCAATCTTAAAGTTAACTTCCTTGCTTAACTACCCTTGGATACATTGGTAGAGTGGAAGGGGGTGGCGTTTATTTTGTAGGACTGTTCTGCTTACTTTAGTGTTTTTGGTGGTTCAGGAGATTTAACTCAAGGCAGGCACTGTCCTTTGCTATATCCCAACAGAATACATCAATTTGCAACAAAATTTGAACATGTACATTGCTCTGGTCCCTAAAATGCACATTTGATTTTAAAATACACTGTCAGGAGTAGCACAATGACTGTGCAAGGCCAGGTATGACCCAAAAATAAACTAGAGCAGCCAGATGACAACTGTATGAAGAATAAGGTGGACGCAATTACTGAACAAGCTATCGTGCTCTTACAAAACCTCAGTGGTTTGACCACTTTTCACCGACTTAGACCATTGAGACGATTGTGTCATGGGCCAGAGAGGAAATACGTCCTATAGTGCTTGTCTTGCACACAGCCAGCCTAGGATCAGTCCTCACCGTCCCATATGGTCCCCTGAGCCCCACGAGGAGTAAGATCTGAGTACCACTGGGTGTGGCCCCCAGGAAAGAATGTCTTTGCTATTTGTAGAAAGCAAGTAGAAACCAGTGGAGACCAGCAAATGGTCAGACAACTTGGTAGTCTGACTAGATAGTGCTGCCTTCTGCCTACAAGAAGTTAAAGATCTACAGAGGCAGGGAATTGACCCAGGGCTGGACCATATACTTTACATGCAGAAGGCCCCAGTTTGATGCCTGGTACCCTTAGCACCATCTAAGTCCGGAGGGGCATGGTTTGGTGATAAAGTGCAAACTTTGCACTTGTTAGATCCTTGGCTCCTCTCCTCAAAATATGTACATATAAGGCCCCATTACTTTTCCTTATGGTGTAGAGAGCTGGGGATGAGACACTCAAATCTGGCAACATTCAAAAGTGACCCTTGACAGTGCTCAGAGCCAGTGGTGATCAGTGTACTGTATGCAACACAAGCACCTTAAACCCTGTGTGATCTTATGCGGGCGGGTGTGCAGAGGGGATGGGGACCATTCCCAGTAAAGCTCCGGGAATACTCCTGGCTCTGAGCTCAGAAATCACCCGGTGGTGCTCACGGGATCCTATGGAATACCAGGGATCAAACCCGAGTCAGCCATGTGCAAGGCAAGATACCCACCGTACTGTCTCCCTGGCTCTGGCCCCTTACATTCTCTCGTGCCCAAGTCTGGAACCTGGGTCAGACTAGTTATCCAGACCTAAATTGGGGCTCTTAAGATTTATCACTGAGACGTCTCCCACCCTCTTCTCATTTTCTAGTACTTCTATAGCAAAAAGCATTTCTGGAGTCAGAGTATTGTACAGGTAGTACAGGGTGTGCAGGACATGTGCCTGGTTCAAACCCTAACACCCCCATACGATCCCCTGAGCCTCAGGGAAGAGAGCAGTTGGAGAAATTAAGGCAGTTTTACTCAGCCATTGCAGGGACTGGGGCACGATGAAGAGATGGCTTGTCAATTGAGGAGGTGATTTCATATGGTTGGAAGTGTATAATTTGGCAGGTAACCTTTGTCTTGTACTGAGCAGATAACTGCGGGGCGGGGGTGGGGGGAACCACCCAACTATGCTCATGGCTTACTCCTAGTTCTGTGCTCAGGGATCCCTTCTGACGGGACCCATAGGAGGCGCCGACAATCAAGCCATGAACAAGGCAATTGCTTTACCTGCTGTACTAGAGACAATACTTACCTGAACTGTCTCCAGCCCCAAATACTCACTTTTTGTTTTGTTTTGTCTTGCCCACGTCTGAAACCCGGGTTATCCAGACCTAAATTTGGGCTCTTAAGATTTATCACGGAGGCATCTCCCACCAAGGCAACACTCAAGGATGTTCAGAGGCTATAAATAAAATAACTCAAGTGTGTTAGTTGGGTACTCAGTGATCGCTTCCCTCTTGGGAGTGGGACTTGGGAAATGGCACGGTGCACACACACTCATGGTCTTAACAGTACAACAGCAGTGCTTAGAGTCTCTTGTTAGAGCAGAAATAAAACAGTCATTAAAATGTGTTGGTTTGGGGCCGGAGCGATAGCACAGCGGGTAGGGCGTTTGCCTTGAATGCGGCCGACCCGGGTTCAATCCCTGGCATCCCATATGGTCCCCCAAGCACTGCCAGGAGCAATTCCTGAGTGCAAAGCCAGGAGTAACCCCTGAGCATCGCTGGGTGTGACCAAAAAAAAAAAAAAGCAAAATAAAATAAAATAAAATAAAATGTGTTGGTTTGGATTTTGGGGTCACAGACACTCAAGAGCTACTCCTGTCTGCATGTGGAGGGGACACTTCTCAAAGTGCTGAAGGGTCATGCACTACTGGGGATCGAACCCAGGCCTCCCACCTGCGAAGCATGCAACCAATCCCTTGAACTGTCTCCCCAGCCTTACCTCTTCTAGTTTTTGTTTTCTTTCTTTTTTTTTTAACCGTTTTTATTGAGGATCCAGGATTGTCAATGCTGTTGACAGTATTTTCCATGCATCCGTCATCCCAGCAACACACCCGCTAGCCTAGATGAGATCAGTTCTATGGACACACTCTCAGGGGTCTTTTTACTTTATTTGCGGATGGAGAGTTAGACACTTTCCCAAAGAGGCTTTTGGTCAATAAAATTTGCAGAGAGAAAGAACTGTTCTGCTCCGGTTGGCGCTGGTCAGTTGGCCCGAGGGAGCGCAGAGACTCCTTGACTTCCTTCCTCAGCCTCTCCCGCTGATTCCTGGCTACACCTTCTCTCCGGAAGCTGACACTCCGGAAACATCAGTCTTCCTCTGCTGGAATAGCACCTGCATCTTTTTGTGCAAGTTCTGTTCTTTGTCTTGGCTTTAGACCAGCAGTACTCAGGGGTTACTCCTGGCTCTGCACTCAGGAATCACTCCAGGTGGGGTCAGAGAACCATATGGAGTGCAGGGCTCGAACCTGGGTCGCCTGCATGTAAAGCAAATGCCCTTCCAGCTGTACTATCTCTCTGTCCCCTTCACTCACTTTCAAGAATCTGGCACCACTGGGGCTGGAGCAATAGCACAGCGGGTAGGGCGTTTGCCTTGCACTGCAGCCGACCCGGGTTCAAATCCCAAAATCCCAGCATCCCATATGGTCCCCTGAGCACCTCCAGGGATAATTCCTGAGTGCAGAGCCAGGAGTAACCCCTGTGCATCGCCGGGTGTGATCCAAAAAGCAAAAAAAAAAAAAAAAAAAAGAATCTGGCATCATTGACTTAGAGCCTCGTGAGACTGTTTAGTGCCTTGGACCATCACCCCATGGCGGAGATCACTGCGTCAGAGTGCTCCGAGACCTTCACTGTCCATGGCAGAACAAGTCTTGGGTGACATAGAGAACTGAGACATGTTTAGTGCAAGTAACTGTTAGTCATGCCACAATTTCAGGAGGCTTGAGCATAAGAAAGCCATCAAAAAGAAGTTGGTGGCCGGAGTGATAGCACAGTGGGTAGGGCGTTTGCCTTGCTCGGCCAACCCGGGTTGGATCCCCAGTACCCGATACCCGATACGGTCCCCCAAGCACCACCAGGAGTTAATTCCTGAGTGCAGAGCCAAGAGAAACCCCTGAGCATTGCTGGGTGTGAACCAGCAAGCAAAAAAAAGCAGTCAAGTTGGAGCACCAGCTAATGAACTGGGGAGCATGCTTAGCCGCTGGACCCACAGATTTGATCCTCAGCACTGCAAGGTCACCAGAACGGCACCAGAGTCCTGGCCTTGGGCTCAGGGGACCATATGCAGTGTTGGGAATTTGAACCAAAGTCAGTTGCATGCAAGGCAAACCTATTACTTCCTATACTATCTCTGGTCCTCATTTGAAAATGCTTCAAGTGTTTGTTTTCTTAGTTAGGTTTTGTTTTATTATGTGTGTATATTAATCTGTTCTTCTAAAGGTACAATAAATTCTTCATCACAAACTAGATGTATATTGCCAGGGACTGAAGCACAGTTTGTTTGGTTTTTTGTTTGGGAGCCACACCCAGTGACGGTCAGGGCTCTGCATTCAGTTGGCGATGCTCAGGGAACCGTGTGTACATGACCTTATGCTTGGGCACCAGAGATGGAGATAGGTCACGTGCAAGGTAAACACCCTATAAACGGCACTATCACTCCAGCCCAAACCCTCACACTTTGAAGTACAGCCCCAGCCTATATTTTTTCAATTGTCTTAACTATTTGTTTCTGTTGAAAGCTTCTCAAAAACAAAAAAAAAAAATTTTTTTGCTTTTTGGGTTACACCCAGCAATGCTCAAGGGTCATTCCTGGCTCTGAACTCAAGAATTTCTCTTGGCAGTACTCGGAGGACCATATGGGATGCCAAGGATCAAATCTGGGACAGCTGCATGCAAGGCAAATGCCCTACCTGCTGTACTATCACTCTGGCCCTGCTTCTCAAAATTTAATCTTACTGGGGCTGGAGTGGTAGCACAACGGGTAGGGCGTTTGCCTCGCACGCAGCCGACCCAGGTTCAATTCTCAGCATCCTATATGGCCTCCAGAGCACCGCCAGCAGTAACTCCTGAGTGGAGAGCCAGGAGTAACCCCTGTGCATCGCCGGGTGTAACCCAAAAAACAAAACAAAATAAAATAAAATAATTATGTAGGCTCACGGTGATTCATTTAAAAATAAAATAAATTTTAAAAAATAATCATGCAGGGTGAGGATTGAGTTACTCTCATTTAATTCTCATCTTTATTTTATTTATTTATTTATTTATTTTTTGCTTTTTGGGTCACACCTGGCAACACACAGAGGTTACTCCTGGCTCATGCACTCAGGAATTACTCCTGGCGGTGCTCGGGGGACCATATGGGATGCTGGGACTTGAACCCGGGTCGGCCGCGTGCAAGGCAAATGCCCTACCCGCTGTGCTATCTCTCCAGCCCCTAGTTTTTTTAATTTCTTTTTTTTTCTTTTCTTTTTGGGTCACACCGGCGATGGTCAGGGGTTACTCCTGATTCTGCACTCAGGAATTAGTCCTGGCAGTGCCCGGGGGGACCAAATGAGATGCTGGGAATCAAACCTGGTTCGGCCACATTCAAGGCAAACGCCCTACCAGCTATACTATCACTCCAGCCCCAGTTTTTTAAATTTCTTTTGGATTTGGGATCAGCCCAGACACAGGGCTTACTCCTAGCTCTGTGCTCAGGGATCACTGCTGGTGGTGCTCACGGGACCGTATGGGGTGGTGGGGGTTGAATCTGGGCAGCCAGGTACTAGACCAAGCACCCTACCCACTGGCACTCGGCACACACACTTGTTGTCTTTAAGGCCTATTCCTCCCACAGTTCAAACTTCACATTTCAGCGAGCCTCTTGCTTTTTTTTTTTTTTTTTTTTTTTTTGGCTTTTTAGGTCAGACCTGGTCACACCTGGTTACTCCTGGCTCATACACTCAGGAATTACTCCTGGCGCTGCTCGGGAGACCATATGGGATACTGGGAATCAACCCAGGTCAGCCTCATGCAAAGCAAATGCCCTACCCGCTGTACTTCAAGCCTCTTGCTTTTCCATATGCAACATTAGTACTTAGAAAGTAAAACATTCATCTGGTTTGTACTTTGTTGGACAGAACTCTCGCTCATTGTGGAGTTTATTCTGATCTTTTCATTGCTGTCAGCTTACATGTCATTTCCTTATGCCTTGGTCTGAGGAGAAGCAGCAATGAATGTGCCAACCTACTTCAGCTTTAAGTCGGAAGTCCTTATAGAATACTGAAAAGGGAAAAATAATTTCTAAATATCCTCATGAAGGAATATATCCTCATTAAGGAAAAGGATATTGGGCCAAAGAGAAAGCTCAACGGGCCAAGCATATAGTTTGCAAGAAGGAGACCCTGATATGATTTCCAGCTCCCTGAGCACTGCTTGAAGGAACCCAGGAGCACAGAGCTGGGAGTAACACTCAAGCACCAATGGGTCAGGCAGACCCCCTAAATAAAGCTCCCCTCCACAAAGACATACAGAGAGAGAGAGAGAGAGAGAGAGAGATCCCACATACACAAACACACACAGAGGGGGGTGGGGAAGGAGGATTTTAAAGCAGGAATACAAATTTGGGAACTGGAGAGACAGGAGAGCAGATAAGGAGCTTGCCTTGCTTGTATCTAACCTGGGTTTGATCACAAACACCTCATATGGATGGCCTCCAAGCACCACCAGGAGTAATTTCTGAGCACAGAACCAGCAGTAACCCTCTAAGCATCTCTGGCTGTGGCCCCAAAACAAAAACAAAATAATGTTTTGTTTGTTTGGGGGCCACACTCGGCAGTGCCCAGGCGTTCCTCCTGGCTCTGCACTCAGGAATCACTCCAAGTGGGCTCAGGGAACTGTATGGGATGCCAGGATTGAACCCGGTTGGCTGTGTGCATGGCAGCAAAGTGCTTCTCTTTTTCTTGCATTCCCACCCATCCCAATGTAAACTTTCACACAAAATGTGTCAAAAAATACATTTTGATCATCTTTTTGATCATCTTCGGACCATACTTATTTTTTATTCATTTTTTGTTTTTGGCTTGGGGGAGGATGAGGTGCCGGGCATTGAACCTGGAACGGGCTGATCACAAACTGCCCTTGATCTGTCTTCGCAGCCTCTTCTGGACCATTTCATCCTTCTAGCAGTTAGTTAACAGAATGACAGCTCAGAGTTACTTGGGAGTTTGTGTTCTGGATTTTTCTTCACATCCCCAAACCCTCAGTGGCTCTGTTATTACTCCTGTCTTACATTACTTACCACTTCATTTTAGTAGAGTCTATCTGTCAGGGCATTCGGAGAAAAGAGAAAAGAACATTACAAGACAAGGGGCCTGAGTATAGGGGCCTGAGTGATAGTACAGCAGGGAGAGAGTTTGCCTTGCACACAGCCAACCCAGGTTCAATCCCTGGCATCCCATATGGTCCCCCGATCCCTCAAGCACCTAGGAGTAATTCCGAATACAGAGCCAGGAGTAACCCCTGAGCATCATGAGAAGAGGAGGAGGAGGAGGAGGAGGAGGAGGAGGAGGAGGAGGAGGAGGAGGAGGAGGAGGAGGAGGAGGAGAAATCTGAATATATGAAACTAATTCACCTTCCATGCTAATAACAGTAGTAATGTGGTAGAATAAAGTGGTTTCCCAGGGCCAAAGTAGTAGTAGCCAAAAAAAAAAAAAAGATTGGGAGAGGATTTTTAAACAAATCTGAGTACTATAGAAGAGGCCTGGCCAAATAAAAAGAAAATTAAAATAAAAAGAAGATTGTACAGTGGGTAGGTAGTTTGCCTTGCACGAGGCTGACCCAGGTTCAATCCCTGGCACCCCATATGGTGCCCTGAACACCATCTGGAGTAATGTCTAAGTGCAGAGCCTAGAATAACACCTGAGTACCACCAAGTGTGGCCCCAAACCAAAAACAAAAGAGTAAAGGTTAAGTAAACTGTTGGGCCAGAGTGCGTACAGCAAGTATGGTGTCTGCCTTGCACGCGGCCACCTCTGCATTCATACCCAGCATCACAGATGCTTCTCTGAGCCCCACCTGGGATGAACCCTGAGCCCAGAGTCAAGGACAAAACCCTGGAGCTGGAGTGACAGCACCACAGGTAGGGCGTTTGCCTTTCATGTGACCGACATGAAAGTGTTTGATTCCCAGAATCTCATACGGTCCCCCGAGCACCAGCACCACCAGGAGTAATTCCTGGGTGCAGATTTAGGAGTAATCCTTGAGTACCATTGATCACGGTGCAAATACAATGTGTGTGTATACATATATATATATATATATATATATGTGTGTGTGTGTGTGTATATATTTAATAAATATATGTTAAAAAGCAAAGCAAATCAAAACCTACTCAAGAAGCAGTCTGTGCTTTTTGTTTGACTGTTGGCTTTTTGCACACCCGATGATGCTCAGGGATTCCTCCTGGCTCTGCACTCAGGAGTTACTCCTGGCAGTCCTCAGGGGACCATATGGGATGCTGGGGATGGAACATGGCTCTGCTGCGTGCAAGGCAAACCCCCTCCCCACTGTACTCCAGCCCCATATTTGTCTTTTCTTTTTTTTTTTTTGTTTTTTTTTGGGGGGGCCACACCTGACTGTGCTCTGGGCAGGGCTCGGAGTCTGTATTTGGTGCTGCATGCAAGGCACACTCCCCCCCCTGCTGTACTATCGCCCCAGGCCCCTTAGAAAAAAGATGGGGTGAGGGGACGCAGAGAGGGAGTGCAGGGATAGGCGCCTGCAGGGATAGGCACCTGCCTTGCATGCAGCTCACCTGGGTTTGGTCTCTGGTGCTCCATTGGGTCCCCTGAGCACTGCCAGGAGTGATCCCTGAACACAGAGCCTGGAGTAAGTCCTCAGCATCAATGGGTGTGGTCCCAAAACCTTAAATAAATAAATACTATGTCAAGGACTTAGCAAGAGCTGAAGTGCATATTTGGATGCAGACAGGGTCCGTGGACACAGGGCAAGCTCTGCAGGTAGATCTGGGTTTGATCCCCAGCAGCGCCCGATGCCCAAAGGCTGCGTCCCTGAATCCTGTCAGATACGGCCTAATAATAAAAGGGACAGTACTGGGGGCAGGAGAGATAGTATAGGGTAGGCAGCTTGCCTTGCGTGTGGCTGACCCTGACTTGATCCCTGGTATCCCACCACCCCCTAGGCATAGGTCCCGAGAGCACTACCAGGAGTAACCCCTGAGCAACACTGAGTGTGGCCCCAAAACCAAAGAAAGAAAAAAAGAGAAAGAAAAAGTATTAATCTACTAAAGTAATTGGTAAATTTGGGATTTGATAGTTCAATGGATCAAGCACATACTTTGCCCGTGGGAGGCTGAACTTTGATCTGATCCCTGGCACTGCACGGTCGGTCCCTAAGCATGAAATCAGCAACTGTCCCTGAGACTTGCTGTGTGTGGCTCAAAAAGCAAACTGGAAAAAGCAGCAGTTGAGAGCAGGGACAGAAAGTAAGGCTGCCGTTCTGAACAAACTGAAAATTAATACCGAAGAATTGATTTTTTTTTTTTTGCTTCAAAGTACTCAGGGATCACTTCTGATAGTCTCGGGAAGCAGATGCAGTGCTGGGGAGTGAACCCACATCTGCTGTGTGCAGGGAAGTGTCCAACCACAGCACTGTTCAGGGATTAGGTATTGGTGCAGTTTGCATATGGTTGTCTCCAACAAAGACACGTCTTGTCTACTTTTCCCCTTACATAATTTCTCTTTTTCTTTGTGTGTGTGGGGTAAGGTGGGGGGCACGGTGGGGCACCAGCCAAACAGTACTCAGCGAGCATATGCAATGCCTGGGATTAAACCAGGGCTGGTCGCATGCCTGGAATAAGCCCTCTACAATCTAAGTCTTAAGAATCCATTTTAGGGCTGGAGCGATAGCACAGCGGATAGGGCGTTTGCCTTGCACGTGGCCGACCCGGGTCCTATTTCCAGTATCCCATACAGTCCTGAGCACCGCCAGGAGTAATTCCTGAGTACAGAGCCAGGAGTAACCCCGTGCAGTGCCCAAAAAGAAAAAAAAATTTTTTTAAATATTTCATTTTATCTTTTCTCACCACACCCAATGGGCTTACTCCTGGCTCTGCACTCACAGTAACTCCTGTCGGGGCTCAGGGTGCCTAGGTAAGTCATGAGCAAGACAAATACTCAGTCCCCTGTCCTAGCTATGCCGCCCCTATCTTCTCTTTATCTGAGCTCCAAGTTTTTGTTTTGTTTTGGGTCACACCTGGCGATGCACAGGGGTTACTCCTGATTCATGCACTCAGGAATTACCCCTGGCGGTGCTCAGGGGACCATATGGGATGCTGGGAATCCAACCCGGGTTGGACGCATGCAAGCCAAATGCCCTACCCACTGTGCTATCTCTCCAGCCGTAACCTGTGCATGTTGCCCAAAATCACACTGCATACACAATGCTTCTGTGTGTACTAATGGCTGTCCTTGACCTTAAACTCTATTAGTGTGAAGATACGACTAAAAAGAAAAACCAAGAAGTTAGGACTGGAGTGACAGTACAGCAGTTAGGGTGCTTGCCTTACACAGGGCAGACCCGAGTTTGAAATCAGCACCTCATTGTCCCCAGAGCTCCCAGGAGTAACCCAGAGCCCAGAACCAGGAGTAAGACCTGAGCATGACTGGCTGTGACTCAAACTCGAAGGAGAGAAAAAATAAAAAACCAAGCAGTTAGTCAAGGGTCTGGAGTATCACTCCATGACAGAGCGCCTGCCTTACAGCTGTGGACCCCAGAGCTCAGCACAACAGCCCAAAGTTGAAATATATCAGGTCTAAGTGAAGAACAGGAATGTGATGAACTGCAGACCAGAATAACATAGAGGGATATGTATATATTACTTAGTAATCTGGAGGCAACCTAACGAACAAAACCTGCTATCAAAATTGTTCCACAAGTGGCCACAGTACAGCAGGTAAGGCGCTTGCCCTGCAAGCAGTTGACCTGGGTTGGACTCCTGGTTACCAAGTAGGGACTTCGGAGTCCAGAGCCAGGATTAAGCCCTGAGCAGCGGTATGCCAAATATCCCCTTCTTAATGAATTGTTGTAACAAACTCAGCCTACGATTACTTTGAATTTGCATACCTTTAAAATTTTTGCCTTCCTGCGTTTAATCTAGAACTGGAGTCTTTTTGACTTGACATGTCAGAGCATTTGAAGATGAATCTGAAAACAGCTTGCACTATACAAAGAATCACGCAACTATGAACTTAACCCTCTGTGGGAAAGTGACTATTTTTGCCTCCCAAGAATTCCAAGGGCACAAGGACGACTTGGCCAGGCAACACTTGGCCATCTGGGCCAGTGGACGCTGGAGGGTGACAAGCGGCTCGTTCCCAAGTCTGTGGTGCTGGGAAGGATCACGATGGCCGGGGCAGCACCATGCCAACGCGATGCTGGGTTCTGGCCTTGGATTACAGCCTACCTGGTGGTGGTCAGGAGACCCTACACAGCGCTTGGCTTGTACACCCCTCCCTGCTGGATCTCACCCTTATTAAATGACAATTTACAATAGGAAGAGAAGGATGAAAAACTTGTTTTACTCAATGTAAATGGGGGTGAGGGGGCATGAACATCATAACGTAAACACGTATGTAGAGGCTGCAAAGAGGTTCATGAAGAGAGCACTTAATACTGGTACTCAGAGTGGCTGACAGCTAGTCTGAATGCCCAAGAGACAGCTTCATCATTTGAAATCAGTAGCATGAGCTCTACCAATGCAGTATTAATACAGGCAGGGGTAACCGGACAGTACAAGGACTCTACCCACCCCCCGTAATAGCACTCTTTTCCAGACTTTCTCAAATAGCTTTACTTTCAGTATGCTAAACCTTGAGTACCCAACCAAACAATATTCCTATTTTCAAATAACTTTAATCAGGAATAAACAATTTCAGCTTGTTTCTGAAAGACTTACTTGCCTAAAATAGTTTGCTTCCTTGTTTAACTGCTCGTCTTTAACAGAGTAACCAGAAAGAAAATATAAACCATTTTAAGGGGAAAACATGCATGCATTTATTTTTAAGAATTCCCAGTAAGGGGGAAAAAAAATTCAACATCTTTAAAAATGTGTTTATTTTTTAAAAAAATCAGTTGTGTACAAAAGTGTTTTTTAGTTTTTAATTCTCAAGACAATACCCTACCCTCCACCCACAGCCCACCCTGTTTCAACGGTCTTTCTGGAAACCCACCCATTTTCCCCTTACAGGAAGTTAACGGCTCAGAATAGACCCTCCTACAGAATTTGTCATCACTAACAGATTGTTTAGAATAGAGATCTAGAGAAGCTAACAAGCAAGGTCCTTTCCCAGTGAGGTTCATGAGAGTCCCTAGAATGGCAGTAGACTTCCAGCAGACACCACAGCAAAGCACCATCAGTTGCTGAAAGCTGAAAAATAGATATTTTCAATAGTATTTCATTTCTATTGGAAAAGTCTTTAAATTACATTAAATAAGTCTCTTCCCCCCAAAAAAGAAATAGTCTAGCTTTTATTATGATGCCTGTAAAAGTAGCTAACAGCAAGCACACAAGGATCATTTGACAGCACAGTGCAATTTGCATCCATTCACCCCCTTGAACCAATTGATAAAACTGTGCCACACTTCATTAGCAGCACGGCTGGAGTCATCAAGCAGATGACACACTCACAACTGACATTTAGGTGAGGACCACAGGTATATGAGGAACAGATCAGTCCAATAAAGCAGTAATGGAACAAACGGGCTTGGGGAGAAACTGGTATGCCCCTACCCTATGCCACAATGTTCTGACCCATACTGCAACAGTGCAAACAGAACAGGTGACATACTGTGCAGACACTGCAGGAAAGTCAGACTTGGGGAGGGAGGCCATTTACTAGGAAATACTTCAAGTTGTCTTCTTCCCCAGTCGCAGCAAAGAGCTGATGTCAAGCACTGATTTTAAACTAACAGTGAAAATGCCAAAAAATTAATGGTTTGTACCCTGGAATTAAAATTTCTTGAACTAGAAAAAATTGATTAATATATCATTTTGTAAAAATTGTGAAATCAAGTTAACTGTAAACAGACGGCTTCCTTTTTTGACACCCAAATGTTGTTTCCATCTATGTACAAAAGAAGGTATACCTGGCTCGAACTCTTCACTTCCTGAATTAATTTTAAATCTTTAAATTAAGTGTTATATTGTGTTGCTACAAGGATTATAGGAACATTATCATATTCCTATTACAAAGTTTTTAAAAGCTCAAATCAGGCATACACTTAAAGCAAGATCTGCTTTTCACATTGATAAACTCATTTGCAGCTTAGTAAACAAACAATGTGAAATGCTGCATTCTGTAGTGCATAAAAAAGTAATATCCACTTAACGGCCAATTCTTTTTCATACTTAAACGATTATTTTGCATAGTTTTTAAGTGCCATCAACAATCACATGTGAAAATCTCCCAAAAGGAAAAAAGTTGGCTTTCATTTCATAAATGCTTCTCCTCAAAATCAAAATATTCAAAAAAGAAAAAATAATCTGAATTCAAACATTAACATTTCCTTCAGTGTCTTTAAATCAGTTATAATTTCAAACATTTGAAGGAATTAATTCAGATCATCTACTCAGTACCAAGTTCCTCATATATTTTATATACCAATTACTGTACACTTATTTGGGTTGAAAATTGCTATTCATTTTGTAATGAAATACAACTAGTTGTTTGTTCTTTTAAAAGTCAGGCACATACTCAGGAAAGAAATGGCAGAATAAAATTCTTATTGACTTAAACAAATAGGTTGCCTGCCCTAAAAGGTATTATAGTATGTTTTTTCCCCCAACATCATTTCTGAAGGCTGTTAAATGACAAATTGTAAAATTTCTACCAGGGTCACCTTTTCCCTATGTACCTGAAATTTTAGCGTCTTTTTAACAAGCAGATACAAGACCACAGGAAAAAAAAGTCTATTGCCTTGATCTCTAGGCTTAGGAAAAGAAATCTACATGTAGAGTAAGTGGAAAAAACAAGCTCAGGTGCTAGGAGTGTCACTCAGCGGCAGAGCACAGACGTGCATGGCACCCACGGAAACGAGCACACACAGAAACAACGGCCAACAGCAAAAAGCCCAGGAGGACAGTAGGAGTGTGCCAGGAAAGGAGAGAGAACATCACATTAGACATAAATGAGGTAAATTTCTGGAATGAAAATGCATCCTGGAGAAGCTCTCCCCAGAGGTTATGCTCTGATGTCCTGGGCCCTGGGCGTGCCGCAGCACTGTGCCTTCTCTGTGCCTGCACCGTGTCAGAGGGAAGGAACGGCGGCCTCCGCGGGGAAGTCACCTGCCGGACCTTAGCAGAAAGCCTCTACGTTCTCTCTCTCCTTTGTCTGAACAGAAGACAATTAAATGTACCCTGGCAATGTAGGTGAACAGTAAACTGGGAGGAGATGTGAGATATTTGAAAGAATTCAAACATTACTAAAGTCACCAAGCTGCCCTTCACTAAAAAAATTCTAACAATGAAACAAAATTATCCACATGTTCACACAATCCCACCTTACTTCAAAATATAAAGTACATGGTTTCAGCTATTTAAAATAAATAAAATCTTGATTCCTTTGGCATCTTTAGAAAGTAACTAAACTACAACAATGAAAGGAGGTGATTGTATAAAGAAATTTATGCTTAAGGAAACATACAGGGCAAAAAAACATAGCAACTTGCACTTAGTTTGCAGTAATACAACTACAAGAGTTTACTGTCGATTAGGAAAGCCTTACAAGTTTCTTGAAGAACCTTCACATCTTTAATATTACAGTATTATTTAATAATGGTCCTTTTATTGCTTCTAAGATTATTGAGAAGTCAAATGAAATTATGCTGAATTAATGATTTAAAATGGTTCTCCCACACATATGATAATAACTTAGGATAAATAACACTTGAGGAAAGCAAACCTTCTATGACGACTTCCAATATACAGCCTTGCTTTAATTCATTCTGATTCCATTACATTTTTATTATTTTATATTGGTCCTGAAAATTTACTAAGAATTGTTTCTGTGTATGGAACTGTCTGCATAAATCCATTTCAACCTTCATAAAATGGTCACATTAGTGTTTGAGCTTGCAAAACTAATAATTTTCAAACTTTTGAACTCAGAATGAAATGTAACTTTAATATGAATAGAAAGTCTGACTATATACAAGAAGTAAAGTTTTCAATTTTCATATCAGAAACATCATAAAGAAAGCTAGATTTTATAACACACTTCTATTCCTATGTGCATTTGAAGTATGTACAAGTAAAACACCAACACAGCTTTCATGAATCGGTAGGGATAAGTGGAAGTGTGATTTTTAAAGTATTTGAAAAGTAGTCTCAGCCAAAATTAGGCTAAAAACTGCTAATAGTGGATTTCTTCCTTTAATGATCTCACACACACACACAAAAATCTGTTTAAATACAGATGTCAAATTTGCCAAGGAACTAAGTTGGGTTTTTTCATTAAATCTGGAAATACTGTAACATTCAGTATTCACTGCTTTTCCTAGAGAAAATTGGTAGCTCCATTTTCACAATCTTACTTAAGCTTTCCAAGTAGAGAATTGTGACAAAAATATTTCAAATGGACAACCTAAAAATGGAGCAAGAATAAGGTCCTTCATTGTATTTCCTCATGAAATATAGAGAAAATTGCTCTTAGAATATTAGCTGTGTGGTGAGGGGGGGAAAACATATGGTGTCCCAGTCTGTTGACAAGGACAAAAGGCTCTGAATAGGTCACCATATTCAATTCTGAATAAATTTTATAGGTTAGAATTCTCAAATGCTTAAAATGGTGGTCTCTTCAGCTACCATCCTAAGTCAAGTACAAGCATGCAAGTCAAGTCACAGGCACAGAGATCCATGGTAGAAACAGTAGGTAGCTGGGATGCAACACCAACAGTCGGAATGGCCCTGACACACTCAAAATATTGTCTTAATTATTCAACGAAGTCCTGAAGCAAACTTTTGCTAGTCTTGGTACACTGCTAAACACTAAAGTAGCATGTTTTTTCCATGGTTTTTAGCTTAGCTGAAAGAATTTTTACACTATCAAGAAAAAAAATTAAAGTATTTCCCCTTTTTAAATTTACACAGACGTTTAATTAGCTTTATTTACATAGCAGGGATTTTTTTTTTCAGTCTCCAATGGTGCCTAGATAACATCATTAGGCAAGAATGCCAGTTTAAAAGAAATCTATGCAGAATCCTAAAAATAACAGATGGTGATTCGCCTCAAGAGGGGCCAGCCTGACTCCACCAGCAGCGCCGTGCCTCAGTTACTGAGAAGCAGTTCTGTTGCAGTCTCTACGTCCCAGGACTTTGAAGACAAGGCCACTATTACTGCATTCTGTGGAGAAAGAAGGAAGAAGATCAAATCAAAATGATTATGAAATACTGAATCACTATATGTTGAGAACTCATTAAAAAAATAAAAATAATAATTAAAAAACCCACCCACACCAACCCCCCCAGCAAGTTCATCAAACTAGACTTAAATTTCCTGAAATTCATCAACAATAATTTATAAATCAAGTTATATAAAATCAACGTGCATTTATGTACTTACCCTATCAAAGCCCATAGCACATAAATTTTCTATTTTTTTTGTATATTCTGGACTAGAAACTGGCGCTCCAGCATACACATGTGCCCAGAGTCGAGCTGTCTGTTTGAACATTTCAGGGTTTTGTTTGTACTATAAGAGGAGGAAAAAAAATCGATTGACATGACAGTAGTAACAATATTAAATATTATTAGACAATGAACTTAAGTTCCTAAAAATCTGGTTTCCTAAATAAAACTAATTTAATATAAATTGTTAAAATGTGACTGGTTTTCATGCAGATTATGTCACTTAACACTGCTTATCTGAAACTATGACTTACAAGTTGTTTACAGAAGAGAGGAAGATAAGTAAATGGGCACTGATCTTCAGTAGGAACTGCACACTGGAGGGGCGAACAGGATGGGGGGCAGTCATGGGCAGGAAACCCTACCAGTACAGTACTAGGAACCACAGGGCTGGCGTGGGAGCGGGGAGGGGTGCCTGCCAGGAAGGCAGGCTGGGGGGATGGGAGGGAACTGGGGACACTGGTGAAGGAACTGGTGTTGGAACAAAGTATGCCTGAAACTCAATCGTGAGCAAAAGGAGAAGAAAGGAAACCACTCTGAAATTGCGTTCCAATGGACGTATTCGCCCCTGTGTTATAAAGTCAGTTACTAAAGGTGACAGTCATGCAGACAGGACTGGCTACCTTGGGGCCAGGGAGGTAGCGCAAAGGGCTGGAGCACATACTCTGCAGCAGGAGACCTCGGCATCACCCCGGAAGGCCCCACCCCGCCCCGCCGCAAAGCAGTCATCTTACTTGATTTGCTACCACTGCATCTTGAGGATCATCGGGTTCTGCAGCCGCCAACAGTGCTTGCAATGACAATAATACCGTGCGCAGAGTCATCGCTGCTGCCCTGGTGTTTAAAGACAATTAAAATTAGGTAAGAAAGCTCTATGTGAGAACAACAAAGTGGACATTTTCTCATTTTTTGTTTTTTATTTTATTTTATTTTTTGCTTTTTGGGTCACACCCGGCGATGCATAGGGGTTACTCCTGGCTTTGCACTCAGGAATTACTCCTGGTGATGCTTGGGGAACCATATGGGATGCCAGGGATCGAACCCAGGTCGACCGCCTGCAAAGCAAACACCCTACCTGCTGTGCTATTTATTGCTCCAGCCCCCAAAGTGAAACTTTTCTAAATGAAAACATATCATTAAACAAAAATCACGTAGTTTGGACAAAAGTGCTTTTGCAGCAGGCAGAACACTTCGCTTGCAAGCAGCAGACCAGGTTTGGAATCTCTCGCACCTCATACGGCCAAGCCCCACCAGCAGTGTGCCCTGTGGCCCCCATTCTTTATTTACAAACTTTTAATATACTTACAGTATTATGTGGGGTTCTGGGCCATACCCAGGAGGGCTCATGGGATGTTATATAGTGCAGTTTCAAACCTGGGTGGATCACATGCAAGGCATGTGCCTTATCTGCTAGACTGTCTCTTTGGCGCTAAAATTCATTTTTTTAAAAAGTGGGTCAGGAATACAGATTGTCGGTGACAGTAGTAAATCCACGAAACCATATTTTTGGGAGTTGGGGAGGGGAGAACACACATACACACAGTGGTGCTTAGGGCTTACTTCTGGCTCTGCACTCATGGATCACTCCTGGCAGGTTCAGGGGATCATATGGGGTCCTGGGAATCAAACCCAGCTGGTCGTGTGCAAGGCTAATGCCCTACACTGTACAAATCACTCTGGTCCTGTGAAACTTTTCTTCATGATACTCTAAAGTAAATACCCATTTACTTTCAAACTTCACAAGTTCTGTCATGGCACATTACAACTTAATTAAGCAAGGCTATTTATTCTGCAGAACCAGTAAAGTAAAAGTGGCTTTACATTCATAGTAGCTTTTTATTCCTTGACCAATCTATCCTTTTAGAGATGATGAAAGAAGTAAAGAACTCGGCATGGAGTGGGGGAGGAGGGGAAAAGAACGTAGTTAGAACACTTAAAAAACTAGGGGAATTCCTCAATTACTACAAGAATGAAGGTCCTTTTAAGGTTAACAAAGTAGGGGCTGAGGGGCTGGAGTGATAGCACAGCGGGTAGGGCGTTTGCCTTGCACGCGGCCAACTTGGGTTCGATTCCCAGCATCCCATATGGTCCTCTGAGCACTGCCAGGGATTATTCCTGAGTGCAGAGCCAGGAGTAACCTCTGTGCATTGTCAGGTGTGACCCCCCCCAAAAAAAGGTTAACAAAGTAGAGTACTAAAGTAAGTCTCCATAAAATCCAGAGCTGCGGACGGTGAGAGACAATACAGCAGGCAAGGTATCTGCCTCACAGTCGACCCCAGTGTGGATCCCTGGCACCCCATGTGATCCTCTGCCAGAAACAATCCCTGAGCACCGAGCAAGCCCTGAAAACAGCTGCGTGGTCCAAAACCAAAACAACCAAAACCCCCCACGGGTGAGATTGTAACCCATCTATGGATCCTATCTGGAGCGACAGCAGAAAAATGTTAAAAGGAGAATAACGGTTAACTTCACTATATGGTCTCAGACTCCAAGATGAAAGAAACTGGGCTTGCTCCTGAGTCCATGCTCTCGCTTGCCTGCTTCCACAATGGAAAGCCCTGTGTTCTCTTAAACACACGTCCCCTCTTTCGTCTCTGCTCACTTCTTTCTAAGTATGATTCAATAAAAACTATCTTGGGGGACGCATGTGGGAGGCTAGCAAGGCTCAGGTCCTGTTGTACTATCTCTCCAGATGAAAATGCCAAAGTCTGACTGTTTGCTTGTTGGTTTTGTTTTTTGGGCCACACCCGGTGATTTTCAGGGGTTACTCCTGGCTCTGCACTCAGGAATCACTCCTCGTGGTGCTCGGAGACCACATGGAATGCGGGGGATCGAACCCAGGTTGGCTGTCTTCAAGACAAACATGCTACCCTCTGTACTACCACTCCAGACCAAAATGCCTAATTCTGAAAAAGTTGGCTGGGAAAATAGAAATGTTTCTTTCTTTTCTTCTTCTTTTTTTTTTTTGCTTTTTGGGTCACACCCAGCGATGCTCAGGGATTACTCATGGCTTTGCACTCAGGAACTACTCCTGGCAGTGTTTGGGGGACCATATCGGATGCGGGGGATCGAACCCGGGTTGACCGCGTGCAAGGCAAACGCCCTCCCGGTTGTGCTATCACTCCGGCCCTAGAAATTATATTTCTAAATTAAGGTTCAAATTGCTTGAAAAGCTTATACAAGCTACCTTCAACCAATAACTGTAAAACCCTTAGAATGAACAATATTCTATTTATACACAACCCAAAAAAAAATAAAAATTCTAGGGTGAAAGAGCACAGCAGGTAGGCCATTGCCGTGCATGCAGTCAGCCAGAGTTCGATCCTGACATCCTGGTGATCCCGAGTCCCACCAGGAGTGATTCCTCAGCGCAGAGACAGGAGTATCCCTTGAGCACTACTCAGTGCTCAAAAAACAACTGAACAATTTCTACAGGGGACCCCAAGATAGCTAGTGGTAGAGGGCCTGTCATACTAGAGAGAGGCTCATGATTTCTGCCGCCAATAACACCAGAAAGAGGGCAAGTTCAAAGAAAAATCATGGGGGCTGGAGCGATAGCACAGGGGGTAGTAGGGCGTTTGCCTTGCACACAGCTGACCCGGGTTCGATTCCCAGCATCCCATATGGTCCCCTGAGCACCGCCAGGAGTGATTCCTGAGTGCATGAGCCAGGAGTAACCCCTGTGCATCGCCAGGTGTGACCTAAAAAGCAAAAAAAAAAAAAAAAAAGTAAAATCATGACGGGAATAATTTTATAAAGTTCACATTCAGTGATTTCAATGTTTGTCCATGCTCTGCATTATCATAAAACAAGAACCTTGCTTTGAGCTGTTGCTGCTGCCAACAGACACCCAGCCAAGGTGCTTGCTGGGGCTACATGCCAGACTGTGACGCTACCACACTTAGCACAAGAAACACCAAAGCCTGCATTTGCTAAGATGTGGGGCTTGCACACATGCTCTGAGCACTCTTAGTTGAGACACAAAGGTATGGTTGTGGGACCTACTGGGGTCTCTGCTCACACATATTTTTCTAGTTGTTGTGCTGGCTGGCGGTTCACAGATCATCGATCTGTCGCACGGGGGATCATAAGCAGAATAGCTGCCAGGTTCAAACAGCAGAGTTCCAGCCACCAGCACGGCTTTATGTTACTTACACAGAATGAGAAAGTTTAATTAAAAATTAGGCCAAGTTGGGTACAGCAGACAGGGTGCTCTGCACGAGGTTCTGTGCATACAAGGCACACACTGAAGACACGGTTGGCAAAACCCTCCACAATATTGAAGCTAACGGTATCTTCAAAGATAAAGACCCCTGAACAAGCAAGTGGAAGCAAAGATAAACAAATGGGACCACATTAAACTAACAAGCCTCTGCACTTCAAAAGAAAATGACCAGGATACAAACACAGCCTATGGAATGGGAAAGAATACTTACCCAATACCCTTTTGATAAGGGGTTAATATCAAAGATATACAAGGCACCAGTTGAACCCTACAAGAAAAATCCAATCCCACAAGAAAATGATATGAAATAAATAGAAACTTTCTCTAAGAAGAAATTTGAATGGCCAAAAGCACATGAAAAAATGCTCTTCATCATTATCAGGAAGATACAGATCAAAACAACAATGAGGTATCAACTCACACCACAGAGACTGGCACACAACCAAAGGAAAAAAAGCCACTGGTGTTGGAGTGGATGTGGGGAGAAAAGGACTCTCCTTCACTGTTGGTGAGAACGACGACTGGTCCAGCCTTTTTGGAAAACAATATGGACGTTTCTCAGAAAACTAGAACTGATGAGCTGGAGCGATAGCACAGCTGGTAGGGCGTTTGCCTTGCACGCGGCTGACCTGGGTTCGATTCCCAGCATCCCATATGGTCCCCTGAGCACCGCCAGGAGTAATTCCTGAGTGCAGAGCCAGGAATGACCCTTGTGCATTGCCTGGTGTGACCCAAAAAGGAAAAAAAAAGCAGGTAAAGGGATTTTCTTTTCTTTTTTTTTTTTGCTTTCTGGGTCACACCTGGCAATGCACAGGGGTTACTCCTGGCTCTGCACTCAGGAATTACTCCTGGTGGTGCTCAGGGAACCATATGGGGTGCTGGGAATCGAACCCGGGTCAGCCGAGTGCAAGGTAAACGCCCTACCCATTGTGCTATCACTCCAGCCCCAGGATTTTCTTGAGAACGTTTCAGTATCAATTATTGCAAACCACAATGCCCAAGAGTAGACAGAAACAGGGGGTGGGGGGGGGGAAAGAGAAGTGGCTGCCATAGAGGCAGGCAGGGGCTGAAGGGTGGGGGGTGATGGGAGGGAACCTGGGTACACTGGTACTGGGAAATGTTCATTGGTGGAGGGATGGGTATTGGAATACGGTTTGACTGAAATCCAATCATAAACAGTTTTGTAAGGGTCTATAGCACAGTGAGTTTCAATAAAAGGTTTTAAAAAAAACACATATTTGCAAGGCCCTGTGTATTCCTCCAGGCCTTTTACTGTTTTCTTTTTGTGGTATCTAACATCCAGGATTTCTGGAAATGGACTGGAAAAATAGCTGAAAGGGTTGGAGCACATGACTTTGCTTGCAGAAGCCACTGGCTCAGTAACCGACACCACCAAGAGTGACTCCTGAGCACCAAGTCAATAGTAGCCACTGAGCACTGGTTGGTAGCACTGGAGTCCCGTTGTTCATCGATTTGCTCGAGTGGGCACCAGTAACTTTTCCATTGTGAGACTTCTTGTTACTGTTTTTATCAAATATGCCACGGGTAGCCTGCCAGGCTCTGCCGTGCGGGTGGGATGCCCTCGGTAGCTTGCCGGGCTCTCCGAGAGGAGGGAGACAGAGGAATCGAACCCGGGTTGGCCGTGTGCAAGGAAAACTCCCTGCCTGCTGTGCTAAAGCTCCAGTCCAAGAGCACTGGTTGGTATGAAACCAACCATAAAACAAACCACAGATACGCTGAGATTAACATCAAAGGACCAGAGAGACAGTATACTGGGTAATGTGCTTTCCTTGCACAAGACTGACCCAGGCTCGACCCCCAGCATCCCATACAATTCCTCATGCACCACCAGGAATACTTTCCAAGTGCAGAGCCAGAAGCAACCCCTGTGCATCACTGGGTAAGCCCCCCGCCCCCGGAGATTAACAGAGAACTAAAACAAAATGAATTTGATAGGGGTGGGGTTGCAGAGAGATGTGCAGGAGTGAGACTCGTGTGCTGTATCCCTGGATCATACCCTGCATCGTGCAGCCCCTCCAAGTACTGCTGGGTGCCACGGGAAAGGGCCTCCAGGACCCTTGAGAACTGCATGCCAAGTCCCTCCTGACCTCAAACGAAAGGGGGACCAGAGAGAGCTAAGAGGAATTAGTGCAAGCTTTGTGTCAGGAGACCAGTTTCTTTTTTTTTTTTTTTTTTTTGCTTTTTGGGTCACACCCAGCAATGCTCAGGGGTTACTCCTGGCTTTGCACTCAGGAATTACTCCTGGCGGTGCTTGGGGGACCATATGGGATGCCGGGGATCGAACCCGGGTCGGCCGCGTGCAAGGCAAACGCCCTACCCACTGTGCTATCGCTCCAGCCCCAGGAGACCAGTTTCTGATCCTCAGCACCACCAGGTATACCATCCACCCCCACCTGCGAAAGAGCAGAACGAACACTTCTTTAGAGTGTTGCCCTAGAGCAGAGTCAGGAGCAAGTCCTGAGCATGGCTGTGGCCCAAAACACATCCCCAATGAAAGGACATAAATCAGACAATGAGTTACTGCCCCTTAAAATAACTACTGTCCAGGAGGTGGAGAGATTGTGGGTAGCACAGTCGGTAGGGCATTTGCCTTGCATGCAGCCAACGTGTATTCGATTCCCAGCATCCCATTCGGTCCCCCCAGAGCACCGCCAGGAGCAATTCCTGAGTGCAGAGCCAGGAGTAACCCTGAGCATTGCTGGGTATGACCCAAAAAGCAAATAAATAAATAAATAAATAAATAAAATAATTACTTTCCAACTTGCTCTTGAAGCCCATGTTCTCCCCTGAACACGTATCTCACATGCTTGTCTCCGTGTTTCTTTGCTTGCCTATTTCCACTCTGTAGAAGCCTCTATTGTCTTTCAAACATTCCCTCACATCCCTCACATTTTTCTCAATAGCGCAATCCCTGAGCATCACTGGGAAAGCCCCCAACTAAATAAGCATGCTTCTACACCCACAATTCTGGTTTAAATTGTAAAAAACAAAGAAAACTTCACAACATGTTTACAACAGGGTTTAGTCCTTAAGACATGTTAAATAGAGCCAAAAATAAAAAGATAAATGTTATGATTTAGAGCTACCTAGATAGCACAGTGTATGCTTGCCTATCTGGTGACCTGGTTTCATCTCTGAGTAGAGCCAGTTGTGCCCTCCCCCACAACAACAAAGAGATACTGAGAATAAATGCAGAAACAGGGAAGTATGAGAATAAATTCCGAGACAGGAAGTACAACAGAGACTTCCTTTCTTAAATGGAAAATAATTATCTTTTTCCTATTCAACTGCATTTTTATACATTGTTATTCTTTCTCTTATGATTTTACTTATACAGAATGAGAAAGTTTAACTAAAAATTAGGCAAAGAAGGGCCAGAGCGATAGTACAGCAGATAGGGCATTTGCCTTGCACGAGGCTGATCCAGGTTAGATCTTCAGCACCCCATAAGCACTGCCAAAAGTAATTCCTGAGTGCAGAGCCAGGAGGGACGCCTGAGCATCATCTGCTGTGACCAAAAGGCAAAACAACAACAACAAAAACACAGGGGTTGGGGTTGGGGTGGCAGTGTTAAGAGATTAGTAGTAAGATACCAGGGGATGGAGAAATATTAGAGAGGGTAGGGCGCTTCCCTTGCACAGAAGCAATCTGGGTTTGATCCCTGCATCCCTGGTACCATTAGGAGAAACTCCTGATTACACATGAGGGATTACACCCAGGGTCTTGAACTGAACCACACACAGCTGACTAACTACATCAAATGACTCATTTAATCCTCAACAGCTCTCTTAAGGAAAGATTAATTACTTTTTCAGATACGGTGAAGTGGGCTAGACCAACAGTCCAGTTGGGAGAGTGCTCTGCACACAGCTGACCTGGGTTCAATCCCCAGCAACCCATATGGTCTCCTGAGCACTACCAGGAGTAATTCCTGAGTGTAGAGCCAGGAAAAACCTGAGAATTATTGAGTGTGCATCCTGACCCCCCACCCCCACCCCCCAAACACAAGCCAACTCGCAGATCCAAAACTTAAACCTTCGTAAGTATTGAAACACTAGGTCAGGGGGCCAGAGTGAGAGTACAGTGGGTAGGGCGTTTGCCTTGCATGCAGTCGACCTGGTTTGATCCCCAGCATCCCATATGGTCCCCCAAGCACTGCCAGGAATGATTCCTGAGTACAGAGTCAGGAGTAACCCCTAAGCATCGCTGGCTGTGACCCAAAAAGCCAAACAAACAAACAAACAAAGACTAGTTCAGGGGCCCAAGGGATAGTACAATGGGTAGGCATCTGCCTTATATGCGGCAGACCCAGATCAACATAAGCTTCCTACACGACCTGAAGCCCACCAGGAGTAACTCCTGGGCACTGCCATCAACCACACAACACTAGGCGAAAATAAAATCAGACTAAATATATAGAAGGACCACAAAGTAGGGTCCTTCTTTATGGGCCATACCTGGACTGCCAGGTTCAGAACCACTCAGGGTTCCAGGGATCCAATCTGGGCCAGGTGCATAAGGTCAGCACCCTACCCACTGTATTATTATTTGTCCCCCCGCCCCCAATAACTTTTGTAATTGAGAACACCACTCAACTTTTTTTGACCATATCCAGAAATTCTTGGAAGTTACTCCTAGCTCTGCACTCAGGAATTACTCTGAATGTTGCTTGGGGGACCATATGGGATACCGTGGAGAAAACCAGGGTTGGCTGTGTACAAGGCAAACTACCTATTGTACTATTGCTCCAGCAGTCAACAGAACTTTTAATACTTCTTTGTCTCTATCTCATTAAAACAGATCTGATTACTTGAGTACTCAAGATTATCTCTCTGAGAATAAATGTGTTGTTTCAAACTAGCAGTGACACGGCCCAGAAGGTCACTAGCTATTTTATAGTCTGATTGCAACATATTTTCGCTATAAACTTAAAGCCAGTTCTAAACTGTTGCCTAAATAATATAGTGTAATGTATGCTTGTATATTGAGACAATCACACGTTTAATAACTACACAGATCTTAAAATTGATATATGAGAGAAGTAAAAATCTCTTACCATTGATCTTTCAGGATATCCAAGCAAATAGCCCCTGTGACGGAACTAATATTAGGATGCCATATTTTAGTGATAAACCGGACCTAAAATACAAAGCACAGTTAAGACAACAGAAAAAAAAAAAAAAAAAAACCTGAACAAAACCAACCATGTAGTTTAAACAAAATTGTGGGAGAGTAAAATCCTCAGATTAAAAAAAGTCTACACTTACATGACTTTACCTAGGTGAATGGAGCAACGCAGAAGACAAGCTGACATACTATCTTTTTAAATGGCCTCCGCATCCCGCCTGGCACCCCCCCCAACATAGATGGAAATTCCTTTAGGCAAAGAAATACAGGAAAGTAAAGTAAAACATTTTTCTCTTCTTGTACCCAGGAAACACATAAATATTTTAGATGAAATCTAGAAGGCTGTGTGTCTGGGAGTAGGGGAGGGGTTTTGAGTGCGGGTAGAGGGAGTGCATGGTTTAGCCACAGTGGACTATACTCAGGATCAAAAGAGAGAGAGGTCTGCTGGCCCTAAGGCAAGCATCTTAGTGCCCGTACTATCTCTTCAGCCTCCTAGATTAGTTCTTTTTTGTTTTTTGCTTTCTGGGTCACACCCAGCAATGCTCAGGGGTTACTCCTGGCTCTGCAATCAGGAATTACTTCTGGCACTGCTTGGGGGACCATATGGGATGCCGGGGATCAAACCCAGGTTGGCCATGTGCAAGGCAAACACCCTACCCGCTGTACTATCACTCCAGCCCCTAGATTAGCTTTGAAGGAAAAGCTAAGAAAAACCAATTAATGGAAGTAACAGCAGTTAACAGTAGTTACAAGGAGAGAGGGAGGAGAGGGAGGAGGGAGAGGAGGGAAAAGGAGGAGAAGGAGGGGAAGGGACACAGAGAGAGAGATATCAAACCCAGGAACTCATGCATTCAAGGCACGACCTTGAGCACTGAGCCACACCCCCAGCTCAAGGTACTTCCTAAAAATAATTCCGCAATTATTGAAGGATGACTATCATAAACACCTAGACATTTAGGCTTAAGAGTTTCAGAAGGGGCTGGAGCGATAGCACAGCAGGTAGGGCATTTGCCTTGTACTCAGACAACCTGGGTTCAATTCCCAGCATCCCGTATGATCCCCTGAGCACCACCAGGAGTAATTCCCGAGTGCAGAGCCAGGAGTAACCCCTGTGCATTGCCAGGTGTGACCCAAAAAGAAAAAAACGTTTCAGAAGTTCATTCAAAATTGTGGGCCAGAGAAACAGTACAAAGATTGTTAGCTTAACTCATGGCTGTGGCCGACGCCGGTTCAAACTGGGTACTGCAGCTGATTCCCTGAGCACTGTCAGCTGTGAGCCGCTAAGTTTGTCTCCTAAAATCAACAACCCCTCCATAAAAAAGGAGAAATTTTGGGCTGGAGTGATAGCACAGTGGGTAGGGCGTTTGCCTTGCACGCGGCCGACACGGGTTCGATTCCCAGCATCCCATATGGTCCCCTGAGCACCGCCAGGCGTAATTCCTGAGTGCATGATCCAGGAGTAACCCCTGAGCATCATGGGGTGTGACCCAAAAAGAAAAAAAAAAATTACAGCATTAAAAAACTCATACAACTTGATTTCAGATTCCACATTTGTAGGAATTTCTTTTTACCTCACTACTCATCAAAATAAATAAGACTTTCCAATTTAGACAAAAAATCTCTTTGTTATTGGTATATGTCACATCCCTAGTGGTAAGCCCACATTCTTCACACACTCTTTGTAACAAGTTCCTTTCCTCTCCCTTCCCTCTGTGAGTTTTTTGGTTTTTTGCTTTTCTGGGGACACTGGAGATGCTCAGGTGTTACTCCCACCTTTGCACTCAGGAATTACTCCTGGCTGGCACTGCTCGGGGGACCATATGGGATGCCAGGGATGGAACCCGGGTCAGCCACATCCTAACTACTGAACTATCCTTCCAGCCCCTCCCTCTATCATTGAGATGGCTGGAGGTAAACATGCCTCTGTGGTGTTCAAACACTTGTCCCACATTCTTTTTTATTTTTTTGTGGGTCACACCCATGGCTCAAGCATGTATCAGCTCTGACCCACGATCTCCCTGGAAAGATATATTATTTTCTGTTGGGGGAGGGGAGAACTGGGGGCCACATGATTATTCTATTTTAAAAAATGCATAACACCAAAGAAATTATGGTGCCAGTGTGTGTGGGGGAGGGGCCTCGAACCTGGGTCAGTTGCATGCAAGGCAAATGCTCTAACCACTGTACTATTACTCCAACACCCACCCAAAATTATCGCTTTAAAACAAAATCAATGTTTATTTCACAAATTAAAAATATTTTTGGAAAATTTACTATGCTTAAGCTTTGTTCCTTTTAAAGTTTTATTAGGGGCTGGAGTGATACACAGTGCTTGCCTTGCACAGAGCTGATGCCCTTGGTTCAATCCCCAGCACCCCAAATGGTCCCATGAGCCCCATAAGGAGCAATACCTGAGTACAGAACTAGGAGTGAACACCAACGGGTGTGCTTCCAAGTATTAGGGGAAAAAAATTATTCTGAGAGAGGGTGCGTTCAATAGTTCAGTATGAGGGCTCTGTGTGCCAGAGATTACCAGTACCACCTCAAAGATGGTATTGGGGAATTAAAGAATCAATTATATACAAGGCATACGCCTTAAACCCTGTACTATCATTACCCCAGCCCTGAATTTCATTTTAGTTTAGGCAAATAATAATGACAGCATTTATAACTTTGGTGTACAAAGTTACTACACCTCCACCATTCAACTTTTTATTCCTGCTAGTGCTGGGAATTAAACCCCCATCTCACACTTGCAAGGCCATGGCTCTATAGCAGAGCTACATTCCTAACTCACTATACAAGGTGGTAGTTTAAACATGCATGCCTAAAATACAGTAAGAACAAATATTTAAAACCCAATCTCTAAAATATAGCTGGAAAAGGGCTAGCAAGAGTACAGCGACTAGGGAGAGGGCTTGCCTTGCATGTGTCTGACCCAGACTCAATTCCCAGCACCCTGTATGGCTGCCCAAGCACTGCCAAGAGTGATCCCTTAGTGCAGAGCCAGGAGCAAGCACTCACTCAGCACTGGCAGGTATGACCCAAAACCAAAAGAACATAGCTAGGGGTTGGAGTAATAACACAGCAGGTAGGGTGTTTGCCTTGCATGCGGCCGACCCGGGTTCGATTCCCAGCATCCCATATGGTCCCCCGAGCATCACCAGGAGTAATTCCTGAGTGCAGAGCCAGGAGTAACCCCGGAACAGCGTCGTGTGTGACCCCAAAAGCAAATAAATAAATAGTAAATAAGTAAGTAAATAAATAAATGAATAAATAAATAAAGCTATAGCTAGACAAAACAATAAAAAACAATAAAGAGTTTACTTATTTTTTTTTGCTTTTTGGGTCACACCTGGCGATGCACACAGTTACTCCTGGCTTTGCACTCAGGAATTACTCCTGGCAGTGCTCAGGGGACCATATGGGATGCTGGAAATCGAACCCAGTTCGGCCGTATGCAAGGCAAACAAACACCCTACCTGCTGTGCTATCACTCCAGCCCCTCAAAGTCACTTTTTAAAAAATTAATTGTTTACTACCACAATTGGTGAAGATAAGGAGATTTGGAGTGAATGAAGGAAGACCTTTCTAAACCTTGGGGATTTTTTTGTTTTTGCTATGGGGGCCATATCCAGCAATGCTCAGAGCTTACTCCTGGCTCTGCAGTCAGAGATCATTCCCAGCGGACCTTTGGGGACCATTATGTGATGCTGGAGATTGAACCCAGGTTGGTCACATGCAAGGCAAGCGCCTGACTTGGTGTACTATCACTCCAGCTCCAAACTTTCTTAATCTTAGAGCTAGAATGGTAGAATGGGACAGCAGCAGCCGGAAGAGAAGTATGAGATAGCAACAAATATACTGGACTCCATTTGATAGTCTAACCGAGTATTTTTTCATGTAATTAAAAAAAAAAAAAGGCTTCAAGGACAAAATAAAGTATGAAATACTAAAATAGTACCAGAACTATACAACCATTTTAAATTTATGGGGAGTGGACTGGGACAAAGAATACAGTGTGAAAGATGCTTACCAGTACCACATGGTCCTGAGTACAGAGTTGTGTAACCATCACCACATTCTGATGATTTTTTTTTTTTGCTTTTTGGGTCACACCCGGCAATGCACAGGGGTTACTCCTGGCTCTGCTCAGGGGACCATATGGGATGCTGGGAATCGAACCCGTGTAGGCCGAGTGCAAGGCAAATGCCCTACCCGCTGTGCTATCACTCCAGCCCCCATATTTTAATCACCTCCATTCACTCATCAATACTTCCCCTGACCAAAGCAACTGCCATTCAATTTTTTTGCTTCTATGGATTTCTCTCTTTTAGTGTCTCGTGTAAATCACACATATTGGCTTCTTCTTTTAGCATACTATTCCTTCAGTTTTGGGGGTTGTCTGTGCCATCTGGCGGTAGTCGGGGCTTAATCCTGGCTGTGCTTGAGGATCACTACTGGTGGTGTTCTGGACACATTCTGCATAGTCTAGGTGGAACTGGACTTAGCTGTGTGCACAGCAAACTCCTGAATTCCTTTATTATCAAATCTCCAGCCTCCCTTCACTCCATTCTTGTTATTATTTTGAGGTTTGGGCCACACCTGGAGGTGAGAGGCGCGCTTCTGATTCTGCAGAGATCACTCCTGGTGGGGTGAAGGGGCTCATATGGAGCACAGGGATAAAACCCAGGCCAGCAATGTACAAGGAAAGTGCCCTACCTTCTGTACAATCTCTTCAGCCCCAGCTGACTGATATTTCAGATCACTTCCAGGGGTGACTATGAATAATGCTGGAACTTATGTACAGCTCGTGTGAGTATATTTTTATCTTTAATCAAAGACTACCTTGAAGTAGAACAGATGGGACATAAAATTTACTTTTTTTTCCCTGTTTGGTCATATCCAGTGATGTTCAGGGTTTACTCCTGATTCTGCATTCAGGAATTACTCCTGGTAGTGCTCAGGGGACCATATGGGATGTTAGGAGTTGAACCCAGTAGGCTTCATGCAAAGCAAACACCCTACCTGCTGTACTATTGCAATGACCCTTGATTATATACTATCTTGACCAAAACTACTTTCTAAAGCGGTTCCAACATTTTACATTGGCATAACAATATAAAGAAGCAACACCAAGTGTGGCCACAAACCTAAATAATTAGAGCCCAAAATTCAGATACCATCAATTATTCAATACATGATTATTTTTTATGCTCCTGAAAGGGAAAAAAAAAAAACCCAAACCTGCAATTATAGACCAACATTCACCGTGCAAGAGCCTGACCTGAGTTCAATCCCCAGCAGACCATATGATTCCACAAATCTGTCACAGGTCAGGAGTAATCCAAAAATCAAAAGGGTCAAAAAAGTTTTAGGGGCCGGAGCGATAGCACAGCGGGTAGGGCGTTTGCCTTGCACGCGGCCGACCCGGGTTCGATCCCTGGCATCCCATATGGTCCCCCGAGCACCGCCAGGAGTAATTCTTGAGTGCAAAGCCAGGAGTAACCCCTGAGCATCACCGGGTGTGACCCAAAAAGCAAAAAAAAAAAAAGTTCTAAAAAACTTTTGGTTTTGGGGGCTGGAGCAATAGCACAGCGGTAGGGCATTTGCCTTGCATGCAGCCGACCCAGGTTTGATTCCCAGCATCCCATATGATCCCTGAGCATTGCCAGGAGTGATTACTGAGTGCATGCACAAGAGTAACCCCTGTGCATCACCCGGTGTGACCCAAAAGGAAAAGAGAAAGACAGAGAACGGGAGAACCATCGGTCAACAGTAGAGTGGGTAGGGTACTTGACTCGCACATGCCCAACCCAGATTTGATCCCAGGTATCCCATATGGTCCCATGTGCATTGGCAGGAGTGGTCCACACCATCCTCTAATAATAAAAAATGGATTTTTTTTTTCACTGAAAAAAGAGAACCATGGACTGGAGAGACAGTATAGGAGTGAAGCCTCTTGCCTTGGAAGTGGCTCATACCAGCACTGTATGGGCTATAGATCACCAACGGGAATGACACACCGCCACCTCCAGTACAGACTAGGGAGTAGCCGACAACATCCCCTTCCCCTCCAAGAGAGAAATAATAGGAGTCAGAAGATATTAAAGGGTGGGTGCATTCTTTGCACACAGGAGCTCCAAGTCTGGTACCCAGCAGCACATCAATAGGAGGGGCTTTTGAGCACTGTCCCATGTTTCCCCCTCCCACCCAAATTCCCCGAAAAAAATCATCCAACAGGCTGAATCAATTTCAAACCATTTGGTAAAAACCACTATTTCAGGTTCAAAGAACAGTAAACTCTTAGGACACAGAGAAAATGCAAAGGTATATAAAATATAATTTCTAATCTTGGGGACTAAGACAGAGTACAGGGGGTAGGTGCTTGTCTTACTCACGGCTTACCCTGGTTAGATCCTCAGCATTGCATATGGTCCCCGAGCACAGCCAGGAATAATCTCAAAGCTTAGAGGCAGGAGTAAAGCCCTGAGCACCATGAGGTGTCACCCAAAAACTAAAGCGGGTAGGGCACTTACCTCGTAAGTGGATGGATCAGGTTCAATCCCTAGCACCCTTATGGTCCCCTGAGCCTGTCAGTAGTGATCCCTGCTCTGATACCACCATGTGGCCCCCAAACCTAAAACAAGTCCTTATCTCAGGAGCACCAAAAGTTTGTGAAAGACACATAACCACCCAATTATGATACTCTAACTGGTACTGTGTACTATATAAATTATGTAAAATGTTAATAAAGGGAGTGAAAAATTAGTGTAGTTTACCTAGAACTTTAAAAGAAAGCTAGAATTTTAAATGATAGGCACAAGGATTCAAGAAAATTAATAGAATGGGACCAGAGGGAGTGTACACGGAGAGGAGAAGGTATTTGTCTTGCAGGCGGTTTGACCCCCTTCAAATCCCTGGCATCACATAAAGTCCCCTGAGCACTGTCAGGATTCGTATGTGTCCCGAGCACAGAGTGAGAAATAGCACCCAAGTACGTGTGCCCCAAAGTCCAATAAATGAAATGAAAATCTAAACAGAAAGAAAAATTAGGCGGCTGGAGAGAGTACAGGGGTAAAGCACTTGCCAAACTGGGTTTAATCCCCAGCACCACAGATGGTCCCCTGAACACTACAAAGAGTGATCCCGAGTGCAGAATAGCCAAGAATAAACTTTGGGCACTGCCAATGTGGCTCTCTCACTCACACAAAAAAGACCCCACTTACCCAAACACACAGAAATTTCACATACACACAAATGTATATGATAAAGTAAAAATAATGCTTACAATACCTTAGGGGGATTAAATGGATATGTTTCTGGAATTTTAATTTCCAGTTGATATCTTCCTCCTGAAAAATGGAAAAATACAAAGTTAAGAAAGCAGCTCACCTCAAATGTTCAAAGCAATATACAGCAAAAGAAATTTTGAAAAATGTAGTACTTCATATTTAATTACAACGAATTTAAACTAAAATAGGGGGAAATACTAAATACACTAAATACAAAAAGAGAAATACTAAAAAACACTACTTTAATCAGATATAAGTTTTGTTATAAACTAAAAATAGGTATTTCTGTCAAATGTAAAGATGCCCCCAACTTTTGACATGTGCCTTAAATTAAGTGTGAACACTTCTTGCTAAAATTAATAGGATAAACAAATTCAGCAAGCAGCAGCAGGAGTAACAAAAAAACTATTTAAGAAAATAAAAAACGCAAAACCTTAGAGAGTCCTAAGTTCATTTATGAACAAAAGACAAACCATCAGGCTTGGTGTTGTATTTCTGTAGGTTACCTAGTGTCTGTCCCATACTGGAATGGTCCAGTGGAGGAGAGCATTATCTCAGAAAACTAATGGAAAAAGCCTTACACTGAATTAAAGTCTGTGTCAGAATCCTCTCTCTCCCTTTCTCTCTCTCTTGCTTTTTGGGTCACACCTGGCAATGCCAGGGGTTACTCCTTGCTCTGCACTCAGGAGTCACTCCTGGCAGTGCTCATAGGACCATATGGGATGCTGGGAATCGAACCCGGCTGGCCATATACAAGGCAAACGCCCTACCCGCTGTGCTATAGCTCCAGCCCCTAAAATTCTTAACTCTTAGGAAACTTTCAATTTGATTTTAAAAGACACCCAATATTCCAAAATACAGCAAATAAAACTACTACATAAATATTTAGAAACTATATCCAACTTTGGAAATTATACCTAGAACAACCTAGGAATGAATTAAAAGACTTGGCTAAGTGAATACTAAAGCTGACTTGTGTATGTAAAGTGTTCACTACACTACTCATCTTCTTTCATCTGCAGCTTACATTTTCCACATGCAAAAAAGGGAGAGCCAATAGAAGATAGCCCAATGGGCTGTATGAAGGAGGTTTGATCCCCATGTAACCTGGTTCTCCTGAGCATACCTGCGGGTGATTCCTGCTATCACTATTGAGCCAGGAGTGATTCCTGAGAACAGGACCAGAAGCAGCCCAAATACGGTATGCTGTGGCCCCAAACTAAAGAATAAAGTGAGAATTATGCTAGAGGTGACAACTTCAGTATTTACACACTCAACTAAGAATATTGTGGATTCTCTCAAATACACTTTCTTCACTGTTATGCACAGGTGACTAAATCTGGGAGAAAAACAAAATAGCAAATCACTTGAAGTCTCTAAAAACATTTTTGGGTTCAATTCTCTTTATGAGTTCTTTCTTGTTTTTTGGCAGCACCTGAGAGGAAACCAAGGACCTCATACTCACACTGGCAAATGCAAAGTGCTTTAGCACTAGCTATACCCCTCCACTAACTTTTCTTTCTTTTTTTTTTTTTGCCTCTCCACCAATTCTTTTTATAGAGTTCCAATAAGGAATACGAGAAATGAAGTAAAATGCCTGAATCACAGGTATATGGTAACAAGAGAAATATAAAGTAGTAAAAAGCAAAAGAAATTAAGGAAGACACAGAGTACTAAGGAGTTTTTTGTGAATACAGACGTCTACGTTCAATTATAAATGCTATAATTCAAAATAAATATAGCGAAATTGTTCTGAGTATTAGTTATCTTACCCACCATCTTTGTTTTCTGGGGAAGAAACTGAGTATCTGGTTATTATCTTTTTAACTTCTCATACTAAATTTTTCATTCTTCATTGCCCCAAGCAAGCATAGGAGCAGTGTGAGAACCCAGTTATTACACTCATAATTGCTGTAAATTTTATGACAATTCATTTTGTTGGGGAAAAAGTGGGATGTGTGGGGGCCAGAGCAATAGTACAGCGGGTAGAATGTCTGTTTGCCTTGCACACAGCCGACCCAGGTTCGACCCCTAGCATCCCATATGGTACACCAATATCACCAGGAGTAATTCCTAAGTGCAGAGCCAGGAGTGACCCCTGAGCGTCGCTGGGTATGAACCCCCCCCCCAAATCAAAACCAAACAAACAGAAAAAAAGTGGGAGATGGGGCCAGAGATAGCACAGCAATAGCAGGTTGCCTTGCATGTGTGGACCCAGATTCAGTCCCCAACACCTAAAATGGTTCCCTGAGCATGACTAGCAGTGACCTCTGAGCACAGAGCCATGAGTTAACTCCTGAGCACAGTCAGCTGTGGTCCAAAAATTAAAAAGTGGGATGCAATTATGTGATGCTTTTTTTTTTTTTGGGGGGGGGGTAGTTGAGGGGGTAGTGGAATCTTCAAGCTCTGTTCAGGAAGCCTGGGGGCCAAATGGCTATCTTAGTCAACCAAGAAGGTAGCTTAATGCAAGGATGAGGATAAAATGCTGTTTAGATCTTGATTCCAGAAATTCCTGGAAAACCTGCAGGACCTCCAGAGTTGCACCTAATGAAGCTTAGGGGACTATCTGAGTCCTTGAATTAAACCTAGATTAACCTAACTGTTGCAATATTTCCCAAGCCTGAAACTTAAAAGACAAAAAAAAAAAAAAAAAGTACCCTTGCACGAGGCCAACCTGGGTTCGATTCCCAGCATCCCATATGATCCCCTGAGCACCGCCAGGGGTAATTCGTGAGTGCAGAGACAGGAGTGACCCCTGTGCATCACCGGGTGTGACCGCCCCTCCAAAAAAGTCGTGATAATTATGTAATGAAATATGATTGAACCCTATTGCAAAGAGCACTGTCCATCTCGCTCTCGTTTCATTTGCTGTGCTAGGGACTGAGCCTGGAACCTCATGTGATGTGTGCATTTTACCTGAGTTATATTCGTGAGCCCAAATCCTATTTCTACTCTAATGCTGATTAATATACTACTTCATGTTTTTGCATTTCAATAAATACTAACTGGTTATTAACCATAACACTTGTTGGATACATGATAACAAAAACACTATGGGGACCTATGATCAGTAAGCATGTTGTTTATATTATAGTAACTCATTGTAAAATATTTCCTTAAAAAAAAAATAAGCACAATTGATCACTGATCAACAGAACTGCGAAGTGAACAGGAGGGAGACGGGACTGTAGGACAATGATGTAGGACAATGATGTAGAGACGGTGAGATGGTGAAACTGTAGTAAAAAGACTGGTATGGTATAATCTACAACTGTAAATAGCAATCCCAAGGAGAGTTGGGATGTGGCACAAAATAACTAAAGGACAACTCTATATGGTTATCAGCAATGACTCTTTGAATTAGAAAAACTAATTTTGGGTGAGGTGACATACACATGGTATTCAGGGACCACTTCTAACGATGCTCAGGGACCATATGTGGGGCCAGATTCAAACTGGGGTCAGCTACGTGCAAAACAAGTGCCTTAACCTCTGTACTTGTCTCTGGTTCTAAAAGGTATCGGGGAAGGTGAGGTGTGTCACGTCCAGAGAAGCTCAGGGTTACTTCTGGCTCTGCACGCAGGAATCATTCCTGGCTGTGATTAGAGGACCAGATGGGATGCCAGGGATTGAATCCGGGTTGGCCACATGCAACACAGGAGCCTGACCCATTATACTATCTCTCCAGCCCCTCTAAAATATAATTATTATAGGGGGAAAAAAAACAACTCAAGAATAAACTGTTCCTTTACCACTGAGCTATTAAAGTCAAAGAAAACTCATTTATACAACTGTACAATTGCCATGCACAGCAATCTTTCCATGGGTATGCTACCTTTCAATTTAAAAATTTTCAGTACATAAAATAATTGTCTCATTGCATACTGGTATTAATTATTTAATGTTCTACATGCATAATTTTGCCTTCATATTTTTCAAAAAAAATGTTTAATTTGAAAGAACTCTGAAATAAACATTATCAAAATATTTCATTCTCATAAATTTTAAGTATGGAAGTCTATATGCTAGAATGGTGCTTATCCGGGGCTGGAACAATAGCACAGCGGGTAGGGCATTTGCCTTGCATGTGGCCGACACGGGTTCGATTCCCAGCATCTCATGTGGTCCTCCGAGCACCACCAGGGATGATTCCTTGTGCAGAGCCAGGAGTAACCCCTGTGCATTGCCAGGTGTGACCCAAAAACCAAAACAAACAAACAAACAAAAAAACCAAGAATGGTGCTTATCCTAAATAATTATAATCAATTTATCTTAAAAACTTTAATCATGAAGGGCCACAAAGATAGTACAGCAAGTAGGATGCTTGCCTTGCACACTGCGAATCCAGGAACCTTGTACAGTCCTGACCACCACAGGGTGAGGGGCAAAAAATAAAACAAAAACAACAATCGACTCCCTCCCAACCACCACCACACACGTATGCAAACACACAACTTTAATTTTAAAAAAAGTAACTTAATCTGATTTTCTCAAATATAGAGCTTGAAAACCTATTAAAACTTACCAAACAGTACTCACAAAAGCAGCAGAAAATGAGCAAACTTATTTCTAATTAGTAAAGAATTATGGTCTAATTTAAAATTAATTATTAACTATGTGAAATAGCATACACGAAAGCACACGAGACCTCATCTGACACATACAAGCTACTCACTAAGTATTATTTTTCTGTTTTAAGGGCCACCCAGGCCCAACAGTGCTTGAGGTACTCCAGGTACCACAGGTGTGGGGATGAAGGCAATGTGTGTACTGCAGTGCCACAGAAAGACCTTAAGGCTATCACCTGACTACCTAATACTCCCTAGCCCTATCAGAATTTTAAAACATGATTCATGTGGACCATAAAACAAAAATTTAAATAATTAAAAATCTGTCTTTTCTTTGGGCCATACCCAGCTGTGCTCAGGGATCACTCTTGATGGGCTCAGGGTAACATATGGAGTGCTGGGGATTAAACATGGGTCATTTGCATCTTGCCGCTGTACTATCTCTTTGGCACCTAAATTTAAAATTTAGCAATAGTTGGTGGAGAATATTTAAAGGACCGAAGCATATGCTTTGTATGCAGGAGGACTGGGTTCAATCTCTGGACATTCATGGTCGCCAGAGCAATACTGGATATATCCCAAAAGATAAAAACAAAAGTAAAATAAATTATGTTAGGAAATGCTAAGGATAGCGTCGGATCTAAAACTTTTTTTTTTTGCTTTTTGGGTCACACCTGGCGATGCACAGGGGTTCATATGGGATGCTGGGATTCGAACCCGGGTTGGCCGCGTGCAAGGCAAACGCCCTACCCGCTGTGCTATCGCTCCAGCCCCGGATCTAAAACTTTTTGAATAAAAAATAAAAATATTTGGACTGGAGGTACAGTTCAATGTTAAAAAACTTGCCTTGTAAGTTTTCTAAGGAGATCGTGCATTCAATCCCTGACACTGCGGGGGGGAAAAAAAAAGGAAAATATTCTAGAATAATGATTTTTCTGAAGAATATTTTGGTAATTGTTCATTACAAAACTACAGGGTCAGGGCTGGAGCGGTAGAACAGCAGGGAGGGTGTTTGCCTTGCACATGGACCACCCAGGTTCAGTCCTCAGCATCCCATACATATGGTCTCCCGAGCACCACCTGTAGTAACTCCCAAGTGCGGAGCCAGGAGGAACCCGAACATTGCTGGATACAACCCTCCCCCAAAAAACCTATAGGGCCAGGAAACAGCTCCAATGGCTGGAGCCCCAGGTTCAGTCCCCAGTACAATATGGTCCCCCAAGCACAACAAAGCTGATTTTTGTCCCCAAACCAAAAAACAAAACAAAAAAAGAATGATAGGAATACCATATTCAAAGTAAATATATCTGGGGCTGTAGCAACAGCACAGAGAGTAGGGCGTTTGCCTTGCATGATTCCCAGTATCCCATATGGTCCCCCAAGTACCGCCAGGAGTAAGTAATTCCTGAGCATCGCCAAGTGCGAACCAAAAAAAGAAAAGGAAAAAAAAAAAAACACCAAAGTAAATATAATCCTGTCTAATGTTTAATCAATCCTGATTTGTTCGAGGAAAAACTAAAAAGCACAGAATTTTAAGTCAAGACAATGAAAATTTAAATTCCAACGATATCAACCACATATTTTGACTTCTGACAACTTCAGTTTAAAGTGTCTTCATCTATGAAACAGTATTAACTGTACTTACCTTACATTGTTTGTTATAAGCACTGAATGAAAAATACATGTAAAGCTCTAATAAGAACTCAAATACTATTACCACAAAAATGTATTACTATTTACACTAAATACCTGAATGTCTATTTTATGCAAAAATATAATTCATGCTACATAGCCCAAGCTTGCACTAATCTCATTAGTGATTTGCCTACTGAGGTTTATTTCTGTATCTTACCACCCAATTCCATGGCCTAAAGTAGCTACAGGCTTAGGTTTGTGAACATGAAGTTCAATAAAGCTACCTGCTTTCTTATTTGTACATATCAGAATGACCCAAGTCTACCTCAATTAAAAAGATATATGTATTTGGAACAGACTATAAAGAGTTATGAGTGAATGATTACTAAATGTCAGGGGAAAGGAACTTGCATATACATATATATTTACATATATGCAGTTTATCAGTCATATTTAAGGCAAGGCTTACAGTAAATACGGTGAAAGTTAACTACTCCTCGACGGAAGTCAGAGGTTTAAAATGCAGGATATCCGATATTACTGAACACTAATCTGTACAATTTGTGAGTTGGCTCTACTAAATTTACTAAGAAAAAAGTCACCTAAATTAGTCTAGGTAAGTATGTAAATTATTTAAATATTGCTATATAAACAGAATCAAATGAAGTAAGCTTACATTAAGTTTATAAATGCTTGAAGATTATTCTGATTTAATGTCTCAGACAAGTTCTAATATGCACAATATTTTGATACAGAAAAAAGTACTTGCCTTCATATGGTGTGTCTGGAGGTCCTGCTATTTCTCCTCTTAATTCTGTAAAATTCTCATCTACAAGATCTACTTTAATTTGATTTTTGCTCGTCTTAAAAATAAACAGAAAATAAATGTTAGTTATATCAGCAAGAAAAAACCCTATTTTGAAAGCATTGTCTTTCAAAATATGTTAAGACCCCTCTTTCATAAGCTTGCTCTAGTAAGAATAATATTTGTGTTTTTCTAGGACTTAGCTTTTAAGATTAGTTAAAACAAAAACTAACAAACTTTAACTTCAATCTTTTAAGTGAAGTAACCACATAGAACAATTATGCAACAACTTGGTGACGACAGAGGAATGTTTAGGGGGGAAAAGCAGACATCTATATTATATTTGCTAATAACTGTATGTTAAGTACCAAAAAAATTATTTGTTTAGAAGTAAACACTGAAACAGCAGACACCCAGGCTGTACGAATTTTATCCAGATAAACAGAAAACTAAAGGTTCATTAAAAGCCATTTATGATAGTATGTTATCATCACAAAAACGCTACTTTTTTAGGTTAACTGAAATACTACACTATCCAACAAAATGGTGAAAATTCTAAACATCAACTTCCCTTTCCTTGAAAGTTAATGGAAAAAAAAAACACTCACTAGAATCTTCTAATCCTCCTTCACTTTGTTTACTTCAATGACAACTACTTCAAAGTAGTTTATTTTCAATTTGTATTATTTGTATTTGTATTTGTATTATTTTGCACTTCACAACATTTATTCTCAATACTCTTTTACATCTACAATATCACTTTAATATCACAATAACTGGCAACAGTCAAGTCAGTGGTTGTGTTAACTGATTTTAAAAATCCTTTAATGGGCCAGGAATAATCCGAGCATCACAGGGTGTAATAACACCCCCCAAAAGGGGAGAGAATGGCACCTCATTCAAGTTCAAAAATACCTAACTACAAACAGGCTCTTTACACTACAAATGTTTACTAGTTATCTTACTGATCTGTAGTCCTAATACAATAAACCCTCATCAATCCCAACCCCCCACCTCCGCCCTTTTGGGTCACACCCAGTGATGCTCAGGAGACCATATGGGATGCTGGGATTCGAACCTGGGTTGGCAGTGTGCAAGGCAAGCGCCCTACCCGCTGTGCTATTGTTCCAGCCCCAAACCCTCACCATTTTTTTTTTTGGCTTTTTGGGTCACACCGGGCGATGCACAGGGGTTACTCCTGGTTCTACACTCAGGAATTACTCCTGGCGGTGCTCAGGGGACCATATGGGATGCTGGGATTTGAACCCAGGTCGGCCGTGTGCAAGGCAAACGCCCTACCCGCTGTGCTATCACTCCAGCCCCCCTCATCAATTTTTAAGAAAGCAAATATTTTCTTTTCTTTTCTTTTTCTTTTTTGGGTCACACCCAGCGTTGCTCAGGGATTACTCCTGACTCTGCACTCAGGAATTACTCCTAGCGGGGGTTGGGGGACCATATGGGATGGTGGGGGATTGAACCCAGGTCAGGCATGTGCAAAGCAAACGCCCTACTCGCTTTTAAGTTTAAAATTTTTTAAGTTTAGCAAATCTTTTAAGTTTAAAATTTTCAGTTTATGGGCAGGATTTCCTTTTCTTGCATTGTGCTTGGGATCAAACCAGTACCTCATACAAGGCACGTGTTCTACCAATGAGCAATGCCTTGGTTTAGAATTACTAACTTTTATACCAGTTCATAAAGCCTCAAGTAATTCACCAAAACAAATAAGCCTTTTTATGGGCCAGAGTGATAGTACAGTGGGTAGAGTGTGTGCCTTGCATGTGGCCAACTCAAGTTTGATACCCAGCATCTCATATGGTCCTCCAATACTGACAGGAGTAACTGCTGAGTGTTAAGAGCCAGGAGTAACCCCTGCGAATCACTGGGTGTAGTCCAAAAACAAAATTTAAAAAAAAAGGGGGGGGGGGTTTCCGTGCACGAAAGACAGTACAGCGAGCATGGTGCTTTGCCTTGCTCTGTGATTTCAGCCATCCCTTCTTGACACCTTTGATGGGGACACAGTACAGGGGTAAGGCACTTGTCCCATACGGTCTACTGATTCCACCAGGAGTGATCCCAGACCACAGAGCCAGGTATGAACCCTGAGCACCACCAGGCATGAACAAAAACAGCAAAACACCAACTGCAAAGTGCCTTTTGTATATATTTTCTTCTGATTTAGCTAAACATACTGTGGGGTCTTTGATAGCCATTGTTTTCCTACTGTATCCATTTGGTTCCAATGCACAAGTGATTGTAATGCATGAGAGAGATGAACAGAAGCTACAAGTCCAAATAAGCAAGGGGCGGCAGGGGTCCCAAGCAATGCAGCAGTACTCTAGGAAGCCCAGGGGCATTTCTGGAGATATTCAAGAAGCAAGGAAACCCAACCATGCAGTCTGGGGATCAACAGGGCCAGAAAGAAAAATTCTGGAGACCAAACCAGAATCACAAGAGGGTGCATTTCCCAGGCACACAAAATGAGCAATTTTTTAATACTTTTTCATTGATTCACTATGAGACAGACCCTTACAAAGCTCTTCATGATTGGATTTGCCATACAGTATTCCAATACCTATCCCTCCACCAGGGTCCCCAGGTTCCCACCCATCACCCCCACCCCCCACCCCATCTGCCTCTGTGGCAGATGCTTTTCTTCTCTCTCAAATGAGCAATTTCTAAAGTTAAACATGACCATTACTAGCAAATGAGCCAACAAAAGTGCAGAATTAAAAAATCCTCGGGGCGGTGCCGGAGCAATAGCACAGCGGGTAGGGCGTTTGCCTTACACGCCGACCCGGGTTCGATCTCCAGAATCCCATATGGTCCCCCAAGCACCACCAGGAGTAATTCCTGAGTGCAAAGCCAGGAATAACTCCTGAACATCACTGGGTGTGACCCAAAAAGAAAAAAAAAAAAATCCTGGGGCTAGAAAGCTAGTAATGAGAGTAAGGTTGTTGCTTTTTTTGTTTGTTTTTTGGCTTTTTGGGTCATACCCGGCGATGCTCAGGGGTTACTCCTGGCTCATGCACTCAGGAATTACTCCTGGCGGTGTTCGGGGGACCATATGGGATGCTGGGAATTGAACCCGGGTCGGCCGCGTGCAAGGCAAACGCCCTACCTGCTGTGCTATTGCTCCAGCCCCAAGGTTGTTGCTTTGAATGAAGAAGACCTAGGCTAGATCACCCATTGCCCGCACAGGTCCCACAAGCCCCACCAGGAATGAGTGCAGAACTAGAAGTAAGCCCTGAGCATATCCAGGAGGGGCCCAAAAAGAGCAAACAGAAAAATAAAGACAATCCTTATAAATTTTCAAGTACAACTTTCCTGATGAATTAGTATTAACATCAAATTCTTTCAAATAAGCCCTGTGATCTACTTATACCAGGAAGCAATCTCAAGTTTTAATAAACAAACCTAAGTCCCTGCTCATTTGGAGCTTACATTCCAGTGGAAGAAAATTATAAAGATTTTATCATATAAGGGGCCGGAGTGATAACACAGCCGGTAGGACGTTTGCCTTGCACACGGCTAACCTGGGTTCAATCCCTGTCATCCCATACAGTCCCTCAAGCATTGCCAGGAGTAATTCCTGAGTGCAGAGGCAGGAATAACCCCTGAGCAACGCTTGGTGTGACCCAAAAAGAAAAAAAAAATTTATCATATAAGTATAAATGTAAGGTATACTGCTATTTATAATGTATAAGCAATGTGACTTTAAATAAGTACTTTAACCTCTTTCTGTTTTATCCTATCAACAACAAAAGTTTTCACTTAAATAGTAATTTCGTGGGGCCAGAGAGATCATACCAGGATTGAAGGCATTGCCATACCATAAGAGCCAGCTGTGGTTTGATTCCTTGACACAGCATAGCCCACAGCAAGCAAACCAGAGCACAGAGTTGGGGACAGACCATGCCATTTCTCCCTCCCACAAAGAAAGAGTGCAGCTCAAGAAACCAGAGAATAGCTCCTTCATTCGAGTCAATGACAAGTTATGGAACACATTTTACTTTCCAGGGCCAGCGAGAGGGCTCAAAGGTGTCATATAAGCCCCAAAACCCCATTATGCCACTCCCCCTCCAAACCCTCCTGGAGTGATCCCTGAACACAGAGCCAGGAGTAAGCCTGAGCACACTGAATGATGCTAGAACAACAACAAAATTTTATCTAAATACCATAATGGCACTTTAGGCAGTCTGCTGCAAAGTAGAGGGAGGGAGGGAGGGGGGAGGGAGGGAGGGAGGGAGGGAGGAAGGAAGGAAGGAAGGAAGGAAGGAAGGAAGGAAGGAAGGAAGGAAGGAAGGAAGGAAGGAAGGAAGGAAGGAAGGAAGGAAGGAAGGAAGGAAGGAAGGAAGGAAAAAATAATAGGTCCTGGCACTGGAGCTCCATCATGTGACTAAAACACAGAGTAAAAGAACCCGGGACTACAAAGTCAGATTAAACAGAGTCACAATAAACAATGAGAAACATTCAAAGTTGTGCCAAGACAATTTTGGGTAGGTAACCTGGCTGTAGTGGGGGGAAGGTCCAGAGAGAGATTAAAGCACACTGAGGAAGGTTAGGAATCCAGTGAGTGACTAGAAAATTCAAACTGTGTGCTTTGGATGCAAGCAGGTCTGGCTCAACCTGCCCCCAACCACAAGGTCCCCTTCTGGTATAGCTCAGAAGCAAAAAATAAAAGGGGGAACAGAGGGCCCTAGACTAATGAGGTGAAGGAATGTGAATGAGAGGTAAATCTTAAGAAAGCTTAGTTATATTGTGTACCAAAAACCCTGTAATCTTGAGGTAACTAGAATGACTTTTATAGTTTTGGTTTTTTCACTAAGATAATACGATAAACTAAAATCATCCAAAGGGCACCAGACCCAGCAAAACCTCTTTCGGTGTGAGCAACTCCTCGCAGAATGTCTCCAGCCTGAGAACTAAGCCTCGGCCCCGTGCCCGCCCGGGAGGGGAAAGGTATTTCTCTCTCTCGCCTCTTTCTCTCCGGGGATGAAGGGCGCGGTGGCCGCCATATTAAGACGACCACAGACTGGGTTTTCAAGCCTGCAATTATCTAATATCTGGAAGAAATCTCCCTGGACTTCTTGTTAAAGTACAGAAATTCAAAACCGCGCCAGCGGCCGCGCGACCTTATTTGTCTTCACAGTAGGTCTGAATCTAGTGGGGTACTCCTAACAACAATAGTGAGGTTTGTGTTGAAATATTGAATGTAACCAAAGTAAACGGAATGTAAAATGAAACTTATCAGTTACAAGGTAGGGGGTGGGGGGGCGGGATGGGAGGTGTACTCTGTGGTTTTTTTTTTTTTTTTGGTGGTGGTATATGGGCACTGGTGAAGGGATGGTTGTTTCAGCATTGTATAACTGAGACCTAAGCCCGAAAGCATTGTAATCTTCCACACGGTGATTTAATAAAATAAAATTAAATTAAAAAAAAATAAATAAAATAAAATCATCCAAAGGGCAAAGAGACAGTTTAAAAACTCTGGTTTCTGGGACCAGAGAGACAGATTTGGTAAGGGATTTGCCTTGCACACCTCAGTCCTGGCCCCAATCTCCTACAGCCTAGCCGGTGTGGTCCCCTGAGCTGGGTGATAGGATACCTGGAATCAAAATCATAACACAAAACCTCAGTTCTCAGGGCTGGAGCGATAGCACAATGGGTAGGGCATTTGCCTTGCACGCGGCTGACCTGGGTTCAATTCCCAGCATCCCATATGGTCCCCTGAGCACCACCAGGAGTAAGTGAGTGCAAAGCCAGGAGTAACCCCTGTCCATTGCCAGGTGTGACCCAAAAAGCAAAAAACAAAAACAAAACCTCCGTTCTCCAAAGCAGGGAATAATCTAAACTGAGGAGAAAGACAAGGAAAAAAAAAGAAAAGGATAGCTTATGAGTGCTGGGGGGGCGGGGTGTGTGAATTACTTTAAAAAACACTGTAGCACTGTCCTTAAAGTAGCATTGTCGTCCAGTCCAGTTGTTCATTGATTTGCTTGAGTAGGCACTAGTAAGGACTTCATTATGAGACTTGTTACTGTTTTTGGCATATCGAATATGCCACGAGTAGCTTGCCAGGCTCTGCCATGCGGGTGGGATGCTCTCGGTAGCTTGCCAGGCTCTCTGAGAGGGACGAAGAAATCAAACCTGGGTCAGCCACGTGCAAGGCAAACACCCTACCCACCGTGCTATTGCTCCAGTCCTACTTTATTTTATTTTTTTTGCTTTTTGGGTTACACCTGGCAATGGACAGGGGTTACTCATGGCTCTACACTCAGGAGTCACCCCTGTCAGTGCTCAGAGGACCATATGGGATGCTGGGAATCGAACCCGGGTCAGCCTCGTGGAAGGCAAATGCCGTACCTTCTGTACTATTGCTCCAGCCCCTCCAGTCCTACTTTAAAAAGAGTAGCTAATGTTGGTGAGAGAATGATAATGATGACTAATACTTACATAATACCTGTAAGCAATATTCTAACACTTAAAATTTCGCTCAACCATCCTAACCATCTTGTTTTTATCAACAGAAAAATGACACAAAAAAGCAACTATCAGTAAGGCTGGATTACAAAATACAACTACTGGAGTGCACAAGAGATGGTACAGAAGCTAGCCTTGTAAACGGCCAACGCAGGTCTCATTCCCCAGGAATGCACATAATCCCCCAAGCATTTCTGAGAAGTCAGGAATAGCCCGTGAGAATGATTACCTCCCTCCCTTCAAAAAGAAGCCAAATATGACATCTGAGCCAAATACTCTATTTCATTGACTCCAATATATCATCAATTAACAGGGAACCCTGACATATGTCACATAGAACAGAACTTACACTGTAATATTTTAACACTTAGAATTTTTAGAATTCTATTTTAAACTCAAAGACACATTTTTATTTATTTTTCTTTTTTAAAAAATTTATTTTACTGAATCACCGTGAGATATAGTTACAATCTTTCACATTTGGGTTACAATCACACAAAGATCAGACACCCATCCCTCCACTAGTGCACATTCACCACCACCAATATCCCCAGTATACCCCCCCTTTCCCGCCCTCCCCCTGCCTGCACGGCAGATAATATTCCCCATATTCTCTCTCTACTTTTGGACATTACAGTTTGCAATGCATATACTGAGAGGTTATCAAGCTTGCTCCTTTATCGACTTTCAGCACACATCTCCCATCCCGACCAATACCTCCAACCATCATTTTCTTAGTAGTCTCTTCTCTATTCCAGCTGCCTTCCACCCCCCAAGACTTTTTAGGGGGCCTTGCAAAGCCAAATATTTCCTAAATCACCCCAAAGATGCTCAGGGGCCTCAAGCAGCTGCACTCAGCAATGTCAGGGAGACCATTTGGTAGTAGGGGATAAAACTGGAATTGGTCATATAGAAGGCAGGTACCTTAAACTATATTATTCTATCTTTCAGGGTAATTACAAAATACTTATAGAAGGCAAATAAATTGAAAAACAGCCAAGCCTTTGTAAACTGAGGCTATGTAATTGGATAGTTCGTGAATATCAAGGGAATGGAGACCATGAGGTAACTTCCAGATTTTGCCTATGTCTAAGAAGAAAGAGGAAAGCAGAGGAAGAAAGGTTAGTTTTCTTTGTAACACAGCCACTGAACAGTATGTTACTTTGTTTTGCAATGCTGGAACAAAACCCAGAGGCTCACATGCACAAGGCAAATAACTCTAGTGCTGGGTTATATCCCTATTCCCAAACTGCTATATTTAAATTTTAACAGGACAGAGATGATAGCAAAGAATAGGTGAAATTCAGAATAGGAGGATAAGTAACTGGCCTTAGGTAAGAGAATAAGATATGCACAACTTTTCGACCAACAACGTGTGCTATTTCCGTCTTCAAGAATTAAGCTTTGAGGGGCTGAAGCAATAGCACAGCGGGTAGGGCGTTTGCCTTGCACGCGGCCGACCTGTGTTCGATTCCCAGCATCCCATATGGTCCCCTGAGCACTGCCCCGGGGTAATTCCTGAGTGCAGAGCCAGGAGTAACCCCTGTGCATCGCCGGGTGTGACCCAAAAAAAAAGCTTTGAGGAGCTGGAGAGTAACTCAACTGGCTGTGCACATGTTTTTGCATACAGGTGGCCTAAATTTGATCACTATAGTACCGTACCATCTCCTAAACACTGAGAGAAATTGACCCAAGAACTACGCCAGATATAGTCACTATCGCCAGATGTGGCCCACTAAAATCTTTGATCCAATTTTTGTTTTTGAGTCACAGCAGGTGATGCTCAAGACTCGCTATGAGGAGTACTTAGGACCATGAGCTGCTAGGAACTGAATTCAACTCAAATGTCTGCATGCAAAATATTCAGTCAAATTGTATCTCCAGCCACAATCAAGCATTTTAAAGGCTTTAGGTGCGGCAAAGAGAAATTTCTTGACAAACTTTTCCCTGTGGAGTAGTTATATTGTCATTTCTGAGTATGGAGCAAGGGGTAACCCCTTAGCACTACTAAGGGTTTGGGAGGGAGGGAAGAAGTAATGCTGAGTGACCCAGAACATCTAGCTAGAATAGCACCTGAGTATTGCCCTGTGTGGTCTCAAAATAAGCAAGTCTTTAAGTTAGTCCAAAGATCTCAAGGGAGATAAAAACAAAAGTCATCAACAGAGTCATTCTTCTTGGGGTTGGAAACATAGTTTCAATCCCTATCATTGCAGTTCCCAGAGCCCTACAAGAAGTGACTCCCAAGTACAAAGTTGAGACTAGGACCAAGGACTGGTAGGTATGTCGAAAAACTCGTCTAACCTACAGCTAAAGTGAAAAGCTTAATCTTCTGCCAGCTAACTATCCTGTTCAGTTACATCTCATCAAGATTTCAGAAAAACATAGAGCAAGGAGATAGTTCAAAGGAATGTAGCACATGCAGAGCATATAGAGGCCAAGGGTTTGATTGCTGGCGTCTCATGGTCCTCCAAGAACCACCAGAGTGATTCTGGTAGTCCCATGAGAGTTTTGTTTGGGAGAAAGCCCCAAATTTAAAAAATATATATATATATTTTATATATATATATACACACTGTAAATATACTAAAAGATAAAGAAGACAGTACAGCCGGTAAGACACTTGCCTTGCAAGCAGCCAACCCAGGTTCATTTCGAGATACCCCAGGTAGTGCCCAGCACCACCAGGAGTGATCCCTGAGGATAAAGCCAGGATTAAGTCTTGAGCACAAAGAAAAGGATGTCTACATTTCCAATAAATATTAACAGACTATAAGCTACCATGGTCATAAACTTGGTTTTATCATTATCAAAAATGTATCTCTTCCTAAATACATTTCAAATCCTCCTACTCCCGATCTTCTTAGATTAAGTTCAATTTGGCACTCCAAAGAACTGTGTGCTGAAAGTAGATAAAGGAAAACATGATAACCTCTCAGAATCTGTACTGCAAACCTAATGTGCAAAAGGAGACAGAGAAAGAAGGAAAGTGCCTGTCACAGAGAGAGGCTTGGGGGGGGTGTTCAATGGTGGAAGGGATATTGGTAGTGGGAAATGTACACTGGTGGAGAAATGGGTGTAACATTGTATGACTGAAACCCAATCATGAATAGACTTGTAACTGTATTTTTCGGTGATTCAATTAAAAATAAAAATTGACACTTCTAAAAAAAAAAATCAATTTGGCACTCCAAACCAGCATCAGCTGGCTCCACTAAAACATCACCACTCTCCCTCATCACCAATCACCTTCGATTTTCTAATTTCCTTCCTAAACAAACTTAGATTCCATAGACAGTCACTGTAAGCATTCCCTCCTCGCAAAGTATTCCTGACAAGCTTGATGCTTTTCCTTTCTTGACCATTTTTCAGTGCCAGGTATTAAACCCAGGTGCTCAAACATGCAAAGCAAATGCTCTACTGCTAAGCTACATACATCACAGGCCAACCTTGATCCTGTCTTGGTTAACTGCACCCCTGAGGCAGAGCTCTAAAGCTAAACCCAACAGAAACAATGAAACTGAAACACAACTTTCTATGTCTGAAGCCTCACTTTTGTTGGGGGGAAGGCACACCTGGTGTGTTCAGGGGACCATGTGGTTCCAGGGACCAAATGTGCCAGTCACATGCAACGCTGTGACCTTACCCACAGTACTGTATCTCCAACCTTGTAGCAGAACTTTAAAATTATTACTGACGTCATATTCTTCCCCCACCCCCTTCTTCACTGGAAAGGAAGAATCAAAGCAAAAATCCATCTTAAAAAGTTGCAGAGGGGCTGGAGCAATAGCACAGCAGGCAGGGTGTTTGCCTTGCACGTGGCCGACCCAGGTTCAATCCCCGGCATCCCATATGGGCACCCAAGCACTGCCAGGAGTAATTCCTGAGTGCAGAGCCAGGAGTAACCCCTGAGCATCTCTGGGTGTGACCCAAAAAAACAATACAAAAATGTTGCAGAGACCAAAGTCATAGTACAGTGAGTAGGGTGCTTCCTTGCCTTGCACATGGCCAACCTGGGTTTCATCCCTGGCAAACAATATGGTTCCACAAATCTGCCAGCAGTAATCCCTAAACACAGGGCCAGAAGTAAGCACTGAGCACTGACAGGTACAGCCCCCAAATAAAAACCAAGCAAAAAAGGTTGCATATAGTTGCCAATTTCTTTTTTTTTTTTTTTTGCTTTTTGGGTCACACCTGGCGATGCACAGGGGTTACTCCTGGCTCTGCACTCAGGAATTACCCCTGGCGGTGCTCAGGGGACCATATGGGATGCTGGGATTCGAACCCGGGTTGGCCACGTGCAAGGCAAACGCCCTACCCACTGTGCTATCACTCCAGCCCCATAGTTGCCAATTTCTCATTCACTTTCTCTTAGCAACCTAATTAAATCAAACAGGTATATTTTCTCTTCTTACTTCAAACCCAAAAACCATTACAGAAAAAAAAAAAATTCCCGGGGCTGGAGGAATAGCACAGCGGGTAGGGCGTTTGCCTTGCACGCGGCCAACCCGGGTTCGAATCCCAGCATCCCATATGGTCCCCTGAGCATCGTCGGGGGTGGTTCCTGAGTGCAGAGCCAGGAGTAACCCCTGTGCATTGCCGGGTGTGACCCAAAATGCAAAAAAAAAAAAAAATTCCCTGACCTTTCATCAACCAAGAGGAGGTTATGATTTAACCCTGGATTAATAGCAAATGGGCTGAAGATAAGAATACAGCAAGAAAGATTGTTGCCTAGCACACAGAAGACCCAGATGCAATCCCAGGACCATACATGGTACCCTTGCACTCAGGGATCACTTTCTGGGGTGGGCTGGGGTGGCAGCACCGGAGTGATCCCTGAATGCAGAGTCAAGAGAGAGCCTTGAGCACTATATCAGGTGTGGCCCAAAATAAAAAAAGTTAAGATAAATCAAAACAAGCACATTACTCTATAGAGTCATCTGCATCCAAGCTCTGGTCAGAGTGCAAAATATCTCTCTCCAGAGAATCCCACATCTTCAGGTTATATAATATCGTCCCTCAATAAAATGATTTCAGGTCATTTTAAGGGGGATGGGAGGATGGACCTAAGGAAGGAGTGGACCAAAAGGCAGGAGTACAGAGAGGCCCAAGCTCAATCTCTAGAAGTGTATGATTCCCCCCCCAGCACCATCAGGTTTGACTGAAACAAATTATCCCTAAAATGAACTTGTCAAAATGCTGTTCAAATGCGGAATGGACTCAGCTGGCATGTCTCTTTTCCATTCTGAAAGTCAGATGCTGCTGGACTTATGAGAGACAAGGGTCAAACTCCTAGGAAAGGTAACTTAAAAGTAACATTTAGGGCCAGAGCGATAGCACAGCGGGTAGGGCGTTTGCCTTGCACGCGGCCGACCCGGGTTCAATCCCCCGCATCCCGTATGGTCCCCCAAGCACGCCAGGAGTAATTCCTGACTTCAAAGCCAGGAGTAACCCCTGAGCATCGCTGAGTGTGACCCAAAAAAATCGAGAGAAAAAAAAAAGTGACATTTAGTTAACACTATAAAACCCATAGACTAACTCTGGGCTATTTGACCCAGGGTTTTCCTTTTAAACCATTGCTACTATTTCTTCTAATCAATACAAATTTAACCCCTAATTCCTTTTCCCTCATTATTTTCAGTTTTAGGGCATTTTTCACAAGCAGCGAACACCTTTCAAAAACATTCTGGGGACCAGAGCAATAATAGAGTGGGTAGGCTTTGCATGCGCCGGCACCCCATATGGCCCTCCGACTCTACCATGAGTGACCTCAGAGCACAGAGCCAAGACTTGGGGAATCCCAGTGGTTCTTGAAGACTATATGCCTGGTTGCTCTAAGGTCAATCCCAGTTGTTCTCAGGAGGTAACTCAGCGCTACGGAGAAATCTAGGACTTCAGCATGTAAAGCATGTACTTGAGCTTCTTAAGCTACTCCCCAACCCCTTTGAGATTTTGTCATGAAGTTCCCACTTACATTTCAACGTCTCTCTTGAGTGTTGTGACACTCCAGTAACCTCTCTGTTTAGCTGCTTAAACACAGCAAATTTGCTCCTACTTTGCTCCTACTTTTGGGCCTTTACATAAGTACTTCATCTGGAATGTTTTCCTAGAAACAAGACTTTCGGATCTCAATGAAAATTTCAAATTCAAGAAAAGGCCTTATCTGAACACCCATCTGAAACAACCAAATCAGCATCAGTTAGTTCCATGGGACCGAAGCACAACTTTTTAACAGGAGCCTCGTGTTTACCTCTCAAGCACCAACAGAAGCAAGCCCTGAGAATGGAGTTATGGTAGCACCTGAGCACGACAGAGTTTGGTCCCAGGTATTTGATGCACAGAGTAGAAAAAGCCCTCAACTATTTATTCAATTAGGACTGGAGCAATAGTAGAACAGGTAGGGTGCTTGCTTTGCATGCAGAAGACTGTGGTTCAACCCCCAACACCCCATATGATACCCTGAGCCCTGCAAAGGGTGATCCCTGAGCAGAGTCAGTAGTAAGCAATGAGCACGTCCAGGTGTGGCAAGAAAAAAAAAAAATCACAGTCACTGTCACTATCATCCCGTTGCTCATCGATTTTTTCGAGCAGGCACCAGTAACATCTCCATTGTGAGACTAGTTGTTACTGTTTTTGGCATATCCAATACACCATGAGTAGCTTGCCAGGCTCTGCCGTGCGGGCGTGATACTCTTGGTAGCTTCCCGGGCTCTCTGAGAGGGATGGAGGAATCAAACACAGGTCAGCCGCATGAAAGGCGAACGCCCTACCACTGTGCTAACACTCCAGCCCGGCAAGAAAAACTAATTATATTAAACATTTGATATTAACGGTACAGAGATGGATAGCTATAATGACCACCCCTGAGATGCTAAAAATTAAGTAGTATAAGCCCATTTCTTTTTTTTTAATTTATTTAGTTTTAATTAGTGAGTCAAAGTGAGGGTATAGTTACAGATTCGCACATTTTCGTGCTTGTTTTTCTCTCATGCAATGTTTAAGAGCCCATCCCTCCACCAGTGTCCATTTTCCACTACCCATGAACCCAATATCCCTCCCACCCACCCCCAGTCCCATCCCCCCACCCCACCCCGCCTCTGTAGCCAGGCATTCCAATTTGGTATCTATCTTTCCTTTTGGGTGTTGTGGTTCCAAATAAGGGTATTGAGTGGTCATCCTGTTCAGTCTCAAGTCTACTTTCAGCATGCATCTCCCTTCCTGTGCAGGATCTCCAATCACATATTGCTTGGTGTTCCCCGCTTTATCTGGGATGACTTTCCCCCAGCGTGTGAGGCCAGCTTCCAAGCTATGGAGCCAACATCCTGGTATTATATACTACTATTCTTGGGTATTAGTCTCCTACTCTGTTGTTCTATATTCCACAGATGAGTGCAATCTTTCTATGTCTATCCTTCTCTTTCTGGCTCATTTCACTTAGCATGATACTTTCCATGTTGATCCACTTATATGCAAAGTTCATGACTTCATCCTTTCTAACTGCTGCATAATATTCCATTGCATAGATATACCAAAGTTTCTTTAACCAGTCATCTGTTCTCGGGCACTCGGGTTTTTTCCAGATTCTGGGTATTGTAAACAGTGCTGCAATGAACATATAAGTGCAGATATCATTGCGACTATACTTTTTTGTTTCTCCAGGATATATTCCCAGAAGTGGTAGTGCTGGATCAAATGGAAGCTCAATTTCTATTTTGAGAATTGTCCATACTGTTTTCCAAAGGTAACCCCATTTCTTGACTAAAAAAAATAAATAAAAATTACATTTGAGAGGTAGGGCTAATGTTTTGTTGTTTAGGGGCCATACCTGGTCATGCTGAGAGCTTACTCCTGGCTCTGCACTCAGAAATCACTTCTGGAAGGGCTTGGAGGACATACAGTATGCCAGGGATACAACCCGGGTTGTCCACTCGCTGTATGATCGCTCTGGCCCCACTGCAGGATAATTTAAAGAGCTTAAGAATACTTCTAGCTCAATCATGAAAACTCTGTAACTATCTCACAGTGATATGAAAGAAAGGAAGGAAGGAAGGAAGGAAGAAAGGAAGAAAGGAAGAAAGAAGGAAAAGGAAGGAAGGAAGGAAGGAAGGAAGGAAGGAAGGAAGGAAGGAAGGAAGGAAGGAAGGAAGAAGTCTAGCATGAATAAGCAAGGCCACAGTTTAACGCCCACATTGTATGGCCCAATAGGGCAGTGAGTCATTATCTCTACCCCCTCCCTGCCAAGTGCCCAGTGTTGCCAGAGAGACATCTCAACTAAATGTGGGCTAAAAGCAACAGAAACTGTTTTTCAAACTTCAATGTGTATAAATATACAATGAAATACCAAAATACAGATCCATTTTTTTGTTTTGTTTTGGTTTACTTCTTTTTGGTTCACACTTTGGTGATGCTCAGGGGTTACTGCTGACTGGCATTCAGGATTACTTCTGGCAGTGTTCGCTCCCGAACACTAGGATGCTGGGGAGAGCATGTGGAAGACGAACATTCTACCCGCTATTCTGCAGCTCCGGCCCCCCATTTGTATATTTTTAAAAGTTTAGAAGCAGGCTAGAGAGCTAGAGGGTTAAGGCACTGTGGTAGTATCTTATTTATCTTTTGTTTGGATGACCCTGGTTTGGCTCCCAGCATAGCACATGGTCCCCCAAGTATCACCAGGGGTAATCCCTGAGCACTGCTAGGTGCACCTACCTCCTACCCTCAAATGAAACTGCTTCTTGTACTGAAGAGATAGCCCAAATGGTTGAAGGCATTCTTCGCATGCAGAAGACCTAGATTTAATCCCCAGCACCCATGGTCCTCCATGTACAATCAAATGTCCAAAAACAGTATCAATCCTTTGGGCTGGAGAGATAGCACAGCGGGTAGGGCGTTTGCCTTGCACGTGGCCGACCCGGGTTCAAATCCCAGCATCCCATATGGTCCCTTGAGCGCCGCCAGGGGTAATTCCTGAGTGCAGAGCCAGGAGTAACCCCTGTGCATCGCCAGGTGTGACCCAAAAAAGCAAAAAAAAAAAAACACCAGTATCAATCCAGAAACAGGTGGGAAAACAGGTCAGATGAAGGTGAATGATTCAAACGCATTCAAGAAAGTTTGAGCCTTGGGGCTGGAGCAATAGCATAGCAGGTAAGGCGTTTGCCTTGCACGCGACCGACCCGGGTTCAATTCCCAGAATCCCATATGGTCCCGTGAGCACCGCCAGAGGTAATTCCTGAGTGCAGAGCCAGGAATAATCCCTGTGCATCGCTGGGTGTGACCCAAAAAGCAAAAAAAAAAAAAAAAAAAAGTTTGAGCCTTTACACTGTATGCTCCCTACCAAAGAACTACCAGGTGTAGCTCCAAATGATCCCTGAGCACCACTACATTGCCCGATCCTAGCACTTAATGTTCTATCGGATGGCCAAGTAATAACAGAGTAACTCAGGGACACAAACACTGACTGGAAGCCCCACCTATCCATCCAAAAAAGGAAAAACTCAAAAAGAAAATTTCTTTTCCCACCTGGGATCAAATAGGAGAGCATTCAGGAAAGCCTCAGTGATTAAAGCAGATGAGCACTAAACTAAGATAACCTCTCTCTGCGCATGTGTGTGTATGTGTTGGAGTCACATCCATGGTGCTCAGGAATCACTCCTCGTGGGCTCAGGGGACTGTATGTGGTGCCGGGGATGGGTAAGCCTTGGTCAAGGCAAGCACACTACCTGCTATACTAAGACTCCAGACTCAAGCCATTATTCTCTTCCTAAAAAATCTGCTCCCTTATCTCCGTTTCTTTGCTGGCTTGCTCTTTCAAGCTCATGTTTCCTCTTGTTGTTACTTGTTTTGGGGGCAAAGGAGGTAAAGCTCAGGGAACCAGATGGAGTACCAGGGATTGAACTCAGATCAGCTGCATGCAAGGCAAATGCTCTACCTGTTATACTATAGCTCACATTTCCTCTTGACATTTCTTTCCTTCCTCTCTCTGGAGAAAGATTTATTTATTTTATTTTGTTCAATAAAATCTTGGTGAGGCTGGAGAGATAGTACAGCGGCAGGGCCTTGCACAAGGTCAACCTAGGCTCAATAAATAAACAAAATAAAATGAATATAAAACCCATCTTGCCTAGAGGCCAGAAAGATAGTACAGTGGACAGGGAATTTGCTCTACATGAGGTAGACCCAGCTCAATCCCTGGCATTCCATATGGTCTCCTGAGCCCATCAGGAGTAAGCCCTGAGCAGGAGAGGGGGGGGGAGGTGAGTGAGAGAAGGAGAGGAGAGAGGGAGTGAGAGGGAGAGAGCGGGAAAGGGGGAAAGAGAGAAAGAGAGACATTTAAGGAAAAAAAAATAACGTACAAGGTAAGGCACTTGCCTAACAGCCAAACTGGGTTCGATCCCTGAAACAATATATGGTCCCCTAAGCACCAGTAGGAGTACAGGAGTAAGCCCTGAGAAAAGCCATTTGGGGTCTGAAATGCCACTACCAACAAACTGTAAATAGAGGTCCCTGTAAATAGAGGTCCCGGAGATCCTGAAATGGGAAAGCTAAAATATAAAGCAACAAAAAAGAAAAAAAAAAATCCCTTCCTACCTTATCAGTTTTTGACTTAGACATTATGTCACACCATTTCAAGACTGAACTACATTATCAACGCACTGAACAGAGAAATCCAGCTTCCTCTGAAGGCCATCTTTATCAACAGAACTTCCAGTTCCAAAAGTAAGATAAAAGGGGTTGGGCATGAGCCTAAGAAAATTCTTAAGTTCGGGACCAAAAGACAGTACAGCATGTAGGTCATTTGCTTTGCATACCACTGACACAGCCACCTGGGTTTGATCACCAACATTCTGTATGGACCCCAGGAGTAATTGAAGCACACCTAAGTAAACACCTGAGGATATAATAAAAGCTTGACCAAGCTCAAAGACATAAAGATGTTTACATATCACTTGTATCACTTGTCGTCCCGTTGCTCATCAATTTGTTTGAGCCGGCGCCTTTCGTCCCTGTTGCATGCTAATGTAGCCCAAAGGCACCTGCTTGCTCCAGGAACATGAAAGCCTCAAACCACTTGTCCAGGGTCTTAATGAAAAAGTCTGACCATCTTGTAGGTGGGTGGTCAGGTGTTCTTTTGACGTCCCATGGAATCCAGTCAGTAACAGCTCTAGTCCAGCGGTCATCTCTGAATCGCATTACGTGTCCGGCCCAACTGATTTTCGATGCCTTGGCAAACAAGACAGTGTCCCTGATTCTCAATCATTGAAGGAGGTCGGAACTCCGGATTCCTTCTCTCACTTGAGTGAAACATGATATTCCAAGCACAGCTCTTTTGATTCCTCTCTGGGAAACCCAAATAGCATTCTCATCCTGTTTTCATAGGGCCCAGGTCTCTGAAGCATATGTTAATGAAGGATGAACAGTGGAGCTGAAAAGATGTGCCTGCAGCCTGAGATTCTTCTCCCTCTTAACAACTCCGACGCTCTTGAAGGTATTCCACGCTGCTCTCTTCCTCCTGTGCAGCTCAGGTGCTAGGTTGTTCGTCAAGTTGAATTCTCAACCTAGGTACACGTAACTGCTACATTCGGAGATGTTTGTTCCATTGAGAGCAAATGGAACGTCAGGAACTAGTCCGTTTCTCATGAACCATTGTCTTCGTGAGATTCAGCCGCAGTCCGACCTTTCCACACTCACGGTCGAAGTTGGCCAACATTCATGCCACTTGGCTAATGTTTGGTGTTATTAGAACAATGTCATCAGCAAACCAGAGGTGAGGTTTACATATAGTCACCTAAAATCTTGGTAAAGGAACTAAGGACCCAGTAATATCAGCATTAGATGTAGGAAGAACTTATATGTGCACCAACAAGAAAATAACAAATTAATCATTAGCAACTATATGCAACACACACACACACACACTCCACACCACACCACCAACAATGGTAATAATTTGAGAAAACAAAGCACAACTGGAAAGAATATTATGAGAGAGAGCCAGAGAAGATTTCCTAGGATGGAGCATATGTTTTTTAAGTGGAAATCCCAGGTTCAATCCCTGCATCACATGGTACCCTGAGCATCCTGTTGGGAAAGGTTAATGAGCAATCCTGGGTGCTTACCCCTTGCAAAAAAAAAAAAAAAAAGAAGAAGAAGAAAGTATGAGACAACATACATACACAATTGTGTCAATCCTAAATAGGATGGTTCACAAGAAACAAAATTTTTTTTGTGGGGCTGGAGTGATAGTACAGCAGGTAGGGCTTTTGCCTTGCATGCAGCTGACCCAGGTTCAATTCCCAGCATCCCATATGGTCCTCTGAGCACCGCCAGGGGTAATTCCTGAGTGCAAAGCCAGGAGTAACTCCTAGGTATTGAGTTGTGTGTGTGTGACCCAAAAAGAAAAAAAATAAATGAAAAATTTTGTTTGCCTCTTTTGGTTTTTAGGCCACCCCAGCGGCGCTTGGGGTTACTCCTGGCTCTACACACAGGGGATTATATGAGTGCTTGGTATCAAATCTTAGTGCACTATAGGCAATTGCTCTACCCACTGCATTATCCCTCCAGCCCTGAAACAAATAATTTTTAAAAGGGCTAAATAGGGGTTTGAGAGATAATAGTGGGTAGGGCGCCTGCCTGCCTTGTACACAGCCAACCAGAGTTCAATCCCTAGAATCCCATATGGTCTTCACAATGCCAAGAGTAATTTCTGAGGGCAGAGACCGAAGTAACTTCTGAGATCATAGAATATGATCTCATAGCCCCACACAAGTTTAAGCATCAGAAAAAATTCATACAGAGTAAAATCATTAACCAGAACAAAGACCTGCCCTCCTATGCCTATACAAACTGTACTTAAAGCAGCAACTCAATTAAATGTGAATTTCTGGGGGGTAAATTTAAATGTCTACAATAATCCAAGTATCATGCAAGATGCTAAAGAGATGAAAAAGAATCTCAAAGAGTTAATTATCTAGGAGATGCAGAAAAAAATATATATAATTACTAGTAATGTATAACCATTCTAATAAAATCCTGCAATGATACTGGAAAACAAAAGTAAATTGAGATTCAAGAATGGCTTATGGGCCCAAAGAAATACAGCAGGTAAGGTGTGCTTGCCTTGCACACAGCAGCCCAAGGTTCAATCCTCAGCACGCCATATGGTCCCAAGTCCACCAGAATGACCCCTGAGCACAAATCAAGCTCTGAGCACCACTTGGTGTGACCTCACTCAAAAAAGTAATAGCTTATCTTGGGGACAGAGAAATAGTACAGAGTTTAAACCACAAGCGAAGTATGTGCTAAGGCAATTGTTCAAATCCCAGCACCCCAAATAGTGGCCCCTGAGCATCTCCAGAAATGGTCCTTAGAGAGCAGAGTCAGGTTTGAATACTGACCATCACTGGTGGCTGGGTGTAGCACCGCCCCTCAAAATAACAGTGTACCGGAACATTTTGAGACAGTATATTTAAGGGGCCAAAGTAGTATAAGGAGTAGCCAATCCAAGTTTGACCCCAGGCATCTCATATGGTCCCCAGAGCCACATAAGGAATGATTCCTGAGTGAGTGCAGAGCCAGAAGTCAGCCCTGAGCACTGCCAGGTGTGCCCCCCACCCCCAGTAATATATTTGGGGGATAGAATGTCTCACATATAGGTATCCCACAGACAGTCCCCTAGGAGTAGCCATCCCAGAACCACCAGGAGTGGCTGCCCCTTCCAAATTAAATCAAGAGATTTGAGAGATAAAAGGCCAGAGTACATGCCTAGCATTCATGAAACCCCAAGAATGATCCTCAGCACTACATGCCCCCGCCTTGAAACACAGATGTGGCCCTGGTGGCCTCAAGCACCAACGAGTCTAAGCAGCATAACATCTATGCGTTCAAGCATAAAGCATATTGAAGCCAGTGCTGCAGTTTATGTTAATTAAGCTACATCAAGTGTGAGATACCCACTGGTATGTGCAGGCATGATCGTGTTAATACATCCTCCCAGAGTAAAATGTATCCCAGGGGGCATCCTTGAGCCTTCCGAAGAGCCTAAAAACTAACCCGAAAGCCAGGAATATAGGCCAGTGATGAATCCATGCCTTGCATGCAGAAGGACCTGGATTCAATTCCCAGGATCACTATCACACAAAAATCAAAAAAGTTAAACCTTAGGCCAGGAGATAGCTCAAAAGGTTGTAAAAGATGCTCTGCATATGGGAACACCAAGTTCAATGCTCAGCATCACAGGAAATGTTAACTCTCCCTCTGCAAAATAAAAAAATTAAATCCAGTGGTATGCCAGGCCACCAAGACATCGAAAAAAAGAGAGGTGCAGAGACTATTTTAAACATGCAGTCCAGGGGCTGGAGCAATAGCACAGCAGGTAGGGCATTTGCCTTGCACGCGGCCGACCGGGGTTCGATTCCAGCATCCCATATGGTCCCTTGAGCACTGATTCCTGAGTGCGAGCCAGGAATAACCCCTGTGCATCGCCAGCTGTGACCCAAAAAGAAAAAAAAAAAAAAAACATGCAGTCCAGGGCTGAAGCAATAGCACAGCGGGTAGGGCATCTGCCTTGCACTCAGCTGACCCCGGTTCGATTCCCAGCATCAAATATGGTCCCCCAAGCACTGCCAGGAGTAACTCCTGAGTGCAGAGCCAGGAATAACCCCTGAGCATCGCCAGGTGTGACTCAAAATGCAAAAAAAAAGTTTAAAAAGCCCATCTGAGATATAAAAACCCAACTAGGATTAACTAGGCATGCAAAAGTGTGGCACCCCTCCATAAAGTAACCAAAAGAAGCCAGATGGTAGTACAGGAATTAAGTTGCTTGAATTGGCAGAACCAGGCTTGGTGTGATGCCTGAGCACAAAGCCAAGAGTAAATACTGGACATCACCAATGTGGCTCAAGAGAAGTGATAGGGGCTGAAGCAATAGTACAGTGGGGAGGGCATTTGCCTTGCATGTGGCCAACAGGGGTTCGACCCCCAGTATCCCATATGGTCCCCAGAGCACCGCCAGGAGTAATTCCTGAGTGCAGAGCCAGGAGTAGCCCGAGCATTGCCAGGTGTGACCCAAAAAAGCAAAAAGAAAAAGAAAAAAGAAAGTCTGAGCACAAAGCCAGAAGTAAGCCTGAACACTCACTGGGGCCCCCATACTAACCCAAATGAATGAAGCTTATTCTTTTTTTGAAAGGAGATGTTTCAACAATTAAGGAATGAGGAACTGTTAACTGAAAATATGACTCTTAAGAGTAGACCAATTGGGGGGCCGGAGCGATAGCACAGCGGGTAGGGCGTTTGCCTTGCACGCAGCCGACCCGGGTTCGATCCCCGGCATCCCATATGGTCCCCCAAGCACTGCCAGGAGTAATTCCTGAGTGCAAAGCCAGGAGTAACCCCTGAGCATCGCTGGGTGTGACCCAAAAGCAAAAAAAAAAAAAAAAAAAAAAAAAGAGTAGACCAATTGGGGCTGGAGTGATAGCACAGCGGGTAGGGCGTTTGCCTTGCACGCGCCCGACTCGGGTTCAATTCCCAGCATCCCATATGGTCCCCTGAGCACCGCCAGGAGTAATTCCTGAGTGCAGAGCCAGGAGTAACCCCTGTGCATCGCCAGGTGTGACCCAAAAAGCAAAAAAAAAAAAAAAAAAAAAGAGTAGACCAATTGCTTTAATATGTGAACATGGATTTGCTGACCCCTAGCACTGAAAAACAACTAAAAATCTCGAAAGTGTTGGGGCTGGAGTGATAGCACAGCGGGTGGGGTGTTTGCCTTGCATGCAGCCGACCCGGGTTTGATTCCCAGCATCCTATATTGTCCCCTGAGCGCACCGGGGGTAATTCCTGAATGCAGAGCCAGGTGTGACCCAAAAAGAAAAAAAAAATCTCTAATGTGAAGCTGGAAAGATAGTACAGAAGAGGTGGCATTTGCCTTGCATGCTGCTGACCTGGGTTCTATCCCTGGCACCCCCTATCCCCCTGAGTCCTGCCAGGAGTGATCCCTGAGCACAGATCCAAGAATAAACTCTGAGCATTGCCCAATATGCCTCCCCCCAAGGAAATTTATATATCTTCCGTCCTCTCTCTCTCCCCTCCCTCCCTCTCTCTCCCCTCCCTCCACCCCCCTCTCTCTCTCATAGAGTGCATAGCTAAGGAGATACCTCAAAGGGCTAAAACACTTTATTTTGCAAGCTGGAGGCCTGGGACCAATCTTTGACACTCCAAGCACTCTCAGGAGAGACCTCCAATCACTATACCAGAAAAAAAAAACAGTCCCATCGGGTGGCTCAAACAAAGAATTCCTACAAACCAGGACAGACACATAACTCAAGGAGCTGAAAAACAAACAAACAAACAAACAAACGGGCTGGAGCAATAGCACAGCGGGTAGGGCATTTGCCTTGCACGCAGCCGAACCAGGTTCGATTCCCAGCATCCCATATGGTCCCCCGAGCACCACCAGGGTTAATTCCTGAGTGCAGAGCCAGGAGTGACTCCTGTGCATCGCCGGGTGTGACCCAAAAAGAAAAGGAAAAAAAAAAAAAAAGAAAAAACATAACTCAAGGAGCTGGTGTGCATGCTTTACATGAGAATACCTTGGGACCATGGCCCACCTGAGAACCACATGACCTTCCCTCCACCCAAACCCCAGCACACCTAGAGTGAAACCTAGCTATGATCTGATATTGGTTCCCCAAGATATGCGCACGTGCGTATGTGTACATATATGAGCTGGTGAGTTAGTACAGTGCAGAGTAGGGTTCTTGCATGGTGTGCAGCTGACCCGAATCGATCTCAGAACCCGAGTCCACTAGCAGCAATGCCTGAGTGCAATGCCAGAAAACCTGAGCACCATGGGTCACGGTCTCTCTCACACACACACACACACACACACACACACACACACACACACACACACACACACACACACACACACACTTAAGATGTTATTAATAGACCTTTTAACAAATATTGTGAAAAGGGGCCGGAGAGATAATACAGCAGGTAAGGCACTTGCCTCGCATGCAGCAGACCTGGGTTCAATTCCCCACATCCCATATGGTCCCCAGAGCCCAACAAGAGTAATCCAAGATGAAGAGCAAGAAGACTCCCTGAGCTACTTCCAGGTGGGGCACCCCCTAAAAAAAAAAATCCCAAAAATATTGTGATGTCTTGAAAACCTTCAAAGTAAATGAAATAAACATTATTAGAAGTCAGAAAGGTGATTGGAAAGGGGGTCACTTATGATACTGGTAACTATATGGTATGTTAGTATTCTACTTAACACCTATGACACTATTTCTTGATCTGAGTTAAATCAAGTCACACCTGACATGTATTATACATAGATACATAGGAACAGCCACACCAGTGATGCTGGGGGACAATGCCTTGCCCTAGGTAGAATCGAAGCCTCTGGCAAACAAAACATGCTTCCAGCTGAGCCATATCTCCAGTCCAATTGTATATGCATTTTATTTTGATATGAAATAAGGTGTTTCCTTTAATATGGAATAAGGTGAAGAAGCTTAGAAAGTTACTAAAGCCACAATTATATTATTTATATGTAAACAGGTTTTCTCCTGATTTTGTCAATTTCAGCTTTCTAGTTCCAAAAGCCTGGCAAGCTACCGAGAGTATTGAGCCTGCACCACAGAGCCTGGCAAGCTACCCATGGCGTATTGGATATGCCAAAAACAGTAACAAGTCTCAAAATGGAGACGTTACTGGTGCCTGCTCGAGCAAATCCATGAGCAACGGAGTGACAGTGACAGTGGCAGCTCCAATTCAGGTGATCTGAAAATTAAGGGGAAAAAAAGGGGGGGGGGGCAGAGCAATAGTATAGCGAGTAGGATGTTTGCCTTACCAATCTGGGTTCTATCCCTGGCATCCCATATGGTCCCCCCAGCACCACCGGGAGTAATTCCCGAGTGCAGAGCCAGCAGTAACCCTTCAGCATCCGCGTTTGTGACCCAAAAAGCAGGAGAAAGGAGAGAGGAGGGGAGAGGAGAGCGAGAGAGAGGGGGAACGAGGGAGAGAGGGAGCGAGAGAAAAAGAGGAGAGAAAGATTATTTACTTACAAATTATAGGATCCCTACAATTCCTCTGAGTCTTCCCTTTGGAACCTAGGTCAAGAACCACCTTTCACACACATCCTTAGAATTCCCATTGCATTTATTTACTTTCTGCATCTAGCATTTTTATGTATCCCCAACCCGTAAGTCTTCAGGGACTGCGCTCATTAATTGGATTCAGTTTCATCTTCAGTAAGACTATAATACTCTTTAGGGGCCTAAGTGACACTACAACAGGTAGGAGGCTTGTCTTGCACGGCAGACCTAGGTTTGATCCCTAGCACTCCATATGGTCCCGAGCACTGCCAGGAGATTCTTGAGCACAGACTTAAGAGTAACCCCTAGGGGGCCGGAGTGATAGCACAGCGGGTAGGGCGTTTGCCTTGCACTCGGCCAACCCAGGTTCGATTCCCGGCATCCCATATGGTCCCCCAAGCACTGCCAGGGGTAATTCCTGAGTGCAAAGCCAGGAGTAACCCCTGTGCATTGCTGGGTGTGACCCAAAAAGCAAAAAAAAAAAAAAAGAGTAACCCCTGAACACAGAGTTAACAGTAACCCCTGAGCACCCCCCAAAACTAAGATGGATGACATAATGGGGGGGGGAAATATATATATATATATATATATATATATATATATATAAATCGCTCAGATTTTGGTTCATTTGTAGGCCTGAGAGAGCTGGAAGATCTGAAGCAAGCAGGGGAGAGCAGGGAGTGGGAAAAACCCCAACGGCCCATGAGCACCACACCACCAGGTGTGGTCCCCACTCCACGCACACACAATTTTTTTTGCTTTTTGGGTCACACCCAAGGATGCTAAGGTGTTACTCCTGACTTGCACTCAGGAATTAGTCCTGGTGGTGTTTAGGGGACCGTATGGCCATATGGGATGCAGGGGACTGAACCCAGGTCAACCACATGCAAAGCAACACCCTACCTGCTGGACATCGCTCTGCTCAAAGATTTCTCCTTTGGAAAAAAAATCAAACTAGAGTACAATTAAAAAGAAAAAGAATCATTAATTTATAAAGAGGAAAATATGGGTGTGGCTCAGTGGTAAAATGCACAGGAGAGTCAATCACAACAAAAAAATTATTCTTCTACCTGAAATGTCAAAAGAGCCTAGACTGAAAAACTGTGATCTACAGTTATCTAGAGACTTTCTCCTAAAGTTCCAAGTTCTACGGGCTGGAGGGACAGAAGCAGGGTGTGTGCCTGCACAAGGCTGAACTGGGTTTGATCTCCAGCACCCCATATCGTCTCCAGAGCTCCATCAGGAGTGATTCCTGAGTACAGAATAGGAGTAACCCTTGAGCATCACCAGCTGTGGCCCAAAAATGGAAAAAAAAAAAAGGTGTAAGTTCTGTACAAAATAACCTAGATCAAATTGGATCAATTACATAAAATTAAAATGGCAATACAAAAATCCATTTAATTGCTTACGGAAAATTTACACAATAGATTTCATTAAATTAATTGGTTACAGCCATGGAGTCAAATATCCCCTATGAAAACCCTAGAAAATGTTAGCAAACTGCAGCTACAATATGTACTCAATCACTTGAGCTATATTCCTGACCAGCCCTGGAATATTTATTTTAATAATCTAACAAATTAGAATGTACTTAAATCCATTAGCCGGTAATGCAAATCAGGCTCGATTACTTTAATAATGACAAGCATGCCAAGGAGTTGGAGATAAAGTAAGTACAGTGGGTAGGGCACTGCCCTTGTTCACAGCTCAATCAAACCCAGGTTTGATTCCTGAGATCACAGATGGTCTATGGTTCCCAGGGCCCCACCAGAAGAGATCCCTAAGCACAGAGTCAGGAGTATGCCCAGAGCACAGCTGGGTGTGGCTCAAAAAACACAAGAAAAAAGCACAGCTATCTTTAGGAGGTCACGACTGTATAGTACTATATAATAGATTCCGGTCCAAACCTCAAAATTGTTTGTAGACAAATAATTTAATGTCTCCAAATCCCAATTTTCTAAGAAACAGATATCTAATTTAAAGACCTATATCCTGTTTTGTTTTTTTTTTGGTGTGGGGAGGATGCATACTCAGCAGAGCTCAGGGCTTACTCCTGGCTCTGTGCTCAGGGATCAAGTCTGGGTAGCTGTGTGCAAGGTAAGTGCCCTGGCAGCTGTACTATCTCTCCATCCCCATCAAAGACCTATTCTCAAGAATTAACAATAATGTATAAATACTGACATAGACAGCCACTCTATTAATGATGTTCAGTGTTATTAGTAATAATGGTTAACATTTTTTCAATAGTAGTACTGAAAACATTTACTAGAGATAGTACTAATCTTTACTAACATACAGATTACAGTTTTACTATGTTTCATCAAAACCAAAAATTCATTTGTGCATTTTGACTCCAAGTAACTACCTACTCACATTAAATCAATTTTTAATTCCTGGCAAAGTTGAAATATTTAAGACTAACTCAGGTTAGGGGAGAAGAGATGTGGATCAGTGATAGAACACATGCCTCCTAGCATGGAAGGTTCTGGGTTTAGGCCCCCAGGCTCCAGATCCCTCATTTCCCCCAAGTCCAAATGGCTCAAGTTTAAAAATTAGTACCTGACAACAGGTTTCCAGACAGTCTGAAGGGACGAAAGCAGCCAACGGTGGGGCTGGAGTGAGTGTAGCAGGGTGCTTGCCTTGCTTGTGGCCAACCGGAGTTCCACCCCAGCACCACCAGTCGTCATCCCTGAGCACGCAGAGCCAAGAGCAAGTCCTGAGCACTGCTGGGTGTGCCCTCAAACAGACACACACACACACCAGCCCACAGTGCTGCAACTATTTTAATAAATGACATATTTACAATATTCAAAATCCAAAAGGGATACTGCACATCCTTGGCCCTAGATACCTAATCCCCTACACAAAAGTAATCAATTTGATCAATTCTCTCACCTTGGGGGAGAGCCTGGCAAGCTCCCTGTGGCGTATTCATATGCCAAATACAGTAACAATGACGGGTCTCATTCTCCTGACCCTGAAAGAGCCTCTAAATGCAACAGCGTTGGGAAGGATGAGTAAAGAGAGGCTGCTAAAATCTCAGGGCTAGGACAAACGGAGACACAACTAGGCCCTCTCGAGCAAATTTAGGATCAACAGGATGGTAGTGATAGTGATAATGGGGGAGGGAGGTACCAATACCTAGATGGACTCAGGGTTTACTCCTAGCTCAGTGATCAGAGACTACTCCTGGCAGGCTCAGGGGACCTTATGGGGTGTCCGGGGTTGAATCAGGTTGACTGTGTGCAAGGCAAGCACAGTAGCTGCTGTACTATAGCTCCAGCCCCTCACCCTTATGTACATCGGTCACCAATCTACCTCCTCCACAGTTTCGAAGCACCTTTCACTTTCACATTGATTTATCTTGGAGGCTACATTTTAATTAACAACACATTCCAAGAATGACCACTTGTGACTTCTTTTGACCAGAATTCAGAAAACACCAACTAGCTTTACAAGGCCACACAAAAAGAGATATCCTTCAATCAACCAGAACTCTTATTAAACACCAGAATGGTAGGTAAACTTCGATAAACTAGAGAGTTGCATAGATGGCGACTCAAAACACCTCCATTTGTACCCACAAGCCCATACAAATCTTTCAATGAGTTGGAATAATCAACATAATCCACTAAGAGAATTGAGTCCACTGAACTGTTGATGGTTATAATCAAATTTAAGCTCTTTCCTGTATTGTTCTTTAGAACTTTGTTCCAGATTTATAATGGTAGTGTTAAAAAAATCTTGTCTGTACTTCCTGTTTCCTTACTGACATTATTTGAACCTTTTAATCCTAATTTTTTTTAAAAAGCAGCATCATTCTAACAATATCACTATTTGGGCAATACAAGATTTAAGTTTCAAGTATTAAAAATATCGCGATCGAGTCAGAGTGATACTAAGAGTGATAGTAAGAGAACAGGACATTTGCCTTAAACATGGCCAACAGTCCAATCCCTGGCTTGACATGTGGTCCCGAGCCCACCAGGAGTGATGCCTGAGCACAAAGCCAGGGATAAGCCCTGTGCACAACCAGGTCTGGCCCAAAACCAAAACTGAAAAACTGTTTAAGATCAAGGTAAAAGTCATTTAGAGACCATTCAATCATAAAAATTAAGAATTATTTTATATATTAACTTTCAGTAATGAGTTGGGGGGCGACTGCTGGGGCTCACTTCTGGGGGAACGTAAGGAGTGCCTGGGTCAAACCCGGGACAGTGGCATGCAAGGCACGTGCCCTTCGGCTGTACTATCTCTTTGGCCCCTACTCATTTAAGGCTGTAATCTTGGCTGCTGGCAACAATACTAGGAATAATGTTTTGTTAGGAATATATGTCAGCTATCCTGGAATACATTTTGTGATTAAAATAAGAATCATTGTTGCACAGTGTATTGGTAAAGACATTTATGACTTTCTGCACTGTATCATGAAAACACCAAGTCATCCTTGCATTCAGTGTTTTTGGCACTGAACAAATAAGAGGCAAGAGTTCATACACATGGTCTGTAAATTTGATCATCACAGATTATTTTTGTATTAAATATACTTGCTAGTATTTCTTTTAAAAAATATTTAAGCAACTATTTCAGCTTCATGGTTAGCTGAAAAGGTAACACTACAAATTAAGTAGTTACCAGACTTGTTTCAATTACTCATCGCATACTTAGAATGCTGATTTCACAAATCATTGAGATGATCAAAGTACCAACACACAAGAGAAAAACAGCAGTGACACATCCAGTCATGGTCTGTCCCATGCGAAACATTCAATATTGCATTTTAATTCTTTTGTGTTAAATAACCAGAAAAATACATAATCCTACGGATCTGGGATACCAAAAAAATCATACTGATACTTGCCTAATTTTGAGCCTTAGCTATGAGCACATTTTGGGACCGGGTTGGGGGATGAGAAATCCCAGCCAACACTCCTAGTCATCTAAATGCTCCCGGAGACGAGAGTAATTTGAGAACCAACCCCCCCCTCGGGCAATAAATAATTAAATAAAATATTTTCCCCCTTAAAATCATTGCAGGCAGATCTGGGGGACCAAGAGCACACAACTCCCTTCATCAGGGAGCCCTGACAACGTATTCTCCCGAGTAAAGCCCACGTTTTTTGAAAATGGGGCTGTTTTTCCAAAGTACCCAGCAAGCCAAGGAGCAGAGGCATCATAATGAAGTTTCCAGGCGCAACCCCGCAGGCACCGAGCATTGTCTGGGGGGTGTGGGGGGGTGGGCGGGTTGGAAAGACACGCTCCGATCTGCACCTCGTTACAAGGGTCGGGAATTAAAACCGCCCAGACCCTGCACGGTCACTTCCAACCCCCGGCTGAGAAGAGCCCGGTGGCCCCCCACCGCCCGCCAGACCCCCCACCCCACCCCACCCCCACCAACTCGCCCTTTACCTGGAGAACTGGGGGGGGGGAGGGGAGGGAGGGAAGCAGCTTGAGGGCAGGAAAGAGGCGGCCCGGCCAGCGCCTAGGGCCGGGGCCGGGGCGGGGGGCGCACGGGAGCGGGAGGCTGGGGGCGTGAGAGGGGGCGTCTGGAATTCATTTCCGATCCGGCGCCCCGCTCCGGCGACTGCCGCCCGCGGCGCGGCCCTGCCCGAGGGCGGGGGGCGCCCCCAGCCCGGCCCCCCGACCCCCGGCGCCGGGCGGCCGCGGACGGAGGGGAGAAACCGCCGAGTGCGGGCCGGGCCGCCGCGGCCTCCGGATCCGGTTCCACCTTCCCCTTCCCCCACCCGCCGGCTCCCCGGGCGGCCCGGCCGGCCCCGCCGCTCCCGGGGGCGACCCCCCCCCCGCCCGCCCGCCCGCCCGCCCGGGCCCGGGACGCGGGGGAGGGGGCGGACGCGGGGACGGGGCGGGGGGCGCCCGCCGCTCAGCGCTGACCTCCTCGCTCTTCAGCACCTCCTTGAACTCGCGCTTGATTCGCTGCACCGCGATGTTGGCCATGTCTCCGCCCGCAGCCGATTCGTACCCGCCTCCTCCGCCACCGCTACGACCCCCGCCGCCGCCGCCGCCGCCTCTTCCTCCACCGCTTCCTCCCTCGGCGAGTCGCCCCCGAGCCCGCGAACGCTGCCACCGCCACCACCCTCAAGCCGCCGCCGCCGCGCTCGCCTCGCTGTGGAATCACCTCCGCGCCCGGCCACCAAAATGGCGGCGGGTCCGCGCATGCGCAGCGCCGGCCGGCCGGGCGCGCAGCCGCCGCGCGCAGCCCCGCGCACACGCCCGGGCGCGAGCCCGCGCCGCGCCGCCCGCCCTCCCGCCCGCCCGCTCGCTGGGGCCCGGCGCCCCGGGGGGTGCGGCCTCGGCGGCGCCGCCTCTCAGCCCCGCGGCTGGAGGGGGCGGGGGAGGGGCGGCGGGGTGCGGCGCCCGGGCCCGGACTCGAGTTCGAACCCGCGCGCGGCCCCACGCGGCTGCGCGCTCCGCCCCGACTCCGCCAGCGCCGGAGCCCACGAGTGTCGTGTGTCCAGGACGAGAAACACGCTCCAGGAAAACTCCCCGCCAGCCGTGCGCCGGGGCAGAAAGGGGCCTAAAAAAACCCGCAGCTTTTGTTCTCAGACTGTTCAGACTGTGGCCCTGGTCCCTGCGGTCAGTGCGGGTCGCTGCAGGTCGTCCAGACCTTTGCAGCCTAGGTGGAGTGCTGGGTCGCGGCGAGGCTTCTTGGACGCAGATGGCCCTGCGGAGGAGCTGACCCCCTGGGTGGGCCCACTCGCCCGGTTTGCTGATCTCTCGGGCCTAGAATGAATTCCCCAGGACTGCCTGCAACTAAAAACCGGGGTTTTGAAACCAGAAGTCTCCCCAGAGAGCTTCTCCCAAACACACACACACACACACACACACACACACACACACACACACACGCTTGCTTGGGGCGGGGGGGGGGGGGGGTGGGGGAGGGGACTCATTTCCCCTGGGGTCCCGAGGAGCATCAACAATTGCTTTTCTGAACCCAGGGTCTCTCTCTCTCTCTCTCTCTCTCTCTCTCTCTCTCTCTCTCTCTCTCTCTCTCTCTCTCTCACACACACACTCACACACACACACGATTGCTGGGGGACCCATCTCCCCTGGGGGTCCCGAGAAGCATCAACAATTGCTTGCTTTTCTGAGCTCCCGAGGGTGCAGCCCGGGGCCCCTGTTGGAAATGGTTTGCAGATCGTGACAATCCAATCGAAGGCTCGGGACATGGGTCCGGAGCTGCAGCGTAGGCAGCTTTATTTCAAAAGCCTGGGGCTGGCCCTGGAATTTGATTCACTTGGAAAATACTAAGTAAAAGGTAAACTCGAGTGTTGCAAGTAGAGAGAGAGTTTCAAAGGCCCCCTTGAAAGAGGTCGTAAAGTAAAGCGCCTGTGAATGGAACATTTTGGAATACATAGTAGTTTGTTTGCAAATTTGTATTTCCTGCAGCTGGAGAGAATACAGCGGGGGTAGGCACTTTCCTTGGTCGCAACCGACCTGTGCTGGGTCCTCAGCATCCCATATGGTCCCCCAGGCCCACCAGGAGCTCGCCCTGAGCACCGCCAGGTGTGATCCAGAAACAAAATAAGAAATTTATATTCCCGGTCGGAGAGATAGTACAGGGGTTAAGGCGTGTGCCACTCAGCCGACCTGGTTGACCCGCCTGAGTCCCCTGAGTTCCTCCAGGAGTCCACTTGAGTACAGCCAGATGTGCCAACCCCCAGTAAGACAATTCTATTTCATGTACTTCAAGTATAGCAGTAGACATTTTTCACAAATTAGGAACAATTATCAAGAGTGTGGCAACAAAAAGGGAACTAAGCATGGGAAGTAAGCACTCGGCACATAGCAAAAAGGGAATTTCAGTCTTAGAAATCAAGAGGGGGTTTTTATCTGTGGGGGCGAGGTGCAGCATCTTCTGGGATTCCATGGGTTGCTTTCCAGCCCTTTGTGCTACCTTACCTCCAAGAGAAGATGGGCTGGAGGGGAGGGTCTCACACAGGGGTGCTCAGGGATAACCCCTGGTGATGCTCCAGGAACCATGCCCGTGTAGGGGACCTCATGGGGTCAGCTGCTTGCAAGGCGTAGCGCCCTACCTGTTACAGTACTCTGGGGTTCCAGGAAGGGTCCCCCACCCCACCTCCAGCCCCTCATCTCCACACCATCTATCATCGCCAACTTAGGTTTCTGATCTGAAAAATAAGGAAACGAGATCAGATGATCTTCCCAGTTTTTATTAAGAGTTCAGAATTCTAGTACATTATCTTCAAACAGGTCCCTATGTGGCTAAGTACGCTAATGTAATTTTAGGAAAAAGAAAAAACTGGTGGTGGTGGGGTGGGAAACGTACACTGGTGAAGGGATGGTCATTGGAACATTGTATGACTGAAACCCAATCATGAACAACTTTGTATCTCACCGTGATATCAAAAAAAAAAAAAAACACCAAAGCCAAAAATTACCTTCCAGCAGAGCCCCCTAGTGGTCTTAGAAGGAACCAGAGACATAATGTGAGTCATGGAAAAGTGGGTTATTGACATCCTACGAATTATGCAGTGCTCTGTGTATTTGTTCCAATCACTGTATCACTGTCACTGTCATCCCGTTGCTCATCGATTTGCTCGAGCGGGCACCAGTAATGTCTCCATTGTGAAACTTGTTGCCACATCTGGCAATGCTCAGGGCTTATACTTCCTGGTGGGATTCAGGAGGGGACTGAACCCGGATTGACCATGTGCAAGATAAGCAACCTACTCACTGTGCTATCCAGCCCTGAGTTCAGAGATTTTTAAATGCACATATGCTTAAAAGTGGACATGAGATTGTACTTTTAGTAAGTCATTCTGCAGATGTTCTAGTGCCTCCTCACTGCTTAAACTGATGTTCTGGCAAAGGATTTTTTTTTTTTTTTGACAACTGAAAATTCAAAATCAAGGACTGGAGCAATATTACAATGGGTAAGGTGATCAGGTTGCACCCATCAATGTCAAGATAAAACTCAGGACCTCATGCTGCAAGGTATCACTTGTATCACTTGTCATCCCGTTGATCTTCAATTTGCTTGAGCAGGTGCCAGTAACATCTCCATTCGTCCCTGTCTCATGCTAGTGTAGCCCAATGATATCTGCTTGCTCTAGGAACAGGAAGGGTCTCAATCTGTTCATTCAGGGTTTTGACGAAGTCTGACCATCTCGTTGGTGGGCAGCCAGGCATTCTTTTGATGTCCTGTGGAATCCAGTCAGTTAACAGCTGTAGTCCACCGGTCATCTCTGAATCGCATTATGTGTCCAACCCATCTGATTTTCGATGCCTTGGCAAATGAGACAGTGTTCCTGATTCTTGATCATCGACGGAGGTCGGAACTCCAGATTCCTTCTCTCACTTGAGTGAAACATGATATTCCAAGCATGGCTCTTTCAATTCCAAAAATCTCAATATTTAGGATACTCGAATAGCATTCTCATCCTGTTTTTGTAGAGCCCAGGTCTCTGAGGCATATGTTAGTGCAGGGTGAACTGTGGAATCGAAAAGATGTGATCATAGCTGGAGGTTCTTCATCCTCTTAACCACTTCTTTGACACTCTTGAAGGTGTTCCACGCTGCTTTCTTCCTCCTGCACAGTTTTGGCACCAAGTCGCTCCTCATGTTGTTCTCGACCCAGTTACACATAGCTGCTGCATTCGGACATGTTCATTCCATTGAGAGCAAATGAAATGTCAGGGTCTAGTTTGTTTTTCATGAACATTGTTTTGGTGAGATTCAGCTTCAGTCTGATCTTTCCACACTTGTGGGCGAAGTCGGCCAGCATTTGTGCTGGTTGGCTAATGTTTGAGTTATGAGAATGATGTCATCAGCGAAGTGGAGGTGGTGTAGTTGCCGACCGTCTATCTTCACTCCCATTCCTTCCCATTCCAGTCATCGCATGACGTTTTTGAGGGTGGCACTGAAGAGTTTTGGTGAAATGGTATCACCCTGCCAAACCCCTCTCTTTACGTCATTGATCACTTCCTTGTAGAACGGTGAGATCCTGGTGGTGAATCCGTAATACAGCTCACGGAGGATCTTGATGTACTGAGTTTGAATGCCCTGTTTGACTAGGGCTTTAATGACCACTTCAGTCTCAACAGAATGGAAGGCCTTCTTTAAATCAATGAACGTTAGACAGAGTGGCATCTTGAACTCTCTCGAAACTTCGATGAGCTTGGTCACTGTGTGGATATGGTCAATTATGCTGAATCCTTTTCGGAACCCAGCTTGCTCGCATGATTGTCCTTCGTCTAGTGTTCTGCCTATTCTATTCAGGATGATTCGAGTGAACAACTTGTAGACGATGGAAAACAGGCAGATTGGGCGATAGTTGCTGATGTCGTGGATGTCTCCCTTCTTGTACAACAGAATGGTCCTGCTGGGTTTTCCTCTGGGAACCTTGCATATGTATGGACAGGTAGCATGTGAAGAGCCAAGCCAGTGTATTGACGAGTACTGGTAGCAGATTCTTCAGGTTTTTGGGTCTGACTTTGTCTGGGCTGGGTGCTGTACGTGTCTTTACTGACCGAAATGGCATGTTGGATTTTGGAAGGGAGGACGTTAAGAACGACATATCCATCCTGCAGAATTTGGTATGTGGGCATGTGGACGTGACTGGTGAAGAGATCCGAGTAGAAGTCGTGAATAATCCTCTCCATTGCCCTTCTGGAAGATGTGATAGGTCCACCAGGACATCGGAGGGCAGTCATCTTGGTCTTGTAGTTGGCGAAGGACAGGCGAGCGGTGCGAATACTTTTCCCAGCTTCTGTCGCATCAACCCACACTGCTGCTCTTCTCTCTTTGAAGTCTTCCTTTATCGCTTCTCTGCACAGCTTTGCGAGCTCAGACGTTAGCTTGTGGTTGTCTGAGGCTCGTGCCAAACCACGTTGTTGAATGAGCTCAAGAGTTTCTGAAGACAGGCGTCTGTTTGTGGCTTTCTCACTCTCGGCATTCTTCGCACAGACATGGAGGTGCTGAACCAGTTGATCATATTCCTCATATTCCTCATCAATGTTGTCAACGACGGCATCTTCCCACATTGCCACAATAGTGCCTAAGAGCTCCCAGTTGGTGGTCATTCTGGGAGTTCTCTTCTTAAACTTAAACTTTGCAGACCTTTCTCCCCGCTCTGTGAAGTAGAATTTTGCACGAAGGACACAGTGGTCTGATCTTGTTTGGAATTTTGGGACAACAGCGACATTGGTCAGGCAAAACCTTCCATTGAATGTGATGTGGTCAATTTTGTTGTGGAACTGTCCACCAGGAGACTCCCATGCCCAATGTTTAGATTCAGCCTTTTGGAACTGAGTTACTATGATTGGTGTTGGTCGACATGATGAACTCAGACAGTCTTTCACCCTGTTTGTTCCATTCTAGGCCATGAGTCCTGATGTGGAGTTCTTCGGGTGACCTTCTCGCTCCTATCTTGGCATTAAAATCACCAACAATGATCTTGAGAAGGTGTATTCTTCTTTATAGAACTTCTCCAGCTCCATGTAGAACTTTTCAATTTCTTCTTCATCATAGTTGGATGTTGTTCCGTAGACAACGAAGATAGAAACTGCCGGCAGTGAGCCACATCTATTCAAGCGTAATTGTCCGATTCGGGTTGTTAGGCATGCAAATGAATCAATGCTCATGGTCAAGTTCATGTTGACAAGGACACCGATGCCACCGACGCCTCTGTTGTCGCATGTTCCAAGGAACAGTTCTTCTCCAGTGTCGAAAATGGTGTGATGTGATTGATGCCTTCTTGTTTCGGTCATACCAATGATGTCGTACTTGATCTTCTGCGCTTGCACCATCAGGTCCTCAATGGATGCTTCCAATGCTAGCGTATGTGCATTGAAAGTACAGACAGTCATTTTAGTTTTTCTTCGTTTGGGCAGTCTAGTTCATCCCTGAGATTTTATCAGCCTCTCCTTGCTCATCCTTCTTAATGCTGCCATATTGGAGGCTTTTTTGGTGTCAGGCAAGTGAAGCTTATTGTTCTTATTGTTTTTGACATATCAAATACACGATGGGCTGGGGGCTAGAGCAATAGCACAGCGGGTAGGGCGTTTGCTTTGCACACAGCTAACCCGGGTTCAATTCCCAGCATCCCATATGATCCCCTGAGCACCACCAGGAGTAATTCCTGAGTGCAGAGCCAGGAGTAGCCCCTGTGCATTGCCAGGTGTGACCCCAAAAGAGCAAAAAAAAAAAACAACCAAATACGCTATGGGTAGCTTGCCAGGCTCTGCTGTGTAGGCGGGGTACTCTTGACAGCTTGCTGGGCTCTCTGAGAGGGATGGAGGCTTTTAGGACAGCCTCCAATCGCCCTTACAGGTGTTCCCATGGTTCACACTATATTTGAAGCCCATCAAATATGGTGCAAAATTTTTCCATAATTTTGCACCATATTTGATGGGCTGCAAGTTATGTGCAATCTAATTTGAACCACACTCCCAACCTTTAAAGTAAGCTAGGTGGAGGGATTGAGGCCGCACCTGACAGTGCTCAGGACTTAATACTGATAATAATACTCTATATTCAGGGCTCACTCCTGGACACATGGGGCCCAAGAGATGGTACAGCAGGTAAGACGCAGGCTTGTACATTGCAGCCTGCCCTGAATTTTGTCCCCAGCACCACTATGATCTCATGAGACCACCAGGAGTGATCCCTGAGCACAGAGCCAGGAGGAAGCCCTGAACACAGCCAGGTGTGGCCCAGAAAACAAAAATGAACTCTGAGACTGAGAGATAGTACAGTGTGGAGGGCGCCTGCTTCGAAGGCAGCCAACCCAGTACGATCGCAAGCACCCCATACCCATATGGTTTCTGAGCTCCGCTGGGTATAGCCCAAAAAACAAATATATACATGGACATATATGGCAAACAATAGTACTCTGCTGACCCCTGGTAATAATTCCAACATTGGTGGTAATAATTTTATTTATATTTTTGCTTTTGGGTCATACCCAGCATTGTTCAGTACTTACCATAATATCTGTACTCCTGGTGGGCCATATGCGAGGAAAGCACTCTGCCCCCGTACTAGCTCCCAAAGGTTTAGTAGATCCTGATAGTACATTTACTTTTCTTCATATTCACATTTTATGTTATTCGAAATAGAGAACAAAAGTTCCAAGAGTCCTTTCCTGACTTTGTCTTTTGCTAGCTTTATGGGTTTTTTTAACATATTTTTTTTTCCTTTTTGGGCCACATCTGGTGATACTCAGGTGATACTCAGGGTCATACCTGGTTTTGTACTCAGGAATCACTCCTGGCAGTGCTTGGAGGACCATATGGGATGCTGGGGATCAAACCCGGGTCAGCCTTGTGTAAAACAAGCACCGTACCCACTGCAGTATCTCTCTAGCCCCTTTTGCCAGTTTTTTGAGACTTTTTGCCTCCATCTCACTACGCTTAGTCTGGCCAAGTCTCTGGTTTATTTATTTTATTTTTGGTTTAGGGGATACACTCCTGTGCTCAGGGTTTATTCCTGCTCTGCACTCAGGCATCATTCCTGGAGCAACTGGGGAGACTATATCAGGTTACAGGGATCAAACCTGGGTTCCCTGGGTGCAAGGCAAGCAACCCACATGCTGTGTTATGCTCTGACCTCTTTTATTCCAACTTTAGAAAACAGTTTGGATCCTCTCCATTGTGCCTTCCAGGATGCCTGCAGCATAGAATGGAAAGCTGGGTGGTGATGATAAGGACTTGGGTTTTGAGTTGTTTGCTTGGGGTGGGGGTGGGGGCACTATTAGTTGGAGGGTAATATCTGACAGTGCTCAGGATTTTACTCCTGGCTCTGTGCTCAGGAGATCACTCCTGACAGTGCTCAGGGGACCGTATGTGGTGCGGGGATTCAACCCAATTTGGCAGCTTGCAAGACAAAGGCCTAACCTTGTGAACTGCCTCTGGGGCCTTTTTTGGGATTTGGGGGCTTCTCATGGCGGTCCTTGGGATTGAACCAGGATTCATTGCATACATGCCTTAACCGCTGCACTATCTCTCCAGCCCATGAGCACAGTTTCCTTAAGCGAATCTTTTCTAAGGAAAGAACCTCAGGATTCTATTCTTTTTTTTTTTTTCTTTTTGGGGTCACACCTGGCTATGCACAGGGGTTAGTCTTGTCGCTGCTCAGGGGACCATATGGGATTCTGGGGATCGAACCCGGGTCGGCCACATGCGAGGCAAAAGCCCTACCGGCTGTGCTACCGTTCCAGGCCCCAGGATTCTAATCTATGTGTCCAGTGAGACTAGAATTTCCTGTTTCACATTCAGCACATGAGGAACCTCGGTAGTCTGCCCTCTGTTGACCTTCACATGTGTTTTTGCTCAGCTGGTGAACTCCTTCCCATTAACCCAGAGTTCCAGTGGATACTCTTTCCCACCAGCCCGGAGTTCTCTATTTTAGAACCTAGAATCACTGGGGCCTCATTGCAAACATCCTATTTCACCAAAAACAACTTTCTAAAATCCCTTCCCTTTGGTCAGCTCTACATCTATACACTGGCTAACATGGAAACTTCCTGCTAAATAAGATGCACATTTAGGGGCCAGAGAGATAGCACAGTGGGTAGGGAGCTTGCCTTATACACCACTGACCAGGTTCGATCCCTTGAACCCCAGATAGACCCCTGAGCACCATAGGGAGTAATTCCTGAGTGCAGAGTCAGGAGTAATCCCTGAGCACTGCCTGGTGTGGCTCCCAAAAAAAGACGCACAATTAGCTTCTAACTGCTCTGTCAGTTACGTTCATTATTTATCATTGTTTTAGTATTTAGATTTGTCAAACACTTACACACTTCATTAAGCTGGCCAGGCACTCTTCATTTGCATTTCTACCTTTTTTTTTCTTTTTTTTCTGAGGAGGGACAGACCTGCTGGTATTTTCCTGATTTCATCCCTTGCACTGTTGAAGGTCTTTCCATAATTTCACCATGACCTTTGGGGCCCCCCTCTTCTGCTTAGGGCATCAGAGTCAGATACCTGCAAAAGGATGGTACCTCCCATTTTCCTCTCTGAGGAGCTTGGGACTTGCATGTCAAAGGAATGTAGTCTTTATACCCTGGGTTACATTTCAGGACTTCAGGACTGCACAATCTATCTCTCTCCCTCTCCCTCCCCCCCTCTTTTTCTTTCCTCTCTTTCTCTTTCCCTCTCTCCTCTCTCTCTCTCACATTCCTCTTTCTCTCTTTTCCCCCTCTCTCTCTCTTTCCTCTCTCTCTCGCTCTCTCTCTCTCTCTCTCTCTGTTGTTGGGTTAACACCCAAAGGTGCTCAGAATATACTCCTGGCCCTCAGGGATCAGTTCTGGCAGGATTTGGGGGACCATATGACGTGCTGGGGATTGAACCTGGATTGGCTGCATGCAAGGCAAGCACCATACCTCTATATTATCACTCTGGCCTTCTTCCATTTTTTCATTTCCAAAAGTACATTACCATGGTGTCTCCCAGTCTATCAGCCTGTAATACCTAGATGAAGAAAAATACACTTTAATAGTACCTGATAATTATATTCTACAATTTCATATATTTAATTAAAGATACTACTTTCTCCTATTTCCCAACAGAAAAGCACCGGAAAACACTGAGATAAGATAATAATAATAATTAGAGCATCAAATATTTCTCAAGAAGTATGTAGATGAAGGATGCTACTAGTAAATACGTTTCCCCTCTTTCTTTCTCCCCTTTGTTGTTCTTGTTGCAATGTCCCAGATTGCACACATCATTCCTGAAGCTTTTGCTCAGGTATTTCCCCACTTTGTTTTTGGATGACACCCAGCAGTGCTCAGGGCTAGCTGCTGGTGTATAGTTGCTCCCAGTACTTACTGGGGACCCTGAGGTTTTGGGAAGCGAATCTGGGCCTCCATCACAGTGCTCGCAAGGAAAGTGCCCTACCCACTGTACTATCTCTCTGGTCCTGCTTTTGGCTTTTCTAGACGGTGGCAAAGGTCTTTTTATTTTTATTTATTTATTTATTTATTTTGCTTTTTGGGTCACACCTGGCGATGCTCAGGGATTATTCCTGGCTCTGCACTCAGGAATAACTCCTGGCGGTTCTCAGGGGACCATGTGGGATGCTGGGAATCAAACCTGGGTCGACCGCATGCAAGGCAAACGCCCTACCTGCTGTGCTATTACTCAGCCCCCAAAGGTCTTTTTAAATAGCAGAATAGAAACTGTGCTCCATTGCTCAGAAATTAAAACATGACATTGCAGGAAAAAAGGAAAGATACTATATTACTAATAGAATTTTTCATTGAGGGTATTATTACTTTTTCTCCCTATCCATTGTCTCTGAGAAGAAAAACAAATTAAATCTTATTTTAACATCAATTTGAGTTTTCCTGGATGTTTCTCTTTAAAAAGATATTTTGGGGCCAGAGTGTTTTAATACAGTGGGAAGGGCCAACCAAGGTTCAACACCCGGCATCCCATTTGGTCTCCTGAATGCCACCATATGATTTTTTTTTTCTGGCTTTTTGGGTCACACCTGGCAATGCACAGGGGTCATTCCTGGCTCATGCACTCAGGAATTACCCCTGGCGGTGCTCAGGGGACCATATGGGATGCTGGGATTCGAACCCGGGTCGGCCGAGTGCAAGGCAAACGCCCTACCCGCTGTGCTATCGCTCCAGCCCCAGGAATGATTCTTGAGTATAGAGCAGGAGTAGGCCCTGAACATCGCCAGGTGTGGCCTCAGAACCAAAAAAACAAAATCAAGTTTGCTTCTTTTTGTATGCCCTTGGATAGCCAGCATGAAATTCTCTGTAAAGCAAGTGGTTAAATTCCATGTGCAATTGCTTTATTTCTGCAATTTAGATCAAGTGATGCAGAGTTTCAGCATTTCAGCCTCTCTGTTCTGACCTTCCTAGACTCTGTCAATATGCAGGAATTTTTATTCATTTTGGTGAGCCTTCTCGAACAGCAGAAACATGTCCTCCCTACCCTTTGCACTAGATCAGGACTGAATAAGTCCCCCTGCCTTGAAGATGCTCACAGAGTATCAGCACAGAGAGAGAAAGGCCACGGTGGGTGGGGGGCACTCTTCATGAGGTTAGGAAGGTGTCACAGGACCATGACAGGGTAGCACTCACTAGATAGGAAAGAGGGAAGGCATGCAGGCAGGAGGCAGGTGCAAAGCACAGAGCAAAAATGTCAGCCTCCGTCTGTGCCTGTGTATGCAAACATGGTTGTGCTAAATGTTCTAGCGCCGTGGATATGTGAGTGTCCTGTGAGGTCTAGGCAGTGATGATGTAGTCAGGTAGATACAGAAAGGCCCTGGACAATGAAACAGGTCAGCAAAAGTTCTGGGAGGAAAATTCCAAGGCTGATCCACTTTGTGGATACGGATAAGACCTTGAGCAGTGGACCCTGGGGAGATCGGACCCCTCCCCGTGAAGGAAATTCCTCGAATTCACTTGGACCTCTACCTCAATCTGAGTAATTCAGCCCAAAGAAGACCATCACCACTCCCAGCCTCCCTGGTAACCTCCTTAGCAACAGACTTTTACCTAGAAAGAAGTCCCACATGGGGGCAGGTTGGAGAAACCCTATAAAAGCCACCTTGAACAAAGGAAGGGCGCACATATGCTGCCCCAGCCCACGCGCTTCTTGCGCCCACGTGGCCAAACACATGTGGCCCCTGAGCACATGTGTCACCCACATCTCCCCTCTTTTTTTTTAATTTTTTTATTAGTTTATTTTTAATTAGAGAGTCATCGTGAGGGTACAGTTACAGATCCATACATCTTTGTGCTCATGTTTCCCCCATACAAAGTTCGATAACCCATGGGGCCAGAGTGATAGCACAGCGGGTAGGGCGTTTGCCTTGCACGCTTGCACGTGGCCGACCCGGGTTCGATCCCCGGCATCCCATATGGTTCCCCAAGCACTGCCAGGAGTAATTCCTGAGTGCAAAGCCAGGAGTAACCCCTGAGCATCGCTGGGTGTGACCCAAAAAGCAAAAAAAAAAAAAAAAAAAAAAAAAGTTCGATAACCGATAACCCATCCCTTCACCAGTGCCCATTCTCCACCACCAGTAAACCCAACATCCCTCCCCACCTCCCACATCTCCCCTCTTGAGATGTGTGCTTTCATGCTTCTGTGTCTAGTGCTAGGATGTATGTAGGGGCTCTCTTCACCCCTGGAGAAGCCTGTGTTCTCTCTTGAGTGCATCTCTCTCTCTCTCTCTCTCTCTCTCTCTCTCTCTACACACACACACACACACACACACACACACACACACACACACACACACACACACACACACACACCCCTTAAAAATCCTCCAAATAAAATCTATTTACTTCACTGCTTGTCTACTCCTGAAATTCCTTTCTGCGAGGCGAGACAAGAACCCAGTAACCCTGGGTCCCGGGTGGCAAAGGTGGTTGGGGAGAAAGTGACCGTCTTTCTCCTCCCCGCTTCACATAAGTCACCCGTGGGGCCCACCGACATCAGTGACATCATGTGTGCTGAGTACTTTGGAGGAGTTATCGGTTTTGTGGCTACATCCAGCTACACTGACTCTCATGTGGGGTGCTGAGGATCAAACCCCGACTACCTTGTGCAAGGCAAGCACCTTCCCTGCTGTACTATCTTTCTAGCCCCATGGATTTTTTTGTTTGTTTTGTCTTGTTTGTTTTGGGGTCACACCCAGTAGTGCTCAGGGATCATTCCTGGTGGAGATTGGGGAACCGTGCAGGATGCCTGCATGCAAGGCAAGTGTCCTTCCTGCCGTACTTTCTCTTTAGTCACTTTATCCCTGATTTTCTTGGCTCTTCATGGTCCCAGATACCATGAGTTTTCAGTCTTCATTGTTCTCAGGATGTTTAACATCTATAATTATATGAACTCTTATTTCTTTCTTTATTTATTTACTTTTTGGCTTTTTGATCACACCTGGCGATACTCAGGGGTTACTCCTGTCTCTGCACTCAGGAATTATACTTGGTGGTGGCCAGGGTTCCTTATGGAATGCTGGGAATTAAACCCAGGTCAGCCGTGTGCAAGGCAAATGCCCTTCCTGTTGTACTATCACTTTGGCCCCAATATATTAACTCTTTTTTTTTTTGCTTTTTGGGTCACACCTGGCGATGCACAGGGGTTACTCCTGGCTCTGCACTCAGGAATTACCCCCTGGTGGTGCTCAGGGAACCATATGGGATGCTGGAATCGAACCTTGGTCTGCTATATGCAAGGCAAACACCTGACCGGCTGTGCTATTTCTCCAGCCCCCCCAACATATTAACTCTTGTGACAAAAAAATACATGTGTTTCATACTCAAAACAGGTATGATTTCAAAGAAGTGGTCTCTGCATAAAAGAACGTTCTTTTACCAGAAGGGACTTATTTTGTAACTTTATAGTGATGTCGGTGGGCCCCATGGGTGACTTACGTGAAGCAGGGAGGAGAAAGACGGTCACTTTCTCCCCAGCCCCCTCTACCACCCGGGACCCAGAGTTACTGGGTTCTTGTCTTCGCTCTCAGAAAAGAATTTTAGGAGTAAACAAGCAGTGAAGTAAATAGATTTTATTCAGAGGTTTCTGAGGGAGGGAGGAAGGGATAAGTGGGAGAGAGAATAGTAAGAATAATGCACTCAAGAGAGAACTCGGGCTTCTCCAAGGGTGGAGGAAGCTCTACACACATCTTAGCACTGGATACAAAAGCATGAAAGTACACATCTCAAGGGGGGAGATTCGGGCGACACATGTGCTCGGGCACCACATGTGCTCGGCCACGTGGGAACAAGCAGCAACTGGGCTCAGGCAGCATATGTGCTCCCTTCCTTTGTTCAAGGTGTCTTTTATAGGGTTTCTTCAACCTGCCCCCATCCACATGGGGTTTCTTTCCAGGTAAAAGTTCATTGCTAAGGTTACCAGGGAGGTTGGGAGTGATGATGGCCTTCTTTGGGGAACCTCCTGGGGAGGGGCCCATTATCCTCAGGGTCTGCTGATGGTTTCTTCTGGGTCTTTTGTTTTCTTGAATCTGCAAGTCTTAAGAGTTTCCTTCCCAGAGACTCTGTTAAATCTCAATTTTCACTGCCAAGGACCTTTCCCTATCTACCTGCCTACATCAATAGCTCAGAACTTTTATACATCACATTTTCCTATCAATATAAAAAAGTTTTTATACAAAAAGAAAGGGGCCAGAGAGATCACACAGTAGATAAACTGCTGCTTGTCTTGCCTGTGACTGGTCTGAGTTTGATTCTCAGTACTCCGTGAGCCTCTCCCAGAGTAATACATGAACACAGCTGGATGTGTCCTCCCTCCATATAAAAGGAAACGCATTTTGTTTGTTTGGGAGCCATACCTGGCAGTGCTCTGAGCTTATTCTTGGTCCTGTGCTCAGGGATCATTCCTGGAGTTGCTCAGGACATGGGAAGCTGAGGATCAAGCCCAGGTTGGCCATATGCAAGGCAAATGCTCTACCAGCCGTTCTATTGCTCTGAGCCCACATTTTATTTAATTTTAATTTTTTGGTTTTGGAGACACCCCTGTAAGTACTCAGGGCTTAACCTTGGCTCTGTCAGGGATCATTCCTGGTGCGACTCAGGATGTAGGTTCGAGGTGTGGGGGATTGAACCAGAGTTGTCAGCATGCAAGTCAAGCAACCTACCCACTGTACTATCGCTCCAGCCCCAGGTCCCATATTTTATTGTTTTTATTGTCATTGAGGTCACATGGCTTGCAATAGTGTTAATATTTATGCTTTAGGCATGTGATATTATTTATTTATTTGTTTAAATAGTGAATCACCATGAGGTACAGTACATACTTACAAACTTTTGTGTTTGCATTTCAGTCATACAATGATTGAGTACTCATCCCTCCACCAGTGCCCATTCTCTACTACCAATGGTCCCAGTGTCCCTCCCACCACCCCCATTCCATCCCCCCACCCCGACTCTGTGGCAAGTTTTGTTTTCTCTCTCCTTTGGGGTGTTGTGGTTTTAGGCATGCGATATTATTGCCCCGAACCCACAACCAGAAACTTTCTATCACTCCTTCACTGTACCTAGATTTCCTCCTATCTGCCCCTCCCTAGATACCCTCCCCTCTCCCTGACTGCTAGGTCAGCGTCTAACCCTTTCTTTCTTTCTTTCTTTCTTTCTTTCTTTCTTTCTTTCTTTCTTTCTTTCTTTCTTTCTTTCTTTCTTTCTTTCTTTCTTTCTTTCTTTCTTTCTTTCTTTCTCTCTCTCTTTCTTTCTCTCTCTCTTCCTTCCTTCCTTCCTTTTTCTTTCTTTCTTTCTTTCTTTCTTTCTTTCTTTCTTTCTTTCTTTCTTTCTTTCTTTCTTTCTTTCTTTCTCTCTCTCTTTCTTTCTTTCTTTCTTTCTTTCTTTTTAAAATTTATTTATTTATTTGCATTTTAGGTCACACCTGGCAATGCATAGGGGTTACTCCTGGCTCTGCACGCAGGAATTACTCCTGGCAGTGCTCAGGGGACCATATGGGATGCTGGGATTCGAACCCGAGTTGGCTGCGTGCAAGGAAACGCCCTACCCGCTGTGCAGCCCCTCTTACTTTTTTTTTTTAAATTGAATCACTGTGAGATACGGTTATAAAGCTTTCGTGTTTGAGTTTCTATGTATAATAATCAAACACCCATCCCTCCACCAGTGCACATTCTCCACCACCAATGTCTCTAGTATACGCCCCCCTTTCCAACCCTCCCCCTGCCTCCATGGCAGACAATTTCCTCCATACTCTGTACTTTTGGACATTATAACCATTTCTTTTCATTGGTCACTGTTTAGTCCCTGATTTTGTTCCTTTATATTCCTACTGTCACTGTCATCCCGTTGCTCATCGATTTGTTTGAGCGGGCACCAGTAATGTCTCTCATTGAGAGACTTATTGTTACTGTTCTTGGCATATACAATATGCACAGGTAGCTTGCCAGGCTCTCCGAGAGGGGCAGAGGAACCAAACTCGGGTCGGCTGAGTGAAAGGCGAACGCCCAACTGCTGTGCTATCGCTCCAGCCCACATGAGTGAGATCATCCAGTATTTGGCATTTGTCTTTCTCCTTCTGACTTATTTCGCTCTCTGTGCCCTGCCATCCCCATTCCATTAACAATGAAGCCAAAATGCATGATTTCATCTTTTCTTAGAGTTGAATAGTGTTCAATTGTGTCTACAGACCACAGCTTCTTTGTGGACTCATCTGTCATTGGGCATTGAGGGGCTGTTTCCAGAGCTTGGCTGTTGTAAATATGAACACTGGCATGCATATATATACATATATATATATATATTTTTTTTGCTTTTTGGGTCACACCCAGCGATGCTCAGGGGTTACTCCTGGCTTTGTACTCAAGAATTACTCCTGGTGGTGCTTGGGGGATCATATGGGATGCCGGGGATCGAACCCGGGTCGGCCACGTGCAAGGCAAACGCCCTACCCGCTGTGCTATCGCTCCGGCCCCATGCATATATATTTTTGAGTTAGTGTTTTTGTATTCTTTGGATAGATACTAAGGAGTATAATTGCTGGATTTATAAGGTAGGTCTATTTTAATTTTTCACTCTACTCATGCATAAGCAAAGTCCCACGGAACGTAGGTAATGCGGAACTTTGTGATCTTGGACTCTGGGCTCAACGGGACCCGGGAGCAGAGATCCTCTGCCTGCTTCCCCCAATCTCTGATGACCCAGGGGTCACACCCATAAGCCACCCCCTGCTAGCTCCAGATAATCTCCTCATCAACCACCCTCCAGAACTCAGGCTGCTTCTCCCGGAAGGGAGCATAAAATGAGGTCCCCATAACCATGCCACTGGACTCCGTGCCAGGAGTGCCCCAGAGAGGGGCAGGTTAGAACCCTCCCCACCTCAATGGACCCAGCCCCAGCAGCCGACCTCCACTACCCCACTGCCTCCACACTCCAGGCTGCTTTCCACATGCTCTGCCAAGCCTCACACATGAGTGAACATATTTCTGGACTGCACAGCCACAAAGCCGCCACAAGACACATCATCATCAAGGGAAATATATATACGTATATATATATATATACATATACATATACACACACACACACACACACACCTCTAGGAGAGCCCAGCAAGCTACAGAGAATATCTTGCCTGCACAAAAGAGTCTGGCAAGCTCCCTGTGGCATATTCAATATGCCAAATACAGTAACAATAACAAGTCTCATCCCCCCCACCCCGATTCTGAAAAGAGCCTCTAATCATTGGGAAAAATGAGTAAGGAGAGACTGTGAAACTCTCACGGCTGGGCTGGGACAAATGAAAACGTTACTGGCGCCCACTCAAGTAAATCGATGAACAACGGGATGACAGTGATACAGTGATACTTTAATTTTGAGAAGGCTCCATACTGTATTTCACAGAGCTAAAGAACTCTGAAGAACTTCATAATCCTACCAACAGTGAATAGGTACACATCTTTCTGTTTTATTTTTTTGTGGCATGGTGGATTAAACCCACGTGTCAAGAATGTAGGGTGAGCACTTTGCAGGGAGCCACACCCCCAGTGATGAACCCTAGCGTGACCGATAAATTCCCTCCTTAAGCACACGTGCCAACATATCTGCAAATCTAAACAAAGGCTTTCTGATGAAGCATTCAAAATGTCAAGCACTGGATTTGAGAAACTGTCTCCGATTGTTCCTGCAGAGAGGATCTTGATTGTATTTTTTAATTTTGAATTCAACTGTTAATTGTCTTCTGGGTCAGTTTCACTAACAACAAAGAAATAAACACTTTTCCTGGGACTGGAGCGATAGCACAGCGGGTAGGGCGTTTGCCTTACACACGGCCAACCCGGATTCCATTCCCAGCATCCCATACGGTCTCTTGAGCATCGCCAGGGGTAATTCCTGAGTGCAGAGCCAAGAGTGACCCCTGTCTGTGCATTGCTGGGTGTGACCCAAAGAAATAAACATTTTTCCCTTATATTTGTGGAGAGTGCGCTTGCCAGAAGGGGATCTCCCAAAGAACGGAGCCTGACATACAAAGTAATAAAGTACAAAGTGAATCAGAACAAGAGTTTATTTGCAAGAGAAAGTACCCACTTAAAGCAGATACTCAACCTCCCACCTGCCCACTGCAGTGCCCTGAGTACTTGGGACATATTTCAGGGTCTTTTTATTATGTCCTGAAGGGGGCTGTTTAGGCTGTGTTCTGTTGGTGTTGCACCTGCGGTCTCCTGGCACATCTTAGTAGATAAATGGCTTGTGCATCCACTGCTGAGACTTTTTTTTTTGGCTTTTGGGTCACACAGGGATTACTCCTGGCTCATGCACTCAGGAATTACTCCTGGTGGTGCTCAGGGGACCATATGGGATGCTGGGAATCGAACCCGGGTCAGCAGCATGCAAGGCAAACGCCCCACCCGCAGTGCTATTGCTCAGCCCCTCCACTGCTGAGACTTTGCCTGCGAATCGCAGATGGAATTTTCCATGGAGAGTGTTCAGGTCCTGGGCCTCCCGGCAGTCAGACATCTGGGCGAGCACTGGGCCTCTTCTCAGGGTCCTTCCTCCCCACTGACCTGCCCAGGCGTGATAGTTGACTCTCTGTGTCCTGGACTGGGCCACGGGTGCCAAGACATGCAGTTCAAGTTTGTTCTGAGTGTGGCAGGGAAGGTGGTTGGAAGGAGATTTACATTTGAATGGACAGATTCTGTAAAACTGGACACATGCTTCCTCCTTTGTGGCCCCCTCAAAGCGCTTCCCCCCTCTGGAGTGAGCAATGTAAGTGGTTCTCATCGAGCCAACGGCTTGAATGGAGTGGAAAGATTGCACTGTCCTCAAGTGACTACTCTGTGGCAGGGGAGGGGCTGCATCCTGCGGTGCTGGGGTGCCCCCGCTGTCCCTGCAGCGCTGGCGTCCCAGGGCCATTAAGGGATCCATCAAAGTCCAGCTGTAGACAAGGCAAGGGCCTTACTTTCTGTACTATTATTTGATGGTCAAATACTAGAATTTTTCCTGCCTTTAAGCTCAGACTGAAACAGACACTCTGTTTTTTTTTTTTTTTTGCCACACCCAGGGATGCTCAGGACTTGCTCATGGTCCTGTGCTCAGGAAGCACTCCTCCTGGTGGTGCTTGAGGAACATAAGAGAGGCAGGGAACCAAAGTCGGGTTGGCCATGTAGAAGGCAAGCGCCCTACCCACTGTCCTATCTCTCTGGCCCCACTTCATGGGTCTTAGTGGGCCAGCCTTCAGACCAGAATTCAAATATTGATTCTTCTGGGTCCCATGCCTTTCTGGGCATGAGACAGAATGGGCCCAGGCAGAATCTTCACACACAATGCTCAAGGGTCTCTAGCTTGCTTATAATTTCCTGGCAAATCTTGGACTTCGTCAGCCTCCATAATTGCATTAGCTAATTATGTACAATATCTATAGGTCTCGAGAGACGGGCATATAGATTTTGTATAAAGATTTTGTCTTGCATACCACCAACCCAGTTTGATCCCTAGCACTGCCTATGATCCTTGGGGGCACAGACAGGAGTGATCCTTGAGCACAGTGTCAGGAGTTAGTCCTGAGCACCACCACATGAAGCCCCCAAATCAAATGACAATAACTTTTGGTTTTGTATTTGGGCCATACCCGGAGATGCTCAGAGGTTGCTCCTGACTCTGCACTCAGGAGTTACTCCTGGTGATACTCAGGGGGTCCATATCAGATGCTGGTGATTAAACCAGGTCAGCCATGTGTAAGGCAAACACTCCACCTGTGGTACTATCGTTCCGACCCATCCATACATCTCCTGATAAACACACACAAAAAAGGGGTCAGAGCATTGTCCTCTGAGCAGCACCAGGAGAGATCTCTGAGTATAGAGCCCTAAGTAACTCTGGCCTCAAAACAAATGAACAAAAGAGGAATTCTTGGTTGGACTGCCCCAGTACCTAGGTGGTACTTGATAACCTGGATGACTGAGTAATCTAAAGGGCCGGACACCAGAAGGTAATCATTTTAGCATCTAACCTGTTTTACTGGCTCATCTTTAAACTCAATTAGGAAAAGCTCACCTACCACCCCAACCTTGTTAAAAAGGTATAAAAGGAATAAAGTTGCTGCCACTCTCTGAAATCCTTCAGAAGACCCCTCCCATAGTCTGAGAGCTTCCTGCCTTCTTTCCCCTTCCTTTCTCTTGTCATAAAGTCTTTCTTCTTCTTCTTCTTCTTTTTTTTTTTTTGCCACTCCCTCTCCAGTCCCTTGCTTTCAGTTGTGACTGCTCAAGGACAAGAACCTGAGTGCCTGCTCCTGAGAAGCCCGAGTGGACTCTGCTCTCCTGGTCTCCTGAGTAAACTTGTTTGACTTCACTATTCATTTCCTTGGGCTGGAGCGATAGCACAGCAGTTGGGCGTTCGCCTTTCACGCGGTCGACCCGTGTTCGATTTTTCCGCCCCTCTCGGAGAGCCCGGCAAGCTACCGAGAGTATTGAGCCTGCACGGCAGAGCCTGGCAAGCTACCCGTGTGTATTGGATATGCCAAAAACAGTTACAATAAGTCTCTCAATGAGAGACATCTCTCATTCTCATCTCAATGAGAGATGTTACTGGTGCCCGCTCGAGCAAATCAATGAGCAACGGGATAACAGTGAAACAGTGAATTCATTTCCTCCTGAAACTCTTTCCTGGGAGGGATGGTTATGGGCCCAGAAAAACCTGGGTAAGACCCAACTTTTCTTTGCTGCAAAGAACAATTCCTCATTACATGGGAGAGAAATCTAGTGGCAGGGATCATTTCCCATGGGGGTGGGCAGAAGTGTAGTTTAGATGTCGATGGACCCCACGGGTGGCTCACGTGAGTAGGGGAGGAAAGACAGTCACTTTCTCCCAATCCACCTCTGCCACCGGGTCCCTCTGGGAAGGTGAGGACTGGTAAAGTCTGTGATGAGCCCCTGCTTAGCACAGGCCTGAGCCCTGCCGGCCCCACCAGGTGGCAATCAGGTCACACCTGAAGTCTGCATGGCCTTCCAGGCACAGGAATTGGTCCCCACCACTCAATTTCTCGGGCACCCACAGACTCAGGCTGAAAAGAGGATTTGCTCTTTGCAGGAAATGAGAGGTCAGAACCAGGCCTTACCCAGGGTTACTGGGTTTTTGTCTCGCCTTGCAGGAAAGAATTTCAGAAGTAGACAAGCACTGAAGTAAAGCAGATTTAATTTGAGGGTTTTTGAAGATATGAAGGAGAGAGAGAGAGAGAGAGAGACAGAGACAGAGACAGAGACAGAGACAGAGAGACAGAGACAGAAACAGGGACAGAGACAGAGACAGAGAAACAGAGAGAGAAAGAGAGAGAGACAGAGACAGAGAGACAGAGACAGAGAGACAGAGAGAGAGAGAAACATGTTCAAGAGAGAACCCAGGCTTCTCCAAGGGCAGAGAGAGCCTCTACACACACACCCCCCCCCACCAGCATTAGACATGAAAGCATGAAAGTCCACATCTCAAGAGGGGAGATGTGGGCACCACATGTGCTCGGCCATGAGGGCGCAAGCAGCACATGGGCTGGGGCAGCTATATGCGTGCGCTCCCTTTGGTCAAGGTGACTTTTATAGGGTTTCTCCCTATAAAAGTGGAGCTTCTACCTAGTTAAGAGTCTATTGCTAAGTGGGTAGAATTGGGTGCGGCCTTTGAACCTTCTTTTCTTGACCTTTGGTCCTGCTGCATTGTCTCTGTGCTGAATCATTAAAGTTAATCTGATTAAGGGAGAGGCCCGGTATTGAGGGACTTCCTTCATGCGGATGGGTCCAATCTCCGGATCCGGATCCACTACTGAAGGTCTTATCTCTGGTCTTTCTTTTTTTGTATCCACAAGCTGGGTCAGCCTTAGATCTTTCCTTCCCAGAAATTTCATTGCATGGTGGGTGGGGGGGCTTCCCTAACCTACCTGCCTGTATCCGTTTGATGACTGCCTGCTGAGGTGTGGACCCCACAGCTTCTCAGACTCATTAGTCCTGCATTTCCCAGGCACTTTCCCAGGCGGCTGAAGCTGGTGGAGCGGGAAGCTGTGAGCTTCCTTTCTCAGAGCTCCCACCTCTCTCCCCACATTCTTCACTGGCGGAGGTGGGGCGGGTGGTGGATGGGTGATGTATGTCTGTGTCATGTTTCCCACTGTAGCACTGTCGCAGGTCATCCGGTTGTTCATCAATTTGCTCAAGCGGGCTCCAGTAATGTCTCCATTGTGAGACTTGTTACTGTTTTTGGCATATTGATTACGCCACGGGTAGCTTGCCAGGCTCTGCTGTTCGGGCAGGATACTCTCAGTACTTGCTGGGCTCTCTGAGAGGGACAGAGGAATTGAACCCGGGTTGGCCGGCCGCATGCAAGGCAAATGCCCTACCTGCTGTACTATCACTCCACAAGAAACAAAAACACTGCTGCTGGCTAGATTGTCAGATGAGGCATTTTCTTCCTGACCCACTCACCATTTTTATTCCAGCTTACTCTCCCAGCCAGCCCTATATAACAACCTGAGTATAAGATGCTTTGAAAACTCTACTATTTTCCCACGTTGCAAGTACCTGAATAAGCCTTTTATTTTTTTTTATTTTTTTTATTTTTTTTTTTTTTTTGCTTTTTGGGTCACACCCAGCGATGCTCAGGGGTTACTCCTGGCTTTGCACTCAGGAACTACTCCTGGCGGTGCTTGGGGGACCATATGGGATGCCGGGGATCGAACCCGGGTCGGCCGCGTGCAAGGCAAACGCCCTACCCGCTGTGCTATCGCTCCGGCCCCAGCCTTTTAGTTTTATTTAGTTGTTGGTTTTGGAGTCACACTCAGCAGTGTTCAGGGCCATGCCTCTGGCTCTGTACTCAGGAATCACTCCTGGCAGAGTTCAGGGGTCAGTATGGGATGCCAGGGATCAACCGGGCATTTAGTGGGATGACCACATGCAAAGCAAGTACTCAACCTTTGGTACTGTTGTACTCAAGCTCCAAGTCTTTTTAGTTTTAGATTTATTATTATTTAGTTTAGATTTATTAGTATCACTAGCTCTGGGGCAATATAGCACATCGGGTAGGGCATTTGCCTTGCACGTGGTCGACCCAGGTTTGATTCCTCTGTCCCTCTCGGACAGCCTGGCAAGCTACCAAGAGTATCTTGCCCTCACGCCAGAGCCTGGCAAGCTACCCGTGGCATATTCGATATGCCAAAAACAGTAATAAGAAGTCTCACAATGGAGACGTTACTGGTGCCCGCTGGAGCAAATCGATGAGCAATGGGATGACAGTGATACAGTGATACAGATTTATTAGTATTTTATTAGTATTTGCTATTATTTAGCTTTTGGGTCACCCTCAGCACTGCTCAAGGATGATTCTTTTTTTTTTTTTTGCTTTTTGAGTCACACCCAGCAATGCATAGGGGTTACTCCTGGCTCTGCACTTAGAAATTACTCATTACTCCTGGCGGTGCTCAGGGGACCACATGGGATGCTGGGAATCGAACCTGGGTTGGCTTCGTGCAAAGGCAAATGCCCTACCCGCTGAGCTATTGCTCCAGCCCCATCAGCAATGATTCTTGACTCTGATCAGGAGTGATCCTTGGCGGTGCTGGGAAATTAGTACGTGGAGCTGGTAATTAGAAATAGGGTCACAGCCATTGTGATCACATGCAAGGCAAGTGCTTCACCTCCTGTATTATCTCCAGCCCCTTCTCTTTGGGGGAAAGGGGCCTTGTGGCCACAGTCAGTGATACTCAGAACTTACTCGTGGCTCTATGTTCAGAGATCACTCCTGACAGTGCTCAAGAACCATAAACAGTGCTGGGGATTGAGCCAGGGTTTGTCACATGCAACGAAAGGCTCTGACCCCTGTGCTACCTCTTCTATACCCTTTTGTTTGGGGAAAATACCTGGCTGTGATCAGGGGATTACTCCTGGTGATGTCGGTGGGCCCCACAGATGACTTACGTGAAGCGAGGAGGAGAAAGACGGTCACTTTTTTTTTTTTTTTGCTTTTTGGGTCACACCCAGCGATGCACAGAGGTCACTCCTGGCTCATGCACTCAGGAATCACCCCTGGCGGTGCTCAGGGGACCATATGGGATGCTGGGATTCGAACCCAGGTCGGCTGCATGCAAGGCAAACGCCCTACCCGCTGTGCTATCGCTCCAGCCCCAAAGACGGTCACTTTCTCTCAAACCGCCTCTAACACCCGAGACCCAGGGTTACTGGGTTCCTGTCTCGCTCGTGGAAAAGAATTTCAGGAGTAGACAAGCAGTGAAGTAACGGATTTTATTCAGAGGTTTCTGAGGGAGGGAGGAAGGGATAAGTGGGAGAGAGAAATAGGTAACGCACTCAAGGGAGAACGTGGACTTCTCCAAGGGTGGAGGAAGGCCCTACACATAACTGAGCTTTAGACACAAAAGTATGAAAGCATGAAAGTACACATCTCAAGAGGGGAGATGCGGGCGACACATGTGCTCATGTTGGCACAAGCAGTACATGGGCTCAGGCAGCATATGCGCGCGCTTCCTTTGTTCAAGGTGTCTTTTATAGGGTTTCTTCAACCTGCCCCCACGTGGGGCTTCTTTCCAGGTAAAAGTTCGTTGCTAAGGAGGTTACCAGGGAGGTTGGGAGTGGTGATGGCCTTCTTTGGGGAACCTCCTGGGGAGGGGTCCATTATCCTCAGGGTCCGCTGATGGTTTCCTCCGGTCCTTTGTCTCCTTGAATCTGCAAGTCTTAAGAGTCTCCTTCCCAGAGACTCTTGTTAAATCTCAATTTTCATTGCCAAGGGCCTTTCCCTATCTACCTGCCTACATCACTGGCATGGCTTGGGACCATATGGGGTGCCAGGGACCTTGTACAGTACCAGGCAGGCTATGTACAAGACAAGTACCCGCACCACTGCACTATCTCTCCAGCCTTCTTCCACACCCTTATAGCAAACTTAGTGGGCTTGGCAACAAAATGAATCATATATTTAAATTTTAAGAAATGAGTCAAGGGCAGGAGAGATAGTGCAGTGGGTAGGGCACTTGCCTTGCTTGTGGCTGACCCAGGTTCCTTCCCCAGCATCCCATATGGTCCTCCGAGGACTGCCAGGAGTGATTCCTGAGGGTAAAGCCAGGAGAGAGCATTGTCGAATGCGGTTCCCCAAACAACCAACCAAAAGGTAAAATAAATATGTTCTTTGTGATGTATCCTGAGTTGGTGATTGATGGCAGTTGATGTACTGGGAAATACATTAGTGGAGTATGTTAGGTCTTGGAGCTGTCATCCGTTCTATTAAATAAATGTCCTCATTTTAGCTTTCAACTCCCTAAAGCAGCGATAATCATGCTATGCATGTCTTGAGTCAAATATGATCCAAAACCACAAAAAGTTCTCAGGCATGGAAATGGTGTGAGTACAGGGCGGTTGCACAAACACTAGAAGGCACTGTTTCTCTACAGACGCAGGAAAGGGCTGTGGCCTACATTTCCTGTACCTTAAACTTCTATTCTTGCCTAATCTCTATCCAAGCATGGAAAGTGCAGTCCAACCATTTCCAAAATATACAAGTCTACAATGTACAAAGTGGTGTAAAGAGAAATGAAAAGAGGACTAGTGAGATAAAGGACACAGTGAAAATTATAAATCCAGTTGAAGACAGAAAAAAGCTGCACAGGATGATAAAGGAGAAAAGGGATAATGAGAAGAAAATTAGGTCAAAGCGAGCTTCTTCGCTGCGACATAATGGATGGAAACTATTTTCCGTGCCATCGTTCTCTGTTGCATTACATTAAAAATGCTAATTTATAATGAGCCAGCAGCTCTCTCATCTCTGTTGGTGCCTGTTTCTAGGCTTCTCAATTCTCACCCTTCTTTCTTTCGTTTATTTGTCTTTTTGGCTTTTGAAGTCACACCAGCAGTGCTCAGTCGTTGGCTCAGGACCAAACCCTGGTTGGCCGTACACAAGGCAAATGCCCTACCGGCTCTACTATCGCTCTGGCCCCACCCTGAGTGGTGCTCAGGTCCTAGTTAGTCCTGACTCTGTGCTCAGGGGTCACTCCTTGTAATGATCAGGGGACCATCTGTGGTGGTGGTGACTGGGATTGAACTGGGGTGGACTGTGTACAGGCCTGACATATACATACTCGCGCCCCCTGCCCCCCACTCCACACACACAGCATATCTCCCTGGCACCAAGAGTACCATTTTGATATTACTGGCTAGTAGAAAGGAAATTTCGTTTATGGACCAGAGAGAGAGTATAGCGGTAAGGTGTTTCTCTTGCACAGAGCTGATCTGAGTTGATCCCAGCACCCTATATGGTCTCCTGAGCCCTGCCAGGAGGGATCCCTGAGTGCAGAGCCAGAAACAAGTCCTGAGCACTTCTGAATGTGGTGCACACACACACACATACACATACACATACACACACGTTATGATCACATTTGATTCACAAATGTCTCCAGTTCCATTTGCCAGAAATCTTATTCTTATTCTGCTCTGTTCTGCTCTCTATACGAACTTCCTTGTGCTTTGTGTGCTGTGTGTGTGTGTGTGTGTGTGTGTGTGTGTGTGTGTTTGGGGGCTCCCAGCAGTAATCCAGGGACCGGAGAGATAGTACAGCCAGTAACATGTTTGCCTTGCACATAGCCGGCCCGGGTTCAATTCCCAGCATCCCATATAGTCCTCCAAGTACCTCTAAGGAGTAATTCCTGAGCTCAGAGCCAGGAGTAACTTCTGAGCATCACCAGGTGTCACTACAAAACAACTGTCACTGTCATCCTGTTGCTCATCAATTTGCTTGAGTGGGCACTAGTAACATCTACATTATGAGACTGGTTGTTACTGTTTTTGGCATATCAAATACACCACGGGTAGCTTGCTAGGCTCTGCTGTGCGGGCAAGATACTCTCAATAGCTTGCCGGGCTCTCTGAGAGGGGCGGAGGAATCAAACCCTGGTCTTTCCTTTTCTTCTCTCCAACTCAGTGTTGCTATTCATAGGCAAATGTTGGTCATATAGTTCCTTTTCTTTCTCACATTGTCCATGCAGATGCTTGTAGGGGTTCAGAGATGGCTTTTTCCCCACCCCCAAGGTAATTGTTTTGTTTGTGGACCACATCCAGAGATGCTCAGAGGTTACTTCTGGCTCTGCACTCAGGGATCACTCCTGGTGGGGCTTGGGGAGATTATATGGCATGTCTGGGATAGAACCCAGTGAACCTGGGGTCGGCCATGTGTAAGGCAGGTGTCCTATCCGCTGAACTATCTCTCCAGCCCCTCAAGATGGTTTTTATTAAAGATGTGAGGAGAAAGAGGAGAAATGAGTATGAGAGAGAGCACAGGGCTTCTCCAGAGTGGAAAGCAGAGAGATAGATACGGTGTTCAAGCAAGATAGATTGAAGAGCAAGCCAGAACACATGCTTTGCCGGGGGCAGCTTAGTTCAAATCCCTGCACCATCTGCTCGATTAGAGCACTGCTGGGTGTGATCCCAAGCAGTGAGCTAGGTATGGTGCCTCTCCATGAGACACCCCCAAAAATATATTGTTTTGAAGCAACCACATTAAAAAAATGTTTTTGGTGGTGGTTGGGGGGACAACACTTGGTGGTGTTCAGGGTTTATTCCTGGCTCTCTGCTCAGGGATCACTCCCAGCAGGGCTTGGGGGACCATGTATGGTACCGAGGATTGAACCCGAGTTAGCTACATACAAGGCAAGTATTCTGTCAACTATACTATTTCTCTGACCTTGAAGCAACCATTCCTGGTGGTTATCCAGTGTACTGAAAGAGTGGACCTGTGGCTCTGTAGTAGAGTGACCACTGTGCATTCCCAGAGCTGTGAGTTCAGTCCCGACACCATGAGGCACACCATATGGTATCTCAGTAGTTCCACTGTTGGGTTCCTCAGCCATTGCAGTAATGAAGAGAATGTAAAGGGGGCTGGGGAAGTAAGTCTTTTTGGTTTTCTTTTGGGGCCACAACTTACGATGCTCAGTGATTACTCCTGGCTCTGCATTTAGGAATCACTCCTGGTGGTACTCAGGGGACCGTATGGGATGCCGAGGATTGAACCCAGGTTGGCTGTGTGCAAGATAAGCGTCCTACCCACTGTACTATCTCCAGCCCCAGAGCAGTCATTTTGCATGTGTTTTTTTTTTTTTTTTTTTGCCGGACTTGGTGATGTTCCAGAGTTACTCCTAGATCTGCACACAGGAATCAGGGGACAATTGTGCTCAGGGGACAATATGGGATGCCAGAGATTGAATCTGAGTTGACTACATGCAAGGCAAGTGCCCTACCTGCTGTACTATCTCTCCAGGCCTAGATGAGTCATTTTATTATTATTATTTTTTTTTTACTTTTTATTTATTTATTTTTTTAATTTTATTGAATCACCATGTGGAGGGTTACATAGTTCTCAGGATTATGTCGGTTATACAATTCTCAAACACCCTTCCCTTCACCAGTGCCCATCTTCCATCACCAACCCCCCCAGTATACCTGCCGCCCCCTCCCACCTCCCCAGTCCCCACCCTTGTACATGATAAGTTTCACTTCGTTTACGCCTTTAGATGAGTCATTTTAAAAGTCGGCTCACAGCTGACTTGGGCTTGATCCCCTGCATCCCATATGGTCCTTGAGCCCTGCTGGGTGTAAGCCCTGAGCACAGAGCCAGCAGTAATCTTTGTGTGCAGTCAAATGTGCCCCGTCACTGTCACTGTCATCCCGTTGCTCATCGATTTGTTCAAGCGGGCACCAGCAACGTCTCTCATTGTGAGACTTATTATTACTGGTTTTTGGCATATTGGATACACCACGGGTAGCTTGCCAGGCTCTGCCATGCGGGCACGATACTCTCGGTAGCTTGCCGGGCTCTCCGAGAGTGGCAGAGGAATCGAACACGGGTAGGCCGTGTGAAAGGCGAACGCCCTATCGCTGTGCTATTGCTCCAGCCCCAAATGTGCCCTAAAGACTAAAAACAGAAAGGTCTAATGAGGGACAGGAGATATAGGAATTAGGAGGTAAGGTGTTTGTCTTACAGGCAGTTCACCCTGGTTAGATTCCTGGTATCACATATGGTCCACTGAGCAAAGCAGACTGTGCTTAGGGGACCATATGCAGTGACAGGGATCATTTCTGTGTTCAGGGATCATTCCTGGAAGAACTTGGGGGACCATATGGAGTAATGGGGAAGGACCCAGAACCCAGTTGGCAGTGCACAAAGCAAGCACTGCACCTGCTGTACTATCTCTCCAGCCCCAGGGGTTACTGCTGAACAGAGCCAGGAGTAGGCCCTAAGCACTGCCAGATGTGATCCCAAACACCACCACCGCCCCTAAAAAAAAGAAAAAACAAAACCAAAGATGGTAATTGAGGGTTTGTGGAGATAGATCAACAGGATACACCATATGCTTGCACACAGTAGGCCTGGGTTCATTTTGAACCCCACACAACAAAGGTTCCTCCCCACCCACAGCCCCTCAGAGACTGAGTCTGGGCACTGAGCCAGGAGTAGTCCCTGAGCACTGTTGGATATAACCCAAAGACAAAAAGAAGAAAAGAAAGAGAAAAACAAAAGAAAGAAACTCGGGGCTGGAGTGATAGCACAGCAGATAGGGTGTGCATTTGCCCTGCACAGGGGCAACCCAGGTTTCATCCTTGGCATCCGTGGAGTTCCCCGAGCCCTACCAGGACTGATCCCTGAGTGCAGAGCCAGGAGTAATCGCTGAGCACTGCCGGCTGTGGCCAAAAAACAAATAAAAATGTCTGCTTTTAGAATTCTATCTCGTTACTGCCATTACCCTGTCTGTAGCAGAGACTAGGATGTCATAGGGTGATGTGATCCAAAGTCTGGGGCCATCGGGGAACAGGGGCACTGCTGAAGGGATGGGGGTTTGATCATTGTATGACTGAGACTTAAACCTGGAAGCTCTGTAACTTTTGTCACGGTGATTCAGTAAAATAAAAATATAAAAAAAAAACAAAAAAAAAAACCAAAAATAAAACACAAAGTCTTCAAAGTGTCATGACCTTCTGTTCTCAGTGTCTTCTCCAGTTGGAAGCTCCTAGCACTGCTGTCTGCTGTGTCACTGTGAAAATGAGATGCGATGCCTGCTTCTTGCTTCTTGGATCTGACTCCAGACTGTCCCTGATGATGGGCTCCCGATGAGTATCTCCTTGCGAGCGATGGGTGGGCAGAGTCATCCATAGTTTAATGGCGTTGGCTCCTTGTGTGATTTCCAGTATTTGGGTGGAGAAGTATTTGTCAAAGCCAAGGACTGTGTGTTCAGACTCTGTCATGTTTATTCAGTCATTAAGTAACCACAGTGGCTCTCCCTGGTCTTGGAGCTCAGTAGTTCTATGATTTAAGGGTAGAAAATGATATCAGCTCCTAAGTCATGTGTGTGTGTATATAGGGTCACTCCTCCTGTAGGAAAAGCAAACCTCCACCCAGACAGATCATTCTCTTCAAAACCTTTGACCTCCATTCTGTCCCTGGTTCAAATAGAAAAATCTTGATTTCTATCATTTTAAGGCAGAACCTCTTTGCTTCTATACTGTGCTTCAAAAGATTGACAAAATATTTCAGGGTGAGAAATGTGGTTTGATGATAAGGTGTGTGTCAGGCATGCATGAGACTTGGGTGGGACCCCTGGGAATCCCTCCCCACCAATGCCAAGTGTGGTGTCATTTCCGTTCAGTTTGAATCTATGGATCTTATTTATGGTCCTAAGTTGGGCAGGGGATGTAGCTCCATTCTTGGGCACATGCCTTGCATATGTGAGGCCCTGCCTTTGTTCACTGGCAGTGCAAAACACACATAAACCAAAACATACTTCCACAAGGCCTAAATAACATGTTTACAAACTGGAAGTTGCTTTGAGGGCTGAAGAGATAGTACAGGATCTAGGGCACTTGCCTTGCATACAGTTGACCTGGCTTCAGTACCCAGCATACCATATGCCCCGGCAGGAGTGATCCCTGAGTGTAGAGCCAGGAGTAACTCCTGCTGGGTTATTCTGCACTCAGGGATCACTCCTGATGGTGCTCTGGGGACCATATGGAATGCTGCAGATGGAACCTGGGTGGGCCGCATGCAAGGCAAATGTCCTCCCTATTGTACTGCTGTTCTGGCCCCAAGTTATATTGTTTCTAAGGCACCACTTCAATAATAATTTGTTAGCAGTTTAGACTAAGACAGCATGGAGAGAAAATTTCGGGGGGCCAAAGGGAACTGTGGGAAGGTGCTTGCCTTGCACATGGCAGAGTGGGCTTTGATCCCCAGCGCCCCAGATGGTCCCCTAAGTTTGCTGGAAGTGATTCCTGAGTACAGAGTCAGTAGTAAGTCTTAAGCATAGCTGGGCATGGCCCCAATCCTCACCCCTCCAAAAAGAAAAATTGGAATAAACTATGAAAGATTTTTTTTTCTTTTTGGGTCACATCCAGTGTTGCACAGGGGTTACCCCCGGCTCATGCACTCAGAAAGTACTCCTAGAGGTGCCCAGGGGACTATATGCGATGCCCCCTGAAAGACTTTCAAGTTATTGCATCATACTGCCTTAATTTCCTTCCACTAAAAAAGTGTAACTATTTATCTCATGGAGACCCAACCTCAGCCTTTCTCATTAGAAACGATAGTACAGCCTGCAGGGTGCTTGCCTTGCATGAAGCCCCTGAGCCCAGAGCCAGGAGTAAGCCCTGAGCACAGCCAAGTGTGGCCCTAAGACAAAAAATAAAATAAAACCACAAGCAAGAGGTTTTAGGTTTCTTTTTTTTTTTTTTTTTTTTTGCTTTTTGGGTCATACCTGGCGATGCTCAGGGGTCACTCCTGGCGCTGCACTCAGTAATTAATTCTGGCAATGCTCAGGGGACCATATGGGATGCTGGGGATTGAACCTGGGTTGGCCACGTACAAGCAAGAGATTTATAGACCAATCCTTCCATCCATTGTCAGTCTAATATTTAAAAAAAGTATTTTTTGTGTTTAGTCCAATATCTATTAATCTACCGCTTCTAGGATGATGAGGAACATGGCAAATCCAGCCTATTGAAGCAATGTTTTATACCATGTGGGCAGAGAAGTGAGTACCTTGATTAAAGGAAATGTAATTAGGAAGGCCAAGCTGGTACAATGATTTTTTTTGTGGGGGGAGGGTCCATACCCAGTGATGCTCAGGGGTTACTCCTGGCTCTGCAATCAGAAATTACTCCTGGCAGTGCTCGGGGGACCATATGGGATACTGGGAATAGAACCCGGGTTGGCCGCGTGCAAGGCAAATGCCCTACCCACTGTGCTATGGCTTCAGCCCCATACAATGATTTTTGTTCCAAGTTTTTTGTTTTTTTGTTTGTTTTTGTTCCAAGTTTTCTTTCTTTCTTTCTTTTTTTAAGTATAGCAGGTTTTATTTAGAAATTTTGAGGAAGGGGGAAAAAAAAGAGAAAGAGGAGGAGGATGAGGAGGAGAGAGAGAGAGAGAGGGAGGGAGGGAGGAGGGGGGCTGAAGAGAGAGCACGGGCTTTTCCAGAGTGGAGAGAGCCCTAGTCCACATCCCAGCACTAGAGTGTGAAGGTATGAGAGTATACATCGGGCCCCACCTGCACTTGGTAGCAACACTTGCTTGAGCAGCATATGTGCCTTTTCAAGTGTTTGGGTAGTAACAAAAGCTATGACCTCAGCACTAGGTATGCAAAGTCCAGACCCCAGGTTGTGAATCCAGTTCAGTCATTATCAGCCTAAATTCCATTGGAGCAATAAATAAAAGACCAATACTGGGGCTAGTGAGAGCACAGCAGGAAGGGGCTTGCCTTGCACGTGGTCAGCCCATGTTCAATCCCTGGCTCTGCACACGATCCCCTTGGACCCCACCATGAGTAATTCCTGAGCGCAGAGCCAGCAGTAAACCCTGAGTACTGCTGGGCATGAGAGAAGTCCCCTTCCCCCTCAAAAACCAAAACCCCAAATCCAAAGCCAAGGAGCAGCTACGATCTGAGGACCTATCCTCTTGCCATCCGAGGACCACACTTCCTCCCCGGCGCTTCCTAGGGCTTCTTGTAAACGTTGTCTTTTCTGTTGGAAACAGAATAATTATTAAGTAACCAAGCTTCAAAGAGTCCCACCAGTATATTTTGCTATCTGTCCACTACTGCATGTGTGGAGTTCCCCCATGCTGGTAAGAGATCAAATTAAAAGCCAAGACTGCCCAATGGGACATGGGCAGTCTTTTTTGATATTGATTTTACATTAAACGTTATAATTATTTCAGTTATATAATCATCAATATTTGTGTATATTACAACGTGATCATAATTACAGTTGCAAACTTTTTTTCTTGTGAGACTTTAGGATCTGTGTTCTCTTAGCAACTTTCAAATAAGGAATTCAGTATCTTTAACTATAGTCACTACTATACGTTATATTTCAGGACTTATTTAGTTTTGCAACTGGAGGTTTTAAAAAATTTATTTTAATTAAAAATTTCTTTTTCACATCTTAAAAAATTAAAGCACTTTGATTTACAAAATTATTCATGGTTGAGAGTTTTATTTTTAATTTTTTAAATATTTATTTATTTTGCTTTTGGGGGTCACACCTGGCCATGCATGGGTTTTTTCCTGGCTCTGCAGTCAGGAATTACTCCTGGTGATGCTTGGGGGAATTATATGGGATGCTGGTAATCGAACCCAGGTCGGCCGCATGCAAGGCAAATGCCCTACCCGCTGTGCTATAGCTCCAGTCCCTGGTTGAGAGTTTTAGACATACAATATTGCAGCGCCAATCCCACCACCAGGGTCAACTTCTCTCCATCAGTGTTCCCTGGTTCCCTCCCATATCTGCGCTCCCCTCCACTGCTCCCTCCCCGCCCCCCCCACAGCCTGCCATCTTGACAGACACCTTTCTAAGTTTGGGTCTCTTGATTTCACGTTGTTGATTCTGTGGTTTGGATATTTGTCTTTATCATTCCTTAACACCTTTTTTGTACCTGACTCCCCTAACCTGGACCTCATCTGTCTGTCTGTCTCCTCCCCTCCACTCTTTCGTTCTATCTCCTCCCTATACTCTAGGTTCAAGGTTGATCAGGACACCACCCCTTTAGACGCTGCATTCCCTCATCCAGGTATTTATTTATTTAGCTTTTTGTGGGTCACACCTGGCGATGCTCAGAGGATACTCCTGGCTCTGCACTCAGGAATTACTCCCGGCGTGCTCAGGGGACCATATGGGATGCTGGGAATCGAACCTGGGTCAGCCACGTGCAAGGCAAATGCCCTACCCGCTGTGCTATTGCTCCAGCCCCACATCCAGGTATTTTAAATATGAGACATTAAACATACAAGAGATATCAAGTGGAAGTCTCTTAAATGGTGCTGGGAAAAAATGAACCCCCACATGCAAAAGAAGAAACTAGAACACTATCTCATACCATGAACTAAATTTGATTCAAAATGCATTGAAGGGGGCCGGAGCGATAGCACAGCGGGTAGGGCGTTTGCCTTGCACGCGGCCGACCCGGGTTCGATCCCCGGCATCCCATATGGTCCCCCAAGCACCGCCAGGAGTAATTCCTGAGTGCAAAGCCAGGAGTAACCCCTGAGCATCGCTGGGTGTGACCCAAAAAGAAAAAAAAATGCACTGAAGACTTTTAGGTAAGAATTGATACCACACATGCACACACACACACACACACACACAAACATACACACACACACACACACACACACACAAAGTCATCATGGGGCCAGAGAGATATTAGAGCAGGTAAGGTGCTTGCCTCACATGTGGCCAAGCTGGGTTTTATCCCTGGCACTCCATATTTCCATACGGTCCTCTGAGCCCTGCCAGGAGTGATTCCTGAGCATGATTATGAGTAAACCACATGGTGTGACTGAAAAAATAAAATAAAACCAAAGCAAAAAGAAAGATAATCAACTGTGAGAAATATTTTCACATGATTTATTCAACAAGAAGCTACTATAGAAACTTTATAAATAACTCACATGACTAAATAAAAACACGCTGGACGGGCCAGAGAGATAGTACTTAAGTAGTAAGTACTTAAGGAGCCTTGTATGAAGCCGACCCAGATTTGATCCCTGGCACCCTTGAGCTCTGCCAGGGGTAACTTTGAGCACAGAAAAGCCTTGAGCACTGCTGGGTGTGATCCCCAAACTCAACAAAATGATGATGCTATTTGCCATTTGTAGCTACATGGATGGAACTTAAGGGAATTAAATGAAGTGAAGTCAGTCAAAAGGAGAAAGACAAATACCAGATGATTCAATTCCTATGTGAAATATTAAGAAACCAAACTCAGGAAGAGACAAAATCCTGACAAAACCTGTCCTTGACTTCTGTGTGCAGGACCAAGGCCCCTGAAAGGAGAGGGAGTGCTCTCCTGGAGTGCTCGCTCCAGGCATTGAACTGGCAGCCTCAGGCACACAGGTGGGTACAGTATGATGAGCAACATCCCAGGACCTTGTTTGCTTTTTTGAGTCTCAAAGTTACTATTTTAAGTCTCAAAAGTAAAGTCTCGAATCTTTACTTAGCAGAAAGCCTTTTTTCTTTTCCTCTCAGTAAAATAAAAATTTATTTCTCACTTAGAGCAACTACACTGACCTTGAGACAAGGCTCTGAGTCTTTGTTCTCCCCACCCAGTTCTTTTTCACACCTTTCTACTGTTTCCCCACTCCCCACCCCCATCCCACAAGGATTTTGAGAGACCAAAAAAAAAAAAAAAAAACCAACTCAGAACTTTTTCCTTTGGCCCATCTTAGAAGCAATATTCCCAAAGCACATTTCATATCTTTGCGGCCAGAGCTAAGTTACGGGGTTACATTCATGCTGAAAGCAGGCTGTGCCTAAACCAGAGAAAGAATGTGACTTTAGGGAATCACATGGTTCAGTCTCTACCACACAGGATTATAGCCTTGTGTGAATTCTGAGATCTTAATGAGGGTTGACTTTTGAGAAAAAGCTTCGACATTCCTTACATTCATCGGTTTTCTCTCCACTGTGGGTTCCCTGGAGCCTGCTGAGAGGGGCCCTGGAGAAGAAGTTTTGTACATTCCTTAGAGTCACTGTGGTTCTCTGCTCCGGAGCACAAAGGCCTGTTAGTGGGATCCTAAGTTCTTCTGACAAGATTTTAATTGTTTGGATGGCTTTATGGTTTAACAAGAAATTTCATGTTCGGGGGTTGGAGCAATAGCACAGCAGGTAGGGTTGCCTTGCATGCGGCCGACCCAGGTTCGATTCCCAGCATCCCATATGGTCCCCTGAGCACCGCCAGGAGTAATTCCTGAGTGAAGAGCCAGGAGTAACCCTGAGCTGATATCCCTGGGTATGATGCCCCCCAAAAAAAGAAAAAGAAAAAAAAGATAATTTTCATTGTTTATCCCCTGAGCATCACTGAGTGGTGACCCTGAGCACTGTGCCAAGAGTAGCCCCTGAACACCACCTGGTGTATGACAAAACAAAGAGATTTACATACAGTTTTATGCTCTTATACATTTCCTGCCCTAAGTTTGGTTCCTGCCAGTGTAAAATGGTTTTTAGAGACCATAGTCAGGGTGCGTGGGGGAGCTTGTTGTCACATGCTTGGTTTCTATCTCTTTCATTAGTTCATTCTTTCCATTTTTGGGGAGGGGCATACCCAGCGATGCTCAGGGCTTACTCCTGGCTAGTAAGCAAGCTTGATCCCCACAGTCACAAAGTACCCTGCAGATGTGCCCAACTGCTAGCAAGGAGGCCACCTGTCTCACCTGGCCCACCTATGGGCCCGTTGCGATTCAGCCCCACTGGGTGCACTCACTCTCATCAGGACCTTTCCAATCTGCCCTGCATTGGGTGACCACTGGCGCCCAGTAGCTGCAGACACAGTGGCCCTTATGCCCTCCTTGGTGGCTGCTCAGGCCCTGTGTGAACTCAGCGCTACCTTGAGGCAGTTGTGATCTTGACGCCCTGGTCTCACTCAGCCCCACTTGATCTTGGCACACAGCTGCTGTGGGCACTTGCAGCCGCACACTCCTGGTTCCTGCCCAGGCCCTCTCACTCCTGCCATTTAAGGGCCTGCCCAGCACTCCTTGTGGGGACCCCTGATTGCCATGCAGGCTGGTCCACTGGGCACAGAGGCCCTGACCAGGCTCTTGGGAGCATGAACCTTCCCACAGCCACCCACATGTGCTCAGACTTGGCTCACAGGTGCTCGTACCCTGGAAGGTGCCTATTTCCGTTCACCCCCTGTCCTATTAGGCACTGACAGACACTGTCGCCATTCATAGACACCAATGAGTGTAAACCCTTGGTCACTGCCCAAACCCACCCGACCTCAGCACTCCAGCCTCTGGAGGGTCCTTGAAACTAAGAATTTCCTGTGGGTGCCTGGGTTCCCAGAGAAAATGGAACCAGAACCTGGCGATTGCAACTAGGAACTCCCAGTTGTCACTGAGACCTGCTCAAACATGGCACTCTGGCCCAGGTTCCCGAGTAGAACCAAATGTAATGAGGAGATGGGGGAACTCAGTGGCTTGAGTGTCAAGGGAAAAGCCCTTGAAGAATCCCAAGTACAGGATAGCAACATAAACTTCCTGAAGCAACTGCCCAAATGGTGAGATCAGTGAAAGTTTCCCTCAACAAAGACGAAGAAAGGAGAAAAGCCCAGACATCCATTAGGAAGCTAAACAATACAGTAGCAGACCTAAAGAGTCCAACAGAAGGGCTCCATAGCGGAGGGTAGAAATTGAACACTGACTCAGTAAGCTTGAGAATAAAGCAGAGGAAACCATCCAAAAAGGCAGGCCAGGGACTAGGGAGAGAGGGCAGGGGTTGAGGCACTTGCTTTGCGTGCAGCCAACCTTGAGCATTGCCAGGGTTCTTCATGAGCACAAGCCAAGAATAGGTCCTGGACACTACTGGTTATGGCCCGACAGGTGAGTCAGAAAGGAAAAGACAAAACCTGGAGGCTCTCACTAGTATGTGGAATGTAAAGAAACAAAGCAAGATATTAGATAATCCCCAGTGGGAATGAACCCTGATAGTGCCCATGGAAGTATGAGCTTGAAGTACAAGGGCAGAGGCGGGACCCTGGGATGGTGTTGGAAGGGTACTGCCACTCCACGTGTGGGGTGGTGGAGAAATAGTGCAGGCATATGAAACAGTCGTGTTCAGACTAGTGTAACTCATGATATCTCAATAAGGTAACTGATTTTAAAATAAGGGCTGGAGTGTTAGTACTGTAGGTAGGGTGTTTGTCTCCCACGCCTGCCAGGAGTGATTCCTGAGAGCAGAGAAAGTCCTGAGCACTGCTAGACATGCCCCCCTGCACCGAAAAAAGGGAAGAAAAATATAATGTTATTATTGTAAGAAATGGGCCCTGGGAATATAACTCACAAGTGGAGTACCTGCTTGCCTGTGTGAAGCTAAGGTTTGATATTCGACACTGCAGAAATGGCTAAAATGGGACATTTTATGTATATAATATGTATAACATACATATACATGTGTATATTTATTTATTTATACCCGGTGATACTCAGTGGTTACTCTTGGCTCTGCACTCAGGAGCCATTCCTGGCAGTGCTCAGGTGGACCTTATGGGATGCTAAGGATTGAACCCAGGTTGCTGCATGCAAGGCAAGTGCCCACCTGCTGTACCATCATTCTGTTGTTCTGGCACTGCTTATTTAAACTGAATGCCCCACTTCTGTCGACTGAGTGTATGTGGAGAAAGGGCCTTTAAGGATGCAAGGAGTGCTGTAGGGGCATGAAGGTGGGTCCTGACACAATAGGACTGCTGTCCTCAGCAGGAAAGGGGAGAGACAGGTGTACCTGCCCAGAGGGAAGGCCAGGTGAGGACGCAGAAAACGCCAGCTGTGTGCTGGGAAGACAGCAGCACCTGCTTGGATTTCCGCCTCCGGAACTATGTGAAAATACCTTTTTTTTTTTGTTTGTTTTGATTTTTGGGTCACACCTGGCAGTGCTCAGGGGTTATTCTTGCTCTGCAGTAGGAATCACTCCTGGAGGTGCTTGGCGATCTATATGGGATGTCAAGGATCAAACCTGGGCTGGCTGCGTGGAAAGCAAGTGCTCTAACTGCTGTATTATCTCTCTGGCCCATCTCTATTGCTTAAGTCACCCTGTCTGGTCCGCTGTGACAGCAGTCTGAGGAGACGACTAGACTACATCAACATTTTATACGGAAACAGAGGGCCTGCACCTTGTGATGGTCCTCTCAATATCACCAGGAGCCAAGCCAGCCCGCTCCACGCCCCTGGCCTCTCCCCCACTGGCCCCTAATATTGTAGCAGTAGTCATCCTGAAGCACTGCTGGATGTGCTCCAACAATAACAACAAAAAAGAGAAAGCAAGGCAAGCGCTTTCTGCTGGACTATCTCTCTGGGCCAAATTCTCCTGAGTTTTACTTTGTAAAGCCAGTGCTGGTGATCTTAACCCATGCCTCCCAATTATAGCTTTGTACCATCCTGTTCTTCCAAACACAGTTGTATATGTGCCCATGAGTGCACCCAAGCACACGTGACTGACTCTCAGTTCCTGAAAAGGAAAGTTTGATAGACCTAAGACCTTGCTACAGGGTCAGCCCATGAGCTTGACTCATGCTGGAGTCTTCCACACAGTAGCACAGTAGCACAGTCATCCCGTTGTTCATCAATTTGCTCGAGTGGGCACCAGTAACGTCTCTGTTGTGAGAGTTCTTGTTCATGTTTTTGGCATATCGAATATGCCAAATATACGGGTAGCTTGCCAGGCTCTGGCATAGCAGGCAAGATATTTTAAGTAGCTTACCAGGTTCTCCGAGAGGAGCGGAGGAATTAAATCTGGGTTGGCCATGTGCAGGGCAAACACCCTACCTGCTGTGCTATCGCTCCAGCCCGCTGGAGTCTTCCAGGACTCAGAATTCACTGGAGTTCAAGAGTGTAAATTAAGGGTCAAGAAGCTTAACTGTGGGCTTGTCTCCATAATTAACTAGGAAGCTTGAGTTTTACCAGAAAATTGAAATCGTCTAGAAACTTCCACCTGTGCTTAACATTCACTTTCTGAAGAGTTCTCGCAGATGGCTAATTTGCTGAAGGAGACGCAGGGATTGGAGGTGATGAATCAAATAGCTGACCTAGAAATCCCCTTGCGTGAAAACCTCACCAAATCAGAGAGAGGCAGGTGGCATGTGCAGCTAACTTGTGCCTCTTCTCCAGGATAGGTAAAGAGGCAGGGAATTTTTTTTTTTTTAAATTTTTGGGTCACAGTGATGCACAGGGGTTACTCCTGGCTCTGCACTCAGGAATTACTCCTGGTGGTGCTTGGGATGCTGGGAATTGAACCCATGTCGGCCGCATGCAAGGCAAACGCCCTACCCGCTGTGCTATGGTTCCAGCCCCACCTCTCTAAAATCTTATTTTACCACTGGTCCCATTTCCTTTCTTCTTTCCCTCCCATTCCTCCCTTCTTTCCATCCTTCCTTTCCTTTTTTTTTTTTTTTTTATTCTGGGCCACACACAGCAATGCTCAGGGGAAACTTCTGGCTCTGCATTCCAGAATTACTCTTGGCGGTACTTGCGGGGACCATATGAGATGCCAGGGATCAAACCCAGCTTTGCAAGGCAAGCACCCTGCCTGCTGTACTATCGCTACGACCCCATAACCCTAATTTAAAGTTTGCCAATTCATGGATTTAAGAAAAAAGCACAGTACCCCTCCATTTGCCAACAACAACAACAAAACAAACAAAACCCCAAACCCAGTTTCCCCAACCCCTAAAGCTCAGCAGGGCCACTGGAAGGCCGGAATGACAGAGGCCCCCAATCTGGTCTAAGACTGAAACGAGGTTTTTCTTCGCTTCCACTTCACATCCCACCAATGATTTCTCTTATTCCATATAAGGTCAAAGCCATGAAGCCCGGGACCGGCGGCCTCCAGTTCCCAGTTCCCCTTCTTCACCACCTCTTGCTCTTTTGTGACATCCAGGCTCCTATGCCCAACTTCCTCTGGGTGACACGGCACAGGGGCGAGGGCGCTGGCCTGGCACGAAGCCCTCCGGGGTTTGCTCCCGGCACAGCCCAAGGTCCCCGGAGCCTCGCCGGGAGCGGTCCCTGAGCTCGGAGCCAGGTAAACCTTGGGCGCTACCAGGTGCGCCCCCCCGCCCCCGTGTACCACCAGTCTCCGGCCAGGGGTGTGCGTGGCTCAGCGGCAAGGCGCAGGGTGGTGCATGAGCGCGGCCCGTGTTTCCAACACTGGGTGCATCCCAAGGCCTCAAATAAGAAGACCCCCCATCCCCGCCCCCACCCCATCCTCCCGACAGCTGCACCCCGGCTCGGCCCACCTCTCCGCGCCCACCGCGGTTTTCCTACAGACCCCGGAGGGGCCGATCGGCTGGGCCACCGGGAGGCGCTCGGCAGAGGGTTCGATCCCCCCGATCCCCACCCCACCCCCACCGCGGACGTCACACAGGCCCCCGGAGCCTGCTCAACCCCCGCGCCGCTCGCCCCCCGCGCCGGAAGCCCGCTCCCCGCCCCGTCCGCGCCGCGGCCCGCGGCCCCGTGACGCCCGGCCCGGCCCGCCCCCCGCGCATGCGCGCCGGGCCCGCCGGCCGCCCGAGCCGCTGCAATCTGTTGCGCGGCCGCCCGCGGGAGCCGGCAGATCCGGGTCTCGTGGCCTAAAGTGACGTGGGCAATCGAACCAAAACAGAGGAGGGGAGGAAGCCGGCGGCCAGCAGCGGCGGCGGCGGCGTCCCGAGAAGGCTCCCGGGTCCCCGGCGCGCATCCCCTCCCGCCTCCGTCGCTCGGGTGCTCCGGGCGGGTGAGTGTCTTTCCCCCTTGCACCCCACCCGGACTCCCCGCCGCGCCCTCGCCCGGGGCTTCGCGAGTGCGGGGGGCTTGGCGGGGACTGCGGCAGGCGGCGGGCGGGGGCTGCCGCTGCCCTGGCTGCTGCTGTCGCTGCTGTCGCCGCTGCTGGGGGTGGCCCCCCGGCGGGGCCGGCTGGGCTGGGAAGTGGACGCAGCTTCGGAGTGGGGGGGGGGGTTGACTTGTCTTCAGGGCCGGACAAGTCAACTCGGGTGGAGACGTAGCATGGAGTTAGGACATGCACACACACACACACACACACACACACACACACACACACACGCACACACACAGACTCAGAGCTGCTGGAAGGAGAAAAACGTCGCAAGCTCTTGAAATCCACACGCGGGTCCTTGCACACACACACACACACACACACACACACAGACTCAAAGCTGCTGGAAGGAGAACAACCTCGCCTGGAGTTAAGACACACACACACAGACACACACACACAGACACACACACACACAGAGACTCAGAGGTGCTGGAAGGAGAACAACCTCGCAAGCTGTCGAATCCACACCACGCGCCTCGGTGCCCGGTGCCCCCTCTCCGGGTCCGGGCACGCCACCGGGATGCGCCCTTTGTTGGGGTGGACGAGGCAGGGAGGCCGCCGAGCCCAGAAGTGGGAGTCGGCCGGCATTCTCCTCCTCTCCCGTTCTCTCCCGGGCCCTGCCGGCGTGGGGGCGAGGGAAGGGCTCCCGGCCGGGTGGGCGCCGAGCGGGGCCCCGGCGCGGGCCGTGCCCGGGGCGCGGCAGCCTGGAACCTGCCGGATCCGTGTGCCGGGAAGTGGCTGCAAGTTCCGTGTCGCCGGCTCCCGCCGACGTTTTCCAACGTGGCTGTTTCCTTCTGGAGCGCCGTCAGGATTTTCGCGTGGCCAGGGGTGGTCCACTCCGGGAGGGGCGGGCGCGTGGTTTTCAGTTGTCCGGTTTGGTACATCGGAGAGACGGGGCCTTGACCCAGAAGACCTTTGCTTTTGTTTTGTAATTTTTCTGCATCGGGCTAGTTGGGTGAACTTGACGCATGCAAGAGCCGAGCTTCCACTTCTTCCTGCTGTTGGCAGACTTTGGTTGGCAGCTGTACTCGGTGGGGGTGATAGCATTGAGACCCTGCCCGGCGCCCTGGAGGTCGCAGAAAGCCAGTGCCCCCCCCCCCACCACCACGGGTGCCTGGCCACGTAGATCTGTCCAGCTCAGCCACTCTGGGCGCCCCACGGAGACCAGAAGACCAAAACTTCCAGTGCTGACTTGTTTGAAAAACAACAACAACAACATAAAACATTCCCTTCCTCCCCACCTCCTTAATTGAGGCTTTTCTTTGGTAAGCCTTAAGCTAGAAAAACAGAAGTACATGCCCAACGATTGCCTTGTACATCCTATCCAGCTACGTTCCTTAGGAGGTTGGCTCACTCCCTTCAAGGATCTTTGTGCTCTTGTGGTGGCAGATGGAGCCCTTCTAAGCAGGGTTTGGTGTGTGTGTGAACTTACCGGTGATTTTTCTTAGCATTGCAGTTAGAACCCTGCGGAGCTAACTGATTTCTCAAGTTTCTTGTTTAACCATTCGTGTTTATTGTAACTGAAGATTTTGGTGTATACGAAATAATTTGGGGTAATTGGAGAAAATGTTGATTATACTAGATAAGCAAAAAAATTTTTTCATTAATATTCATGCCATCCCCAAGTCATCCAAGTATTAGTAAGAGGTTTTTTTTTTGGTTTTGTTTTTGGGCCACACGAAGTGATGCTCAGGGCTTACTCTTGGCTCTGTGCTCAGAAGTCACTCCTGGCGGTGCTCTGGACACCATATGGGATGCTGGGGATCCAACACTGGTCCACTCCACCGCTTCAAAGGGAATTGCCTTACCCACTATACTATGAAGCATCTGGGTCACATCTGGGTGATCAGACCTGCTCTGGATAACATACGTGGTGCTGGGGACTGAACCAGCTCAGCCGCGTGCAAGGCAAACACTGTAACCTGCTGTACACCTTAACCTAGCCAGGGCTTTTATTCTCCCAGACTTCCTTTTAAAATTTTGATGTCTTTTTATTGGATTTTGTTTTTATTTTTGATTTTATTATTATTTTTTAATTGAATTGTGGGGAGATATATAGCTACAAAGTTGTTCATGGGTTTAGTCATACATTGTTCCAGTACCTGTCCCTTCACTAGTGTGCATTTCCCTGTCACCAATGTCCCCAAGCCCCCTCCTTCCCCAGCCTGCTTCTGTGATGTCTTTATATACCCAAATGGTAACATACTGCGTGTGCTTTTCTGGAGCCTGACTCGTACACAGTTGCATTTCTTTGTGTGACAAAATTGAAATTTTTGCAGATATTTACAGATAAAATCTTTTGGACTTTAACGTGAAGGAAATAGCCAAAGGCTGTTGAGCAAATACTAATAAGCGAGATTGTGGTCCTAAGAGGCGTCCTTTCAAATTTATGCTATGGTAAGATTTAAAAATTGATATGCAGTTGCGTGTCAACAGTAATGCTTTGCTGAAGTCTCAGATAAGAGGCCCAGAGGAGCCTGACTTGATAACATGGAACTTTAAAAAGTTTTCACTAATTTAGTGATTTGATTCAGAAAAATGTTTGTTCGGTTCTAAACCTCGAGAGCCCTCTGTGTTGCAGAAGCTGTCCAGCTGTCCAGGCCACTGGCATTTAGGTCGTGGAAGATTTCACTTTACAAATCAAACTTAGTTTGTTTTATTAACACTGAGTCTTGGTTGTGTGCCCAGCTAGCCCGTTGCTTTATCAGTGGCACCAGAAATAAAGGAAATGTCTCCTCCTTTTGGACTTCAAAGATAAGTGTATTCACTGGAGTCTCCTATATGTACACTAATAACTTACTATTTTTTTTTTTTTTTTTTTTGCTTTTTGGGTCACACCCGGCAATGCACAGGGGTTACTCCTGGCTCTGCACTCAGGAATTACCCCTGGCGGTGCTCAGGGGACCATATGGGATGCTGGGAATTGAACCCGGGTCGGCCACGTGCAAGGCAAACACCCTACCTGCTGTTGCTATCACTCCAGCCCCCACTATTGGGTTTTTTTTTTAACCAGTAAATTGAACTAAAATCTTTACATCTCTCTTTTCATTCTGTATCACTTGGGTTATTAGTCCAGATGCTTACTAATGATCTTGGTGGTTTTCACTGATTTGCCCTCATTTACCAGTGTCTTGTTTTTTATTTTTTAGGCTACTGCTGGTGATGCTCAGAGGCTATTCCTGGTAGTTCTTGGGGGACCATATAGGATAGCTGGGTTGAGCTCTGGCCAGCTGCATGCAAAGCAAGCGCCCTACCCCGTACTCTCGCTCCGGCCCTTCAGTTATCCGTGTTACAGCCAGGTCTGCTTTCTGTGACCACTCCCCGCCTGGCCTGCTGTGGTGCCCTCCAACGATGGCTTTTGAGCCTTAGCGATCCTTTCAGTTGCAAACCAGATCTTATTGCCTTGTTGAAAGCCTCCTGTCAAGTTCAGAATCTGATCTAACCTTCTTGCTAAGCCGTGCCACGTTTTGGCTCTGCCTCTCTTACCTTCTGACCGTGTTGCCCCTGCTGCCACCAGGACCCCCGGCCACGGCTTGCCTGCCTATGTTCTAGTTCCATCAGCATCGCCCCTGCTGTGCGCGGAGGCTTCAGTGCTCTCCTTCAGCTTTGTACTGACTGATTCTGTGTCGCCATCCAGGTCTCTGTTCAGATGTGGGCACTTTAAAGTGATTGCAGTCAGGTTATCTCTTTACTCACCTCCTTTCTCACCTCCTTTCACCTCCTCTCCTCTTCTATCCTCTCCTCCCCTCCCTTTCCTTTTCCTCTCCTCTACTTTCATATACTTTCCTCCCCTCTGCTTCCCTCCCCTCCCTTCTCCCTTCTCTCTTCTTCTCCCCTTCCCGCCCCTCTCCTCTCATTCAGGTGTTTGGGCCACACCCTGGGGCTCTCAAGGCTTACTTCTGCCTCTGCATTCAGAGATTATTTCTAGCATAGCTCTGGGGATCGAACCCAGGTCAGCCGTGTGCAAGACTAAGTGCCTTGTGTGCTGTACTATTGCTCTGTCACTATCACTTTTTTTTCTTTTTTGACTTTTTGGGTCAAGCCTGGTGATGCTCAGGGGTTACCCCGGCTCTGCACTCAGGAATCACTCTTGGCGGTCCTTGGGGGACCATATGGGAGCCTGGGATTGAATCTGGGTCGGCCATATGCAAGGCAGACGCTCTCCCCACATTATCATTACTCCAGCTCCCCTATCACTTTTATTTATAACATTTCATCACTCCTGGGAATTTCCTTGATTAAAATTTTTTTTTGGAAACACCCAGATATTCTGTGGTGGCGTGGGTATGGGGCGGGTGTGTGGCGGGGACAGGATTAGGCAATGAAGAAGATCTAACCTGGGCTTTCTGCATACAAAGCGTGTGCACCAGCGCTTGGCACTGTCTCCCTAAGTCTGTTAATCACTGAACTTGTGTTTTGCCATGTTTATTTTGGGGCTGTACCCAGTGATGCTCAGGGGTTACTCCTGGGTCTGCACTCAGGTGTTGCTCAGGGGATCGTATGGGATGCCGGGGATTGAACCCGGCTGTGTGTAAGGCAAGTGCCTTCCCCGCTGTACTATTGCTCCAACCCCTCAGCCATGTTGCTGTAATGGGCGAGAAAGTGTTTTCTGTCCCGCTTCTAATCTTGTTCTTAATGAAGTGCCCTTTTTCCTGAAGTTTGTACATGGTTAAAGTAAAAGTACATGCAGCCAACCCCATTTCGATCCCTAGCACCACATACGTTTTCCTGAGCACTGCCCAGAATGAATGACAACCAGGAGTAAGCTCTGGGCAGCATCAGATAGTAGCCCCCAAAACCACCCCCTGCACTTGTGCATTGAGAGATGACTTTGAGGAATAGTCCCAGGACAGTTGAGTCCTCTTGCTTCCTTGTACTGAGTACTCACCCAGTAATTCCATTTGGGATATTTTCTCCTGGTGCAGTACCTTGCATTCCTCACTCCCAAACCCTTCTGCAACATCTTTACTTTCACCTGCCGGTATTTGAATTCTTCCTACACAGTCTTTATTAGTTTTTGTGGGGGGCTTCTGTGTGGTGCTAAGAAAGTCTGTGGACTCCACCAGTGATTCTCTCCCTCCCTCCCCCCCCTCTTTCTCTCCTGCTGGCTCGCTCTCTCCCTCTTGTGTTTTGGGCTAAGCCTGCCAATACGCAGGGATTACTATGAGCATTGCTTGGGGACCATCAGGGATGCCTGGGATTGAACCTGGGTTGGCCACATGCTGGGCAAGCACCGTCCCCACCCGCCAGTGGTTCTTGGTCACGGGTGCTGACAGTTCAATACTAGGGTCCGAGGATTCTGTGCAACTCAGGCTCTGCAGTGCCAGGGAGACCTGGGCCATCCTGTCAGTGCTGGGGGTCCCCAGCGCTGCATCCAGCGTTGCTGGGGGATGTGTGGAGCTGGGATGCTGGGTCGGGCACAGTAGGCATGCGTCCTTAGTGCTGTACTATCTCCCGACCCCTACTTAAAAATATGCATATTTGGGGCTGGAGAGATAGCACAGCGGGTAGGGCGTTTGCCTTGCACGCGGCCGACCCGGGTTCAAATCCCAGCATCCCATATGGTCCCCTGAGCACGGCCAGGGGTAATTCCTGAGTGCAGAGCCAGGAGTAACCACTGTGCATCGCCAGGTGTGACCCAAAAAGCAAAAAAAAAAAAAAAAAAGCATATTTAATATGCAGATTTTAAACTATGCATATTGATTGGGGGGGCCATACCCGGTAGTGCTCAGAGGCTACTCCTGGCCCTGTACTCAGGAATCACTCCTGTTTCTCTATTTTTTTTTTTTTTTGGAGGGGTCACACCTAGCTTACATCTGGCTTTCCGCTCCAGGGTCACTCCTGGAAGGGCTTACAGGATGCTGAGGGTGAAACCTGTGTGGGCCATGTGCAAGCCAAGCTCCCTATGTGCCGTGCTATGGCTCTAGCGCCCTACAGTTTGGTTTCTGGGTGGGACTCCACACCTGTGGTGCTTCGAGGAACATGCAGTACTAGGTTAACCCTGGGACTCCCACTTCAGGCACTGGAGAGATATTACAGCTAATAGGATGTTTGTCTATCAGCTGATCTGGGTTCAGATCCCCGGCATCCCCTGTGCCAGGAATACACATAAACAACTTTGCGAACCAGTGTTTACATAAAGTATAGGGGAAAGGTTAAATGAATAGGCATTGGGCTGGAACTGGTAGCACAGTGGGTAGGGTGTTTGCCTCGCACACGGCTGACCCAGGTTGATCCCGAGCATCCCATATGGTCTCCCAAGCACCGCCAGGAGTAATTCCTGAGTACAGAGCCAGGAGTAACCCTTGGGCATCCCTGGGTGTTGCTCTAAAACCAAGAAACAAACAAAAAAATCAAAGCTCCCCTCCCCCAAACAAAACCAAACCTGTGCTCCAGCCTGGTGAGCGTCTTTCTCTCCAGCTCTCATTGTTCTTTTTTTTTTTTTTTGGTCACACCCAGAGATGCACAGGGGTTACTACTGGCTCATGCACTCAGGAATCACTCCTGGTGGTGATCAGGGAACCATATGGGATGTTGGGAATTGAACCCGGGTCGGCCGGCCGAGTGCAAGGCAAACGCCCTACCCGCTGTGCTATTGCTCCGGCCTCTCATTGTTCTCTTTAGACTGACATCAGATCATCATGAACTGTAGATCTGTAGATTCTCACACAAGTGCCCTCTCAAAAGAGGTGGAGGGGGAATTACATTAGATTGTGTATTGACTTTTGGGGAGGGAACTTAATCCAAAGAAGTACTGGTTGTCTTTCTTCCTAGTCTTTAAGCCTGTCTAACTGTAAAATTTAGATTACTGAATTACTGGTGACCTTTAACTGCTTTCTGTCCTAACTCACCATAAACTTCTGTAAATAGCTGTCAATTCACTGGCTTTTTTTTTTTCTTTTTGGATCACACAGGGTTTGTTTCTGGTTCTGCACTCAGGAATTACTCCTGGCAGTGCTTGGGGAACCATATGGGATGCTGGGAATCGAACCCGGGTTGGCCGCATGCAAGGCAAATGCCCTCCCCACTGCACTGTAACTCTGGCCCCAAGGCATTTAATGTTCCAACACCACGAGTGTGACTTTGCTTAATATTTTTTGTTCCAACAAAACTTTAAGAGATAGCAAATAGAATGATCAGAAAATAAGTCAGTAAGAGCCAGTTTTTGATTTTAACCTATGTAAATAAAATCCTTTAATACAATATAATAAAATACTTATTCTCATTTATGTAAGTTCTCAACTCGAGTCTAAAGTATACTGCATTAAATTTTTATTTTATATTTGGATTTCATTATGGTAATAATCATACCTTACCTGTCGTTAATAAAACTTTTAAAGAAATTCGGTGCTAAGGGGCCAGAGAGGTAGTACAACAGGTAGGGGTTTGCCATTTCATGTGGCCAACCTGGGTTCGTTTTCCAGAATTCCATATGGCCCCCTGAGCACCGCCAGGAGCAATTCCTGGGTACAGAGCCAGGAGTAACCCCTGAGCATTGCTGGGTGTGACCCCCCCAACAAAAAAAGGGGAAATTTTGTGCTTTTATATATATATATATATATGTATGTATATATACATATTACTGTCACTGTCACTGTCATCCCGTTGCTCATCGATTTGTTTGTGTGGGCACCAGTAACGTCTCTCATTGAGACACTTATTGTTACTGTTTTTTGCATATCCAATACGCATGGGTAGCTTGCCAGGCTCTGCTGCTCGGGCTCGATACTCTCGGTAGCTTGCTGGGCTCTCCGAGAGGGGTGGAGGAATCAAACTCGGGTTGGCCGCGTGAAAGGCGAATGCAAAAACCGCTGTGCTATTGCTCCAACCCATATATATATATATTTTTTTTTAAATTTTTTTTGGGGGGGTCACACCCGGTATTGCACAGGGGTTACTCCTGGCTCATGCACTCAGGAATCACTCCTGGCAGCACTCAGGGGACCATAGGGGATGCTGGGATTTGAACTGGGGTCGGCCACGTGCAAGGCAAATGCCCTACCCACTGTGCTATCACTCCAGCCCCGCTCCAGCCCATATATATATACATATATGTGTATATATACTTTTTGCTTTTTGGGTCACACCCAGCAATGCACAGGGGTTACTCCTGGCTCTGCACTCAGGAATTACTCCTGGCAGTGCTTGGGGACCATATGGGATGCTGGGGATCAAACCCAGGTGAGCTGTGTGCAAGGCAAACACCCTATCCGCTGTGCTATCACTCTGGCCCAATGCCTATTCATTTAAACTTTACCCCTATACTTAATGTAAACACTGGCTTACAAAGTTGTTTATGATGATTTGTTATAGGCATTCAATATTCCAACACCATTCTCACTACCATTATTACCTTCCCTCCATTTTTTTTCTCCTATTTTCCCAAAACACCCCTCAAACCTGTCCTCATAGCAGGTCCACAATAATTTATATTATATTGCTTGTTGGACTGGACCCATAGCACAGCGGGTAAGGTGTGTTTGCCTTGTACGTGGCCAACCCGGGTTCGATTCCTCCATCCCTCTCAGAGAGCCTGGCAAGCTACTGAGAGTATCCTGCCCGCACGGCAGAGCCTGGCAAGCTACCTGTGGCATATTCAATATGCCAAAAACCGTAATAACAAGTCTCACAATGGAGACGTTACTGGTGCCTGCTCGAGCAAATCGATGAACAACGGGACAACAGTGCTACAGTGCAGTGCTTGTTATCAATAAATTGCTAGCAGAATGATCAAAAAATATTTCCTTAGAAGAAAATTAGTGTAAATTGTAATGGAGACATTAAGTCCTCGTATGAAGGATTACTAAGATGTTGTTACAGGTTAAGCCTTCTGTGTTAATGTTTGGTTAGTTGAGATTGGTTGCCTTCTGTGTTACATCCCATCCAATCTGGTGTGCTGCTATTGGATTATCGCTGTTGTGGAGTTTGGAGGTGTCATGTGGCCACCTTTGTGGTCACATGCTCCAGGAAGCCCAGAATTCCAGGGTTTTTTTGTTTTTGTTTTTTTTTTTTTTTTGCTTTTTTTGGTCACACCTGGCAATGCACAGGGGTTACTCCTGGCCTGCACTCAGGAATTACCCCTGGCAGTGCTCAGGGGACCATATGGGATGCTGGGAATCGAACCCGGGGCGGTGTGTGCAAGGCAAACAAATGCCCTACCTGCTGTGCTTTTGCTCCAGCCCCAGGCCCAGAATTTTTTAACTGGGTGATACAGCTAGAGTTAAGATTTTAACTGGGCAGCCAGCTTGTGTGTGTGTGTGTGTGTGTGTGTGTGTGTGTGTGTGTGTGTGTGTGTTACTATTGGGGCTTTTGGAAGTATAAGGAGGTGGAGGCAGGTAGCCCATCTTGATTCTGGAAAAACCTGGAGATTTCAGTCAAAAAGACCCACATACCTGAGTTTTCAGCAGGTGAGTTTCTGGTTGAGTCTCCATCCCAAGACAGTAGAGTCTGGCCAGAGCCATGGGGCAGTTTTGATGTACAGGAATGACTGGCTGTGGGCGGTCCAGCTTAGGCCCCCACCTCACCCCCATGCTCCTGATATCTCAACAATGCTCAGGTGTCCAGAGGATTTTTGGCAGCTGGTTGATCTCTTTTGAGATTTATTTTTATTGCTCTGGAGCAATCAATGGCCATTTTTCTCTGTCTTCTGACCTACTGGATGGGGAGGCCATGAAGTCAGGGAGGAGCAGGCTTGCTGATGGCATAAAGGTCTCAGCTTTCATCTCTATGCAAATAACACTTTGCTGAAAGGAATCATCTGTAATCTTTCCCAATATATTTACTTATTTAAATGGCTTTTTTTCCCTCCACACCAACAGGGTCAGACTGCTGGCTCTGTGCTCAGGGGTCATTCCTGGCAGTACTCAAGGGATTGCTCATGTGGCATGTTGGGGATTAAACCCCACTCAGCTGCATGTAAGGCAAGTACCTACCCCACTATACTAGCTCTCCGGCTCCTTCCTCAGATATTTTAATAGGCCTTAGACCCTCAGTGAAAGACACAAAATAAATAAATAGTGATGTATTTGTACCTGGGCAGTAAAGATTTATTTCATTTTTATTTATTTTTTTTAAGATGGCAGAACTTGGGGGCTGGAGCGATAGCACAGTGGATAGGGCATTTGCCTTGCACGTGGCCGACCCAGGTTTGATTCCCAGCGTCCCATATGGTCTCCCGAGCACCTCTAGGAGTAATTTCTGAGTGCATGAGCCAGGAGTAACCCCTGTGCATCGCTGGGTGTGAACCAAAAAGAAAAAAAAAAAAGGATTGCAGAACTTCTTAGTTACTCACGCAGGTTTGTAAGATCTTATTTTTGTACATGTGTGTACCTGTTTAGGCCACACCGCTACTAATCCATATTATTTCTATAGGTTGGCACCTATGAGCACTTGTTAAAGAACCGTAAGGTATTTCAAGGCGTGTGTGTGTGTGTGTGTGTGTGTGTGTGTGTGTGTATGCATGCATGCTCAGGGGAAGTCTTACACCCAGCTCTATGTATCACTCGGGGGTCATGCCTGACGGTGCTTGGCGTGCCATGCCGTGCTGGGATTGAGGCTGGGTCTCTCATTTGCAAAACATGTGCACCAGCCCAAAGCAATTTTGGAAGAGAACTGAAAATTATTTGACACTAACGTTTGAAAGATGGTTAGCTGCTTTAATAGAGTTATAATAATACTCACTGCTTGTCCATGACCATACTCTTAACTTATAGTTAAGTATCATGGCACTTGGCCTGGCCCATTTCAATGCCAGGGTAGCTCACAGGACTCTGCTCTTGGAGTGCTAGGAACTAAGGGCAGCTGAGGCTTAAGTCAAGTAAATACGGATGCCCAGGAGCAAATATTATTTTGGAGCCAGTTAACTCTCATGTTACAGAGCACAGCATCAATTGTCTGTCTGTGTCTATACAAAAAGGATATTGCTAAATAAACCATACAGATGATATAAAGGAAAGAGAAAAGCAATACAGGATTATTAGTTGTGCCTCAGTTGTACTGTTGTTGTCGGAGTGGCTTAATAAGCCTTAAGCTTCCTGCGGGAGCAGCAAAGACAAACCCGTGTGATCCAACTATTCATGGAATATAGATGACAGTGCCTTGACTTCCCTTAGAAGCCCTCGTTTGGCTCTTACAAAAATGCTCCAGGTGAGAAACTCAGACATAATGTAAACAGACGGAGGCAGGCTCTGGTTGGTTAGGTAAATTGCCCAACGTAAAACCACTAGTACTCCGAGGACTAAAACCCCTCCCTCTGGCAGGAGAGAGAGCTCAACAGGCTAGAGTGCATAATTTGTCGCAGGGGGCCCGGATTCAGCCCCCAGCACCACATGGTCTCCTGAACCTTGCCAGCAGTGACCCACAGCATTGCCTGCTATGATCCCCAAACCAAAAGAAAAGGAAATTGGGGCTGGAGCGATAGCACAGCGGGTAGGGCGTTTGCCTTGCACGCGGCCGACCCGGGTTCAATTCCCAGCATCCCATATGGTCCCCTGAGCACCGCCAGGGAGTGATTCCTGAGTGCAGAGCCAGGAGTAACCCCTGTGCACCGCCAGGTGTGACCAAAAAGCAAAAAAAAAAAAAAAAAGAAAAGGAAATTAAAAAAAAAATCGTTATATGTATGTTTGTGTGTGGTGCTGATATGCATAGCCCTGAAATATGGTGATTTTCAATGATACTCAACAAATATATGCAGCCTAGGTATATTTGCAATGCTTAGAAAATATACATAAAATAATTTTGTTTGTTTGAGGGCCACACCTGGCAGTGCCCAGGGATTACTTCAGACTCTACTCAGGAATTACTCCTGACAGGCTCGGAGGACCATGTGAGGTGCTGGGATCAAATCTGGTTCAGCCGCATGCAAGGCAAGGACCTTGTTACCCACTGCACTGCTGCTCTAGCCCCCATATCAAATAGGCTTGTTTTTGTTTTGGGACCATACCTAGCAGTGCTCAGGATTTACTCTGGGCTCTGGGCTCTGGTATCAGTCCTGGTTGAGCTCAGGAGACCCTCTGGGAATGCCAGGGATCAAACCTGGGTCACCTGCATGCAAGGAAGTGCCTTACCCACTGTAGTACTCTGGTCCTCTACATGAAATTTTCAGTAGGGTTTGCTGTTTTGCTGAGTCTTGGTTTTGAGGTCACACCTGGAAGTGCTTAGGGCCTGCTCCTGGTTCTGCACTCTGGAATTACTCCTGTCAGGCTTGGCGAACCTTATGGGATGTTGGGATCAAACCTGAGTGAAGCTAGTGCCCTTCTCATCGTGCTGTCTTTCTGGCCTGAGAATCCCTTTTACTGTGTGTGTGTGTGTGTGTGTGTGTGTGTGTGTGTGTGTGTGTGTGTTTTGTGGGAGTGGGGTGGGGGTGTCGGGGGTTGGGAGGGTAAGGGGTGGTGATGGTGGTGGTGGGAGTTGGAACCCGTGCAGCACATGTGTTGAAACACTGAGCCATATCCTTAGTATCTCTTTCATGCCCTTGCTTTAAAGAAAAAAAAGCAAAACACTTCCATATGTTAATTTAAAACTTAATTTGTTACTTTTCAGATTTAAAGAAAACTGGAAAATTGTATATAAACACCAGATTTTAGTTGTATAGGAGGATTTTTATTTTGTTTCTAACACCTCAGTGCTTTTGTTTTGGAGAAAGTTCCCTTCTCGTTGCTTATTTTCATATTGAATTTTCATTTCCTTTCTTGTATTTCAGTCCGAGCACAGATGTGTCTGTGCTCAGCGTAGTGAAAACACAGACCAGAGCTGGTTTTTGCTTGAATGAACTCATTGACAAGGAGGTGCTGAACTTTCAGAATGTAGCTATTAATAAAGGTACTTCACATCAGGTTGGGGATCCTTCTGGCTACTGCTTTGTTTCATGGTACCTTCTGGGAGGTGGTGTTGGTCGGGGACACAGCTGGCCATGCGCAGGGCTTTTTTCTGGCGTGGCACTCAGAGATCACTCCTTGCCAGGACTGAATCCAGGTCGGCTTTGTGTAAGACAAGCATGCTACCCACTGCGTTAAGCCTCCAGCCCCGTTTTATAGCATACTTTTTTTGGGGGAGGTGAGGTGGGGCACACCCAGCTGTACTCAGCTAACTCCTGGCTCTACACTCAGGGATCGCTCCTGGTGGGCTCAGGAGACCATCTGGGGTGCTGGGGATCCAACCCAAGTAGGCTACATGCAAGACAAGCTCCCTGCCTGCTATACTATCTATCTTTCCAGCCCCTTTAGATGTATTCTTTCTGTTCTCCTTTGATGCCCAACAAGTGTTGCTTGAGGTGATTCCTAGAATACTGTAGGAATGTAGGTAAGGAGGAAATAAATGGTCCCCGAGATCGTTGAAAGTAATGATAATGATATAGGAAATCAAGGTGACATTAACTGAAAACCTCCTGGGAGAGCTAAGGGGAGAATGCCTGCCAAGTGCAAGGCCTCAGTTCAAAGCTGTTGCCACCAGTCCGTGTCACCTGCAAGGCTGGAGGCCCTTCTGTCCCCAGCTATGAAGGTCCTGGAGGATAAATCTGGGGTCAGGGATGAACAGGGAAATGTGAAGATAAGAGCTTAATTCCAGGTGCCACTCATGTGTGTGTAAGGCACTCCTCGCCTCCCCGTGCTCTGGGGGCCTTGTTTAAGCTTTTTTTTTTTTTCTACTTTTTGGGTCACACCCGGTAATGCTCAGGGGTTACTCCTGGTTCTGCACTCAGGAGCACTCCAGGTGGTGCTCAGAGGACCATGTGGGATGCTGGGATTCGAACCCGGGTCGGCCGCGTGCAAGGCAAACGCCCTACCCGCTATGCTATCGCTCCAGCCCCATCTCTTTTAAGCTTCTTAATAGCAGTAGGACAGTGACGGGGAGACGTGTTCTCCTTTTCTTTTGATTTTTTTTTTCTTTTTGGGTCACACCCGGCGATGCACAGGGGTTACTCCTGGCTCTGCACTCAGGAATTACTCCTGGCGGTGCTCAGGGGACCATATGGGATGCTGGGATTTGAACCTGGGTCGGCTGCGTGCAAGACAAACGCCCTACCCGCTATGCTATCACTCCAGCCCCTGTCTTTTGATTTTTAAGTGTTTTCTAGGGAGATGATCTCAGAGGTGACCTGTAATACTATTTTCTGGCCGTTAATTAGATCACTGCTTTTATATGAATTCAATACGATTCATAATTGACTGCAAGCCCTTGAAAGTCCAGACGGTGTTTTATTCTCTTGTCTTCTGAACTCTTCTGCCTGTTGGGAACTTCACCCCTAAGGAGTTAGGTAGGGCTGTCAGAAAACTACGCGTGCTGTGTGACTCTGGAGCATTCGTGGAGAACTCTCCGGGCCTCAGTTCTTTCTCTGAGGGGCCATTTAGATATTTAGGATGAGATATTTAGGATGCTCAGGGGTTAATCCTGGCTCTGTGCTCAGGAATCACTCCTGGTGGTCTTTGGGCGAACTCTGTGGGATGTGGGGATTGAACCTGTTGTTGGCTGTGTGCAAAGCAAACAACCTACCTACTGTACTGTCGCTCCAGCCTCAGACCTTGCCGCTCTTAGATATTTTCATTTATTTCCACAGAAAATAACCATTTGGTCCTTCTTTCTGACTTGTAGCCTCTTCTTTTGAATAGTGTGCTGTCTGAGTGTTTTTATTCTTTGTGTAACCCTATAAAATATTTTATACTAAAGATTTCATAATTTGGAGCAGGAGGTTGTGCTCATTGTAAAGCATGTGCTATGTATGCCGGAGCCTGGGCACTGTTCCTGGCCCTGCGCCCCCCCAAAAAAAGACATTCAGAACATGTATTTTCACTGTAGTTTACTCTTTTTTTTTCTTTTTGGGTCACACCTGGGAATGCACAGGGGTCACTCCTGGCTCTGCACTCAGGAATCACCCCTGGTGGTGCTCAGAGGACCATATGGGATGCTGGGAATCAAACCCGGGTTGGCTGCATGCAAGGCAAATGCCCTACCCGCTGTACTATTGCTCCAGCCCCAGTTCACTCTTTTTTTTTTTTTTGCTTTTTTTTTTGGGGGTCACACCCAGCAATGCACAGGGGTTACTCCTGGCTCTGCACTCAGGAATTACCCCTCGAGGTGCTCAGGGGACCATATGGGATGCTGGGAATCGAACCCGGGTTGGCTGCGTGCAAGGCAAACGCCCTACCCGCTATGCTATCGCTCCAGCCCCAGCCCCTAGTTCACTCTTGTATATAGCTACTTCTAGTTAGAATAATATATGGCCACCCTATGTGAAATATTATAAAGTATTATCTAATATATATTGCATACTATTTTTATACTATAATGCTTTATAATACCACAAAGTAGTATAAAGTTATGAAGAATCTATTAAAAAAACTTGTAACTGCTTTCTTGGCCATTTTAATTTTGAAAATTTGTCATGGTAGAATTCAGGAAGCACTGAAAAGCATGATAATTTCATTTCAATACTTCATGCCACTGATGTACCAAGAGTAGCACACCACACTTGATGGAGTTTAAACTAGTCTCAGAGGGGGAAAAAAGAAAAAAATACATATATATGTAATATATATGTATATATATAAAAGCACACAAGGCTTAACCTTTAACAACATGTTAATAATCTCTTATAGAAGGGCTTAATGGCTCCAGGATGAAATACAACAATCTTAACACACTTTCCTCTAAGCAAACTTTTTATAATCATTTTTAGCAGATTATTCATAACAAGCAATACAAAATAAATTATTTCAGTTCTGCTTTGGGTGCAGGGTTTGGGGCTCAAAGTAGAAACATTTGAAATATGGTGGTGGGAAGGTACAATGGTGGTGGGATTTGTGTTAGAATATTAAATGTAATCAGTTATTATGGACAACTTAAAAAAAATAAACGAATTCAGGAAGCACTGAAAAGTGTGATTATTTAGGGTATATAATGGGATTTATCTGAACATGTAAGGCTTTTGTTTGTTTTGATTTTGGGGGTCTCACCGGGTGGTGCTCAGGGCTTACTCCCGGTTCTGTGCTCAGGGATCATCTTTGGTGGCGCTTGAGGACCTTATGCACTGCTGGGGATTGATCCTGGGTCAGTGATTAATTAATAATTAATAATTAATCAGTCAAGCATCTTACCCTCCATATTTAACTATCTCTCGGGCCCCTTAAAATTACTGACTTCTTTCCGGCATAGCTCCGACGTAGTGTTTAACAAATGATGGACCAATTTATGCTTTTCCTTGCCCACTGCTCATGAGAGATGGGATTGTAGTTAACAAGAAATTATGTCTTTAATAAGAAATAACTTCCTTAATAAGGAAGTCAGTTTCTTTGAAGTTGTTTTTGTCAGAGTGGAACAGATTCATTGGCACCATATGGCCATATCTGACAGCTGTAGAGTGGGCCCTGGTCAGGTATTTTACATTGTGATTTCCTGTGTCATAATACCAGTATCAGAATAGGCAAAGTGCTAGCTTATCAGAACTAACTTCTCTCTTTTTTTAACTACCCAGTGGTGCTCCTGACTCTGTGCTTGGGGGTCCCTCTTGGCAGTACTCAGGGGACTGAACCTGGGTTGCTTGTTGGTGAAAAATGTACCGAGAGGCTTGGAGCTTTCTTTCTTTCTTTTTTTTTTTTCTTTTTGGGTCACACCCAGCGATGCTCAGGGGTTGCTCCTGGCTCTGTACACAGGAATTACTCCTGGTGGTGCTTGGGGGACCATATGGGGATGCCTGGGATTGAACCCTGGTTGGCCTCATGCCAGGCAAATGCCCTACCCGCTGTACTATCAATCCGGCCCCAGGGCCTGGAACTTTGTCTCTGGTTCTGTTTTCATGGTAAAACAAAGAATAATTTTCCTGCTTTCACTTTGTCTGACTGGCAGTTGGTAGGATGTGAAAGTAGTAAAGCTACAGGCAGATAGAAACAATTATTAGGTGTGGCTGTTTTTAACTAAGACTCTTCTGATAGTAGAATAAAGCCAGTGAGTACCTTGCAAAAGAAATATTGTGTGGCTGAATTTGGACATCTTGACACTTAAGACATTGGGTGCTTGGATACAAGTAATCCCACTTACTTCTTACAATAGTCTGTTAGCATGTAGTTCTGTATTATTGGAATTAAACTGGGAGACAAATTTTTTTTTTTTTTGCTTTTTGGGTCACACCCAGCTATGCTCAGGGGTTACTCCTGGCTTTGCACTCAGGAATTACTCCTGGCGGTGCTTGGGGGACCATATGGGATGCTGGGAATCGAACCCAGGTCTGCCACATGCAAGGCAAACGCCCTACCCGCTGTGCTATCACTCCAGCCCCCTGGGAGACAAATATTTTGCTACCCCTATTGTCTACTCATTGGTTGACGAGCTTTCTATTTTTTTTTTTTTTTTGCTTTTTGTGTCACACCTGGCAATGCACAGGGGTTACTACTGGCTCTACACTCATCAATTACTCCTGGCGGTGCTCAGATGCTGGGAATCGAACCCGGGTCAGCCATGTGCAAGGCAAATGCCCCACCTGCTGTGCTATCGCCCCAGCCAATGAGCTTTCTAATTTTTAAAATAATCATTAAGCAATTTAATAATGACTATTATTATTTTCTAATTAGTTTTTACTGGGTAAAAAATAATGAGGAAGGGGCTGGAGAGATAGCGCAAGGTCCGAGCACATGCAGGGCCCATTCATTCTCCGATTCCACCAGTGGTGACTCCCAGCCACCACCCCCCTGCTCAGAGCTGGGAACAGCACTGCACACGCTGCCAGGTATGGTCTCCACGTGGACAGACTTCACTAGACCTCTAGTCAAAAACTTGGTCACTGAACTATTTTTAGAAAAAATAAATTCTTAGAGCTTTTATTCATTCTGGAGAAGCTTATGTTCTCGCTTGAACTTGTATTTCTCTCTCTCCCCACAGTTCCTTCTTAGAAAGTTCCATTCAATAAGAACTACCTTGATCCAAGCTTGATTCACTTAAAAATAAAGTATATATATATATTTTTTTCTTTTTGGGTCATACCCGGCGATGCTCAGGGGTTACTCCTGGCTCTGCACTCAGAAATCACTCCTGGCAGTGCTCGGGGGATCATATGGGATGCTGGGAATCGAACCTGAATGGGCCACGTGCAAGGCACACACCCTACCCACTAAACTGTCACTGCGGCCCAAAACATAAAATATTCTTAGAGGTGATTTCCAACCGCTGTGACTGTGGGAACAAGATTCAAAGTACAGAGTAAAAGCATGTGTAGGCGGCCCTCAATGTCCGTAGGCCAGTGCCAGCAGTTTCTGGCATGTTCTGCTTTCTTGGTTTTATATTTTTGGGGTAAGAATGAAATAAGAATGAAAGTTTTTTAGACAAATGTGCATAACTCGGAATGCTCTTCTGAGTTCCCCCATTTCACTGCCCAGCATCTCTCTTTCCTGTTACATAAAAATAAGTATCATGCAAAGTCGTGTTACTTTGCATTTTGCTTCCCCCCACTACCCCTACCTGTATTTTGGGCGACACATTTTGGGGGTGCTCAGGGATTACTCCTGGCTCTGTACTCAGGGACTACTGGTTTGGGGAACCATATGTGGAATCTAATCCTGTCAACTGCATGCAAAGCAAGAGTCTTATCTCTGTACTGTCTCTCTGGCCTTGCTTTTGCGGGGGTGGGGGGAGGATGGAATTTTGGGCCACCCATGCCAGTGCTCAGTGGCCTCCCCTGGCTGCTCCTGGGCTGTACCTCTCCTGACCGGGCCGAGGGGCTGTGCATTGTAGGGATGGAGCCAGTGCCCCTTGGCGTGCAGAGAGTGTGCTTAGTCTGTTGAGCTATGTCCTTCATTTTGCTAAAGTGAAGTTTGATGATATTGTTTTGTACCCTACCTGCTGGACTACCATTCCAGCCCAGTCTTTAATAATAAAGATTAAAATTTTAAATTTAAGAGACAGTACAGTGGGTAGGGTGCTTGCTTTATACATGAGGGTTTTGATCCCCGTGATGTACCATGCAAAGTATGTGCACAGCCCTGTGAGGATATTTGCCAATTTTTGGCAAAGCAAAAAGTAAAAGACATGTTAATTTTTGGTCAAAGCTGTGTTAAAAGGGGCCAAAACAGGGGCTGGAGAGATAGCACAGCGGGTAGGGCGTTCGCCTTGCACACGGCCGATCCGCGTTCAATTCCCAGCATTCCATATGGTCCCCCGAGCACCGCCAGGGGTAATTCCTGAGTGCAGAGCCAGGAGTAACCCCTGAGCATTGTCGGGTATGACCCAAAAAAAGCAAAAAAAAAAAGGGGGGGGGCAGAACAATATTACAGTGGGTAGGGCATTTGCTTTGCGTGAAGCCAACCCGGGTTTGGTTCCTGGCATCCCATAGGGTCCCCTGAGCACATCCAAGAGTAATTCTTTTTTTTTTTTTTTTTTTTTTTTTGCTTTTTGGGTCACACCCGGCAATGCTCAGGGGTCACTCCTGACTCATGCACTCAGGAATCACCCCTGGCGGTGCTCAGGGGACCCTATGGGATGCTGGGATTTGAACCTGGGTTGGCCGAGTGCAAGGCAAACGTCCTACCCGCTGTGCTATCACTCCAGCCCCTCCAAGAGTAATTCTTGAGTGCAGAGCCAAGAGTAACCTCTGAACATTGCCAGATGTGACCCAAAAATACTGGGAAAAAAAAAAAGATTAAAGGCACTATCTTTGCAAATTAAGGTGGGAACCACAGAGGGTAATCTAGCATATGATTTGGGTATTTGCTTAAAAACTTCATGACTCCCCCAAGCATTTTGCATCAAAAATACTTTTAAACTATTTACTGTATCTCCATTTTACAAAAATAGCCAACTCATTTGAAAATTACCTTTATAATTTTGAAACCTATGGTGATCTTCTATTGCATATGATCTTTTTTTTTTTTTTTTTTTTTTTTGCTTTTTGGGTCACACCTGGCTCTGCACAGGGGTTACTCCTGGCTCTGCATTCAGGAATTACCCCTGGCGGTGCTCAGGGGACCATATGGGATGCTGGGATTTGAACCCGGGTCGGCCGCGTGCAAGGCAAACGCCCTACCCGCTGTGCTATCTCTCCAGCCCCCGCATATGATCTTTTTGTTGTTGGTAATCCTATGTGTTTTGTAAAATGTCCTCTTTTAAAAATTTAAAATGGGGCTGGAGAACTAGTACAGTGGATAGGTCATATACTGAAAGCTCTCAGACTTTTTATGTGACCAAAAGCAAGTTGCAGAACATGTTTAATATGATCTCATGTAACTTCCCAGAATGACATGTATGAAACATTCCTAGGTTTGTAGGGGTGTATCCTGGGAAGCAGTTACAGCAGGCTGTTAACTGTGGGACACTTTTAGGGAGCAAGGAGAAGATTTGGGGAGCAAGGCTCGGAAAGCTCACATTTTTCATTTTACTTCTTGTACTTCTTAGAAGTGTCACTGAGCTTAGTGATCTCATGCCAGTATCACACACTGATATAACCGGGTTGTTTTATTATGTGCTACTAAGAGTGTTTAGACCTAGAATCATTTAAAAAAATTTTTTTTAAGTGGTCAGAGCTTACTCCTGGCTTTGTGCTCAGGGGTCACTCCTTGTGGTCTTGGGGGATCGGACGCGGGTCAGCCATGTGCACGGCGAGTGCTCTATCCCGATACTGTGGCTACCCCCCCTTTTCTTTTTCAATTAACAACTACTTTTAAGAATGAACTTTTGTCTGTAAGCAGACCTCACTCTAGAAAACACATGTGTTGGAACGCCAAGATGTACTTTTTTACCTTTTCCAAAGTTTTGGGCAGGCGACCGAGTGTCACGCTCCAGGGGTGAGCTAAGGTCTTGTGTGACTGAGTTGGTGAACAGAGCTGGAAATTTCCCTCAGCTCGTAGAGAAACAGGATGACTCAGCCGAGCTATTATAGTTGAACTCGACCGGGAAAGGTTCGCTGGTTGTAGCATCAGATCGTGGGGACGTGAGAAGTGGTGTTCTCCCTCTCGCCAGAGTTATTTCAGTACTTCGCTAGGCCAGGAACGGATGGTTTGAGAGCTCTGGGGACGGATGCACACTTGGTCTGCTATTAGGCTACCATAAAACCACTGGTAAAAGCTTCATTTACGCCGTTTCTGGTTGTGATCATAAATACTGTGGTAGGAAAGTGCTGTGTGTTAAACACAAGGAAAAACTCCACACTCCCCAACGTAGAATACCCTGGAAATGCCCTCAGATCTGTCCACTTTATCTTCAATCATTATGTCCTACGCTCAGAGACTATTCCTGGTGGGACCTTTGGGGGGTGGGGAGGGGGCGGCGTGTATTATATTGGGTGCCAGGGATCGAACTTGGGTTGGCTGCATGCAAGGCTAGCGCCCTATCCCTATACTATCAGGCCTTCCAAAACATTGTTTTATTTATTTGTTTTAATTAGGACTATCACTATTTTTTAAAAATATATTTTAAAAAACAAAAAAAACCCAATATATTTTAACATGGAAAAAAGCCACAACTGTTGGTACAATTCTAGAATTAAAATGGATTCGGTGCCAAAGCTGCAATATTAAAATCAATAGATATAAAAAAATCAATTTAGGTGAAAATTGTGCTGTTTAGATACGATTGTTAGGTCCTTGTCTAAGAGTCGATGCAGCTGTTGGTTGCTTAGGAGGCGATGGCCCCTCGGTCCAGAGATTTTAGGGCCTGTGTCCGGGCCGATGAGTTGGCACGGTGGCAGGGGCTGTGGGAAGGATGGGGGGAGGGCGCCCACCCCGACTCCCTAAAAAGCATCCCCGTTGTCTGCCTGGGCACCGGATACCTGAAATCATTCGCAGATTGGCATCTCTGCAGAGTATTCGTGAAGCGGTAGAGAAAGGCACTGTTTTAAAGGAAGTTTTATCACACGTCTCTGAGACGGATTTCCCAGAGCTCTGCTTCTGGTAACAGGGTTCCGTCTCTCCCAGGATAGTGCAGCTTTTAATGTCTCTGGTTACCTGGGATTTAATTGTGGGCTGGGGTTGGGAGAATTTTGCTCTGGTGCTTAGCCACCGCTGTGCATTGTTACTTGTTCTTAAGTTCTAGCTAACAGACAAAAGTGGCAAACAAACAAAAAAGGCATTTACTGAAAACAGTAGGACCTAAAGCAGAGCCTTGTTTTTTTTACACGAAAGATGTTCTATGAGGTCTGGGACCTTTGAGGGAGAGCCTGTTTGTGAATGTTTTCTCATTTTACTGGAGGCTGTTTAAGACTGGCATGTATATACACATGTAATTGTTTTGGAGCCACACTCAGCAGTGCTCAGGGCTTACTCCTGACTTTGTGCTCAAGGAATCACACCTGGCGGCCTTGGAAACCTTATTGGGTCGCAGGCATTGGCCCTGTGCAAGGCAAGCACCTTACCTGCTGTATTACGTCTCTGATCCCTTGACTGGAATGTGTTTTAAAGTCCTGCTTGAGGGCCGGAGGAGGTAGTGCGAAGCGCTGTGTAACGTGCTTTGCAGTTGGAGACTTACGCTTGATCCCCAGTGCAAAGCACTGCGTGGTCCCAGAGCACGCTGCGTGGGACGCTATTTGACTTTCATGTTCCTGGCATATGTAAATGCAGGAAAAAGAAAACACAACAAAACCCAAAACCCAGCAGTGTCGAGCACCCAGCAAATATCGATGGAGTGTCATGCTTACGCACTCACAGCCAAACAGAACCGTAGCTAAGTTTGGTTCCTGCCCTCAAGAAGCTGTTTGTGTTTAGGGGCAGGAAAGTTGGTGTGGAGTCTAATTAATTTTTTTTAAGGAAATGAATTAAAGGGAATTGACAAGAGCCCATTGTCAGTGGTCTGGCAGGTCCCTTGCTTGGGGAGGGCCGCGGTTTGAGCAGATAGGGCATTTACCTCCCATGAGCCCAACCCAGGCTCATCCTTGGCATCCCGTATGTTCCCCTGAGCACTGCCAGGAGTGATCCCTGAGTGCCCGAGCCAGTAACTAACTCCTAAGTGTTGCCAGGTGTGTGCCCCCTGGGAAAAAAAAAAAGGTCTTTAATATATTCTTAGACTTCTGGGGAGCAATAGCACAGTGGGTCGGGCGTTTGCCTTGCACACAGCCGGCCCGGGTTCGATTCCCAGCATCCCATATGGTCCCCTGAGCACCGCCAGGAGTAATTCCTGAGTGCAGAGCCAGGAGTAACCCCTGTGCATTGCCGGGTGTGACCCAAAAAGCAAAAAAAAAAAAATATATATATATATATATGTAAATATATATATACATATATATTCTTAGACTTCTACATGTATTCATATTGTCTTTAACTGTTATTGTAATTGATTTTTTTTTAGGGGGAGGGACATACCTGGTGATACTCTGGGGTTACTCCTGGCTCTGTGCTCAGGGATCTCTCCTGGCGGTCCTTGGGGACCCTATGGAGTATGAAGCATTGAACTTGGTGTGGCCATGTGCAAGGGAAACACCATAGCTGCTGTACTATCGTTCCAACCCATCTTTTTTTTTTTTAAATAAGATTGCATCTTTTCTTACAGCCGCAGGATGTTCCGTTGTATTATATATACCACGGCTTCTTTATCCACTCCTGTCATTGGACATTCGGGAAGAGGCAGATCAGAAATCACATAAGGACAGTGGTCTTGGATACTGTGGTGGTGGCGAAGGTGCAAGTAACTACATCAGTATCATAAAAAGTTATCATTGTAACTCATCTTGCCTAAGGTATAATAAATATATGCATGTATGCATATACACACATATATGTATGTATATATATGTTTCAGGATACTGAACATCACACTCTGTTATGTTCAGTATCCTGGTGGTGCCGGATAGGGACCATGTGGCGTTCTGGCGATCCAACCTGGGTCAGCTGTGTGCAAGGCAAGTGCCCTAATCGTTGTACTATCTCTCTGGCTTCTATTTACACATTTTTTTGGTGTGATGCTCAGGGCTTACTTCTGGCTCTGCGCTCAGGGATCACTCTGGCAGGGCTCAGAGACCATGTAGGGGGCCAGGGATCAAACACGGGCTGGCCGTGTGCAAGGCAAGCTCTGCTCTCCCTCTGCCCAAAGACCGCTTTCTTTCTTCAGAGGACCGGGGGATAGATAGCTTCGTGGCTAAACATTTGCCTTGAAGCATGAGGTTGTGTGTTTGGTTCTTGGCACCTCCCGTGTACTGTGTGAGATCATGAAGGCCCTGTGTGAGACCATGAAGGCCCTGGTGTCAGGGTCCCGGGTGCTGCACAGAGTGTGGTCCCCCATGTGATTCACCGTGGCCAGGCATCTGTGAACAGCCCACCCAGAATGCGTGCAGTCTCCAGCAAGTACCGCAACTGAGCGTACTGCCCCCAGTGGGCATAGCCAACTGTGTGGCCTACCCTGGTGTGATCCCCACAGCCAAGCTGTGCAATCCCCAGGTCCTCCGAACAGCAAGAATGCAAGGGTGAAGATTCACAGAGTGACCGTTGACACCTTTGGTGGCTCAAAGGACTCAAGCACTTGCCTTGCATATAGGAACCCAGGATCTACCCCCAGCATCGCGTGGTCCCCCTGAGCATTGCCAGGAGTGATCCCCAACACTGTGCCAGGAGGAGACCCTGAACTCTGCTGGGTGTGTCTGCCCCCTCCCCCAGAAACAAACCTGGATAAAATGTTTGTGCTCAAAATTATATTCTCTAAATATATATATATATACACACATGTATATACATATATGTGTGTATATATACATATATGTGTGTATATATTATATATATATATATATGTTCTCTTGATGGACCAGAGAGATAGCCCAGCAGGTAAGGCACTTTTCTGGCATATGACAGACCCTGGTTTGACTGCCGGCACCTCACAGGATCCCCCTGAGCACGGCCAGGAGTGATCCCTGAGCGCAGTGCCAGGAGTAGCCTCAACATTCCATGTGTGGCCCTACATTCCTTCTGTGTCCTCCAAATTCTGTTCTCTTGCTTCTTAGCTGTTAAGTTTGCTCTGTTCCTTCCTCCTTGTCCCCCCACCTTTGTTGTGGTGGTGGGGGCTCGCACACCTGGTTGCAATGCTCACACACACTTGCTCACTATGTCTGCCATGCGCTCACAGTCACAGTGCTCATGCCCACTGTGTGTGGCACATCCCAACCCCCGGGCATGAGCTGCCAGGTCTCCTGGCCTGGGCACTCCTCTGGGTACTCCTGGTGGCGTGGGCTGGCTCTGGGGTGCAAGCACATGGCCTCACACCTCAACACAGGCACTCGACCACAGAGCCACCTCTCTGGGCCCAGCGAGCTCATCTAGCACTGGTGGCCCCTTGAACACCACTGCGTGTGGCTCCAGTACTAAGCAGAAAGAGCCCAGGGAGGCTCATCCAAGTTCCACCCCCAGGACCTCATGGTTCCCCAAGCCCCCGCTGGAGTAATGCTTGAGTGCAGAGCCAGGAGTAAGCTCTGAACACTGCTGGGTGTTCCCCCTGCCAAAACAAAGCAAACAACCCCCCACCCCAAAGATCTATTCTTCCAGTACTTTCTTTATATGTGCAACATAACTTAGTTTTCCAGAAATACTGTTTTTAGTATACTACTAAAATAGTATAGTATATTAGTATACTACTATTTTATACTATAAAAAAGTATATTATGTATAGTATATAATAGTAGTATATATAGTATATATACTAGTATATATAGTACATATTATATACTATAGTATATACTATACTACTATTAGCATACTAATATTTAGTATACTACGAATGCTACTAAATTCAACCATTAGATATCACTGGAATTTTGTCACGTTCAGTCATTCAGTATATTCTGTTCTCATATTTATTATATCATAATCTCTCATCCTATTCTAAATTCTGGTAAAATCCCAGGCCAGTCTGTGGACATTCTAACCCATGGCTCTCGTTGACTGCTCCCAGGTTTCCTGTTTTGTTCCATTTCTTGCGGTGCCCGTCGGCGCCTCAGCCGTGCGCAGCGGGAGCCCTCCCGCTGAACCCCAGTTGTGTAACAGCCGTCAGTGTCGTGCGTCACAGTCTTGCCCAACCAGCACCATTATCTGATTCCAAAACCTAGGGCTCCAACCAGACACTGTTCTTTAAGCAATCACTCTCCGTTTCTCAGCCCCCTCCCTCTTTTTATTTTTTGAGCCACATCCAGTGGTGCTCAGGGGTTACTCCTGGCTCTGCACTCAGGGATCACTTCTTGGTAGACTTGTGGGGGAATCACACGGGGTCCCGGGAATTGAACCCAGATCAGCTACATGGAAAGGCAGGAGTCCTGCGTGCTGTACGATCTCTCTGGCCCGGTATGTCTGACTTTAAAAAAAAATGAGGGGGGGTGACGCGTAGTGGTAGCGGGTAAGGCGCTTGCCTTGCGCGCGGCCACCTGGCGTCAATCCCTGGCATCTGATATGGTTGCTTGAGCACCAGCAAGGAGTGATTCCTGAGTGCAGAGCCAGGAGCAATCCCTGATCATCGTCAGGTGTGACCCCCAAACAAACAGAAAATTAGGTCACAACAGGTGGCTGTTCCTGGTGGTGCCAGGGGTGGATCTGAGGCTCCCGTGAGCACACATTGCAGACCTTGAGCGCGCTCCCCATTCCCAGTGAGTCTTGTTCTGTTCGTGAAGCCAGGGATAGTCCAGATCTCCGCCTGCAAAGATGTTCAACTGACCAGTGAGTCCTGTGTCTAGCCCTCTAGCTTCATCTTGGTTTTTACGCCCTTTCTTACCTTCTCTCTATTCATTTTGTTCCTGACTCTGGGCTGTTGTGCTTGCATGCTTGGCTGTAGGACCCACGAATGGTCACACTGCTTTAGTTGTGGTGTTTGCTGAGGGTTGAATTTCATGAAGAAATTAAAAAAATTTAGGCGCCATAATTTATAAACCCGTTAATGAAGGGTTTCCATGTGTAAAAATATTCCAACATCACAACCCCCACCTGAGTATCTACTTTCCTTCACAACTGTCCCAGTGTCCCGCCACTGACACTGACCTCATTATTGTGGCTCTTGTGCGTAACTGACTTTGCTGCAACCAGAAATCACTCATGACCCTCACCATCACAGGCAGAGTCACCGGGATCCCACATGGCATATGTGGTGGTATCTGGGATGGGACTCACCTTTTTCTGAGTTTTTGAACCATACCTGGCAACGCCCAGGGGTTACTCCTGGCTCTGTGCTCAGTAATCACTCCTGGCGCTACTCAGGGAACCATATAGGGTTGGTGGTCATTGAACTTGGGTTGGCTGCATGCAAGGCAAACGCCCTCCCTGCTGCATATCCTGTGAACTCACAACCTTATGCTCGTCAGACAGGCATTCTAAGCCATGAGCTATTCCTCTGGGCCCCTGGAGGAATTCTGTGTGTATTTGGATATTAAATATAATCAATTGTAATCTTATTTACAAATATATCTCTTATTTGGGACGTTTTCTTGTTGTTTTTTCTTTTTTCTGAGGGGGTCACACCTGGTGTGATGCTCAGGGGTAACTCCTAGCTCTGCACTCAGGAGTCACTCCTGGTGAGTGTGGGGACCATCTGGGATGCTGGGGATCAAACCTGGGTCGACCGCGTGCAAGGCAAACACTCTACCCTTGGTACCACCTCTCTGGCCCCCCCATTTAATGGGTTTTCTTGTCAGTATTGGTTTGATGATCTTTATAGAACCACATGTCATTCCCTCCCTCCTCCACCCCCAGCGTGGTCAGGGGAAACTCCTGAGCACTGCCAGGTGTGGCCCTGAAACCAGAAATCAGTGATTGACTAATTGGCATGAATATATACCACATGAGGTTTTCACGATTCAAGAGAGAGTAACTCTGAATTGCATTTTTGTTTGTTTTGGGGAGACATCTGGCGGTGCTTAGGGATAATTCCCGGCTCTGCACTCAGGAATCATTCCTGGCAGGCTCTGGGGACCATATGGATGCCAAGGATCGAACCTGGATCAGCTATGTGCAAGGCAAGCACTCTGCCCATTGTACATTTTCTCCAGCCCCTGAATTGCACTCTTTCATTTTTCATTTTTTTTTTGGCTTTTTGGGTCATACCAGCGATGCTTAGAGGATACTCCTGGCTCTGCTCTCAAAATTACTCAGTGTTGATGCTCAGTAGGACCATATGGGATACCAGGGATAGAACCTGGGTTGGCCGTGTGCAAGGCAAATGCCCTACCTGCTGTGCTATCTCTCGGGCCCTGAATTGCACTCTTAACAGTGTTTTCCCTTCTTTCTAGATCTAAGCAGTCAAGTTCACTCAAGCTGGGTAATCATGGCAGAAGGCGGATTCGATCCCTGTGAATGTGTTTGCTCTCACGAACATGCGATGAGAAGGCTGATCAATCTGGTGAGCTGAACAGGAGGGTACTGAGCTGGGCTGCCCTCCCCTCCCCCCACTGTTTCTGTGAGAATGTTGGTGATCGGGAGTTTGCATCTGATGGTCAGAAAAAAATTGCTTCAGCAGTTGAAATTCCATGGTGATGTAAGTCATCATGGCTAAATCTTTAATTATAAGAAATTTTTTTTGTTTGTTTTGCTTTTTTTGGGGGGGGGGTCACACCCAGCGATGCTCAGGGGTTCCTCCAGGCTCTGCACTCAGGAGTTACTCCTGGTGGTGCTTGGGGGACTATATGGAATGCCAGGAATCAAACCCAGGTTGGCCACGTGCAGGGCAAACGCCCTCCCCACTGTCTTATCGCTCCAGCCCCTATTATGAGTAATTCCTTATGACGGAGAAAAGGCAGTTTGCTGTCTATTTACTACTTTTGGGGCTACGGTCAGTGGTGCTCAGGGCTTACTCTTGACTCTGCGCTCAGGGGTCACTTCTTGCGGGACTGGGAGGACCATATGGGGTGCTGGGGAGTGAACTTGAGTCAGCCACAGGCAAGGCAAGTACCTGCCCTGTGTTATTGTTCCGACCCCTCCCCTCAACAGTCACTCTTGGCAGTGCTCCGCGGACCAGACCGGGTACTGAGAATCGAAAACGGGTCGGCTGTGTGCAAGGCAAGCATCCTGCCTGCTGTATTATCAGTCTGGCCTCACTCGGGCCTTTCTTAGTGATAGATTTATGTTGGGGCAATTTCAGCATCATGGGTAGTTACCAACTTGTACCACCTATTCTCTTCTGTATTAATGCAGAGAGTCTTTAACTACATGTAGCTGATGGTCTGTAGGGGCGTGATATCACAGATAAGTTAATACAGGTTTGTACAGGCATTTGCTCAGAAGTTTGAATTGTTGGTAGTTAATGAGCAGGTTTGGTTTTTTTTTTTTTTTTTTTTTTGGCCATATCAGCTCCCTCCTGGCTCCACACTCGTGGTCACTCTTGCAGGGCTCAGGGATCATATGTGGTACCAGGAATTTATCTTGCAACAGGGGGTCAGCTGCATCTGCAAGGCAAGCACTCTGCCCTCAGTGCTATCACTCTGGCCCCAACTTTTTCTTTTGCTTTGTGTACAGGAGATTGAACCCAGGGCAAGGCAAGTTCTTTACTGCTGAGTTATACCTCATACTCCAGCCTTGGCAGTTAATTAGCAGGTCTCTATGTAGTGATTAATGCTATACTTTAAAAAATAAAACCCTTCTCCCTTTCCATCTTGTAGTTTTGATGTCTACGGGTTCAGGGAGGGGAAAGCACATGGTGAATGCATGCTTTTTTGCATTTTATTTTATTTTCAATATTTTTGGCTTTTGGGGTCACACCTGGCAATGCTCAGGGGTTACTCCTAGCTCTGTGCTCAGGGGACCGTATGCAGTGCTGGGAATCAAAGTGGTGTGGGGGATATGCAAGGCTAATGCCTTAATTCTTGTACTACCATTCTAGCCCCTAGACTTTTAATTTTTTTACATTTAATTAAATCTGGTTTTCTTTTTTGGTTAGAGTATCATCATTTTCCCAAGGCTTTACAGTGATAATAGCTAGTTGTGAAACCCAGGGAAATTAGGGGCTGTGGTGGGCTATTAACCCCCTGTGGTACTCGGCTGCGTTTGGATCAGTGCTCAGATGTTGCTCTCTGCAGTGTTCGGGGAGCCATGCCGTGCCAGGGCCTGCACTCGGGCTCCCGCCTGCAAAGCCCAGGCTGAGCTCCGTGAGCCGCCTGAGATCAGGGCTCAGAGTCAAGGATTGTAACTATGAAAATGAGCAGCCCAGGGCCAGAGCCATGGGACAGCAGGCGGAGAGCTTGGCGTGTGCAGGCAGCTGGTAGCTGACCCTGCATTCGGTCCCTGACACCACATACTGTCCCCTGAGTCCCACCAGGAGTGATCCCTGAGTGCAGAGCCAGGAGGAGACCCTGAGCACTGCCTGGTATGAGCCCCCATAAGAATGAATTGTAAAAATGCATAGCTCTCTCATACCCCCTCCCCGAGTACGCCCACTTGTGTGTCATCACCAACAGACACAACAGAAGGGACACAGAGCAGTTAGTAAAGGCAGACGAGAAGAGAAGTGGGGCCTGAGCGGCAGGACGGCGGGTAGGGCCCTTGCCCTGCATGCGGCCAAACCAGATTCAGTCCCCAGTACTCCGTATGGCCCCTGAGCCTACCAGTAGCAATCCTGGAGCACAGAACCAGGAGTAAGCCCTGAGCAATGCCAGGTGTGGTCCCCAAAAAAACAAAAAAATAATGAAGAAGGAAAGCTTTTTGCTTATTTTTGGCCACACCTATAGTAGTGATTGTAAAGGGGGGAGTTTCAAGGGAGACTAGCTGCTGCTTCTTGGTTCTTTTTTTATTTTTATTTTCATTTTTTTTTTGTTTTTTGGGTCACACCCAGCAATGCTCAGGGGTTACTCCTGGCTCTGCACTCAGGAATTACTCCTGGTAGTGCTCAGGGGACCATATGGGATGCTGGGAATCAAACCCGGCTCAGCCGCATGCAAGGCAAACGCCCTACCCGCTGTGCTATCGTTCCAGCCCCTCTTTTTCAATTTTTGTGCCTTGCACTTAGGGATTACTTTTGGCAGTGCTCAGGGGGCCCTACGGGATGCCAGGGATAGAACCTGAGTCAGATGTGTGAAAGGCAAATGCCCTACCTGTTGTATTCTCCTGTCCCCACGGAGGTGGGACACTTTTTAAACTCACAGAAAGGCTTAAGACAGACTTTTCTTACCTTTTATTCTTTCAAAATTTTACTTATTTATTTTTGGTTTTTGGGCCATGCCTGGTGATGCTCAGGGGTTACTCTTATCTCTGTATTAAGGAATCATTCTGGGCAGGGCTTAGGGGATGCTGGAAATTGAACCCAGGTCAGCCACATGCAAGGCAAGCGCCCTATCCATTGTACTATTTTTTTGGCCCCAAAAGTTATTCCTGGTAGGGTTGGGGACCATCTGAGGTGCTGGGGATTGATCCCAGTTTGACCATGTGAAAGATAAGCACCTTCCATGTTGTATTATTTCTCCAGCACCTTTTAATAATAATAATAATAATAATAATTTTATTTATTATTAAAATAATTTTTTAAAATCGCCTTGTACTCAGGAATTGCTCCTGGCAGTGCTTGTGGGACCATGTGGGATGCCAGGTATTGGAATCCAGGTTGGCCACGAGTAAGGCAAACGCCTCCCTACTATACTATCACTCTGGTCCCCCGGCTCCTTATTACTGTTTAATTTTGGCTACACCCAGTTGAGCTCTGGGCTTGCTCCTGGGTCTGTGTTCAGGGGTCACTCCTGGTGGGGGTATGGGAGACCATATGTGATGTGGGGGGCGGTCTAAGAAGGGCAGACCACATGCAGGGCAAATCCCTTAAGTCCTATGCTATCTCTCCGACCTCAGGCATCCCCTGTTTTAAGGGAGAGGACTTTGCCTGTGGTGCAGAGAGTTGCACTGAGGTGCACCTACGCCTTGACTTGTCCTGCAGCTCCAGGGGCTGGAACTCGTCCTTCAGACCCCTTCCTGCCCCAACTGCTGCTGGGCCCCCAAGTGCCCTACAGAGCACTGAAGGTTTGATCCATGGGGCTGTTGAGGGATCAGAGAGTAGGAGAGAAACTTTAAAAAACTTCTAAAAACCAGTTATAGCAACAACATCTTGGATGACCCTTTCGTACAGGAACATGTCGAAGAGCTTTTGTGAAATATCAGAACACACGTGCTCATAAAAGTAATGAGGAATTCAGATTCCTTCTCTTTCTAAGGAGTTGGACGTAGATTGTAACTGGTGTGGTGAGCTGGCTGGCGCAGTGCTATTGGATAACACTGTTCATGGCAGAATTAATCAAGCCGGCCAGCTCCTTGAACTGAGCACCAGAAGACGGGGAGAGCCTGATACACCGCACTAGATCAGTGAACCAACCAACTAGATTTTCTCAACCAGGCTATAGTCAGTAAGCAAGTAAATTAAACAGTAAAGAGTAAGCTTGACGACAGAGAACAAGCTTTTAGAGACATACTTAAGGCAACAGTGCAGAGATGTTATCCCTAAAAGAACTATATGGCAAAATTACCATTGGTAGCTGTTTCCTGAAAATTATTGGATTTATGGCAGAAGTACTTTTTTTGATCAGCTGTTATGGGTTTCATTGCTGTATTTATCCCAAGAAAAACAGCTTTATTTCTTTTCCTTTTTTTTAAAAAAATTATTTTTATAAAGTTGTTCACAGTAATTTATTACAGTCCATATTCCACTTCCATTCCCAACACCATTACACCTTCCTACTACCACCCAAACCCGCCCCCAAAGCAAGTCCTAGATAATTTATTTTGTATTGCTTGTCATAATCTGCTAAAAATGATCCAAAAATGTTGGAAGTGTGTTAAGATTGTTGTATCTTACCCTGAAGCCAGTAAATCCTTGTATGAGACTACTAACATGTTATTACAGGTTGAGCCTTGTGTGCTAATTTTTGTTTTGTTTTGTTTTTTAATCAAGATCGGTTGCCTTCTACTTTATACCCCATCAAATGTGGCGTACTACTCTTGGTACATCAGTGGAGTAAAGTATGAGATGTCGTGGGCTGCAAATGTGGCTGCACACTGCAGGATTTCTAAAATTTGAATAGGGTGATACAGCTGGAGTTAAATTTTAAACTGGATGGTGACTTTGGGGTCCAGAGGCATTTCTGCAGCTTGTAGCTCTCCCGAGATTTTTTTGTGAATCTCAGGATCATGGCTGTTAATGCACTCAACTGGCACCAGAAGCTGTTCATGGGTGTGACTGCCAGACTCCCAGAAGAACAGGGAGATGAGGGGAGGTCGCCCATTCCAGATTCCATGAGAGCCTGGAGATTTCGGTCACAAAAGCCATGTACTTGAGTAGGAAAACAGCTTCAATCTCCAGAAGAAAATCAAAAGCCATGGGATTTATGCTGTATTGACATCTTGCCAATATATACATACATATAGCATCATAGTAATTTATCATGGGCAGTCTGCTCAGAGAGAAGATTTTTGTCATGATTTTTAAAAGCACTAACACAATACGATTAATTAAAATTAAATTTCTGCAGGTAAAACCTCTCTCAAATAACGCAAATGTTTTGGAACACTTCCTTTTTGCATGTATTAAGTTAAAATGTTTGCTGCATTTTGAGGAGTGTCAATTCTCAAAAAAACTGTGTCTATGTGTTTCTGTACCTGCACTGCAGTAAAGATTTAGATAAGACCATAATTATAGCGGTGTTAATTATGCTAACTATAGCATAATTATAGTGACATACTGTCACTTAGGTTTCAAGCAGCAAAATAGTGCAGCTCAGAAATTGTAGTTTGGTTTTTGATGTTTTATTATATTTTGGACTTTTGTTATTTAGTTAGAAGTTTCTAATTATTATATCCTCAGTAAATGGTTTTTAGAAACCTGGGAGCAAATAAATTATTTGCTTTCAAGTCTTAAAAGTAGTCTTGGGGGGCTGGAGTGATAGCACAGCGGGTAGGGCGTTTGCCTTGCACGCGGCCGATCCGGGTTCGAATCCCAGCATCCCATATGGTCCCCTGAGCGCCGCCAGGGGTCATTCCTGAGTGCATGAGCCAGGAATGAACCCTGTGCATTGCCGGGTGTGACCCAAAAAAAGCAAAAAAAAAAAAAAAAAAGTAGTCTTGGGCCGGAGTGATAGTACAGCGGGGAGGGCATTTGCCTTACACACAGCCAACCCGGGTTCGATCCTGGCATCTTATATACTTTACCAAGCACTTCCAGAAGTAATTCCTGAGTGCAGAGCTAGGAGCAACCCCTGAGCATCGCTGGATGTGACCCAAAAAGAAAAAAAAAAAAGAATGGTCTTTCTTACTAAAGTAAGGGCGACTACTTTCTATCAAGGAAATTACATAGTGCTTACTTTGACAAAGGTGCTTTAAAAGAATAAAAGCCTTCATTTTTTGTAAAATAAATAAATAAATAAATAAATAAACCAACAGACTAAACTTTGTAAGCATCTTCACAGACATAAGCTGTCATCAGGTGAAAAATAAGCCATCTCAGCTCATTTGAAGGATAAGGTCTGTGAATGCAGCTCCCTTAAAAAGAAATATGTTCCACAGTGTTGCCATTTAAAATGTTTTTGATGATTTTCTTTCCTTTTTTCCTTTGAATTTAAACGTAGAAACTCTTCTCATCATAAAGTAAAAAGTATTTGACTATTTTAGAATTCATTTGGTTATTTAGGTCTTGGGCCACACCCGGTGCTCAGGTTTACTCCTGCTCAGACATCACTCCTGGAGGGCTTGGGGGGCCGTCTGAGGTGCCGGGATTGAACTGGATTGGCCATGTGCAGGGCAAGCATCTTACCACTGTATTATTGCTCTGGCCTCTGTGGGAAAAAAAAAATATTTTTTTACAATTTATTTTTTGAGCCCTACCAAGCCGTGCTTAGGCTTCATTTCTGGCTCTGTACGCGGGGAACTCCTGGTAGGGTTTTGGGGACCACACGGGGTGCTGGGGATTGAACCGCGGTCAGCCTCTTGCAAGGCAAGTGCCCTTACTCACTGTAGTATTGCTCCAGCCCATGCACATATCTTAAGGAATGTCTGTATCCTAAGGTTTTTGGGCGCACACATCAATTTAGATCCTTCTTTCTGCTCTAGTGCTAGTATGAGGTTTATTATTTCTCAGTTGTGTAGTGATATTTTGCATTAGCAGTATAAAAAGTATAAACTGGATTTCTCATTTTATTGTCTAACCGCTTCAAGGACTTTAAAGCAGTTGATTCGTTATCTGTTATCACAGCAGTTTTTTATTGTGCTTCCTTTGCTTTGGGGACCAAACTCAACTGTGTTGGGCTGAGGGGGAGCTTCTCCCAGCTCTGTACAGGGGCGGGGGCTCCATAATGCAAAGACCGTACAGCAGCCCTTTCTGTCGCCATGTTTTAGACGATGTTGCGTTCATAAATGCAAGGTTGTTCAAGTGTAGTACAAAGAATGCCCTTCTTGGGGTGCTAATTGCAAAGCTTTCCTCACTCTCTGGGCTCGTGTCCTTCCCCGGCTTTAATCTCACCATTGCGGTGAACAGGTGTCAGATTGCCCTTAATGCCTCTGCACTTTGCCAGCTACATGGAAGTTTTCATGTGAGGGACATTCAGAAATATTTTTTTTAAATGTAAAGAAGATTATCATCTTGACTGTTCAAATACTTCCCCGAATTATTCTCATGCTGCAGAGCCGTGTTCCTCACAGTGTTTAGACGTTTCCTTCCCTACCAGCCTCGTTTCCTTTGTTTCCCCACCTGCCCACCGTACTAGTTGGCCCCTGATCTTGTGCTGTGGCCTCCCCATCTGTGCACTTTGCACCTGTGGCCCCTTAGAATATCCTGGGGCCCGAATGGCCCCGCTGCTGAGAAACACAGCTCTTGAATTTCAGTGCTTGGTTTGTTGACTAGTAGAGGGATTGGGAAGAATGTGCAGTGAGTCTGGGAGGGTGACTCAGGGGTCATACACAGGGGACATGAGGGTTGGGAGCCCCCAGCTTTGCACTGTCAGGGATCCTAGCCTGGGTTGGCCGGAGCAGGGTAAATGCCTTTAATAACTCTGGACTATCTCTCCTGCTGGGTTCTGGTTTTTAATTTTTTTTTTATTCCTTATGCCATAAAAATGACTTGTAGACAGCTCCAGGAGTAATTCCTGAGCACAGAGCCAGGAGTCACCCCTGAGCATCGCTTAGGGTGTGGCCTAAAAAAATAAAACAAACAAAAAAACTCCAAAAAAGCTTGTAGAGGGGCGTTTCTATTCCCAGTAAAGCCGTTTGTGGGATTATTCTGGCTTCACTGTCTCCTCCTTCCCTTCCCTTTCTCCCGCTGTCTCTTGTGGTGTAGTTCCGCTACTAGTAGGCGTTCCAGAGAGAGACAGATGCACTGAGAAAGGTGAACTGGGGTTACGTGTTTTTCCTGTTCTCTGTTGTAATCTAAAATTTGGAACTAAGATAGTTCTTTATTTATTCACTCATTCATTTTTTTGGTGGTTAGGGGATGGTGACCCCTTCGTTTCATCACTAATCCAGACAGTGTCACTGAAACTTTTTTTTTTTTGCTTTTTGGGTCACACCCAGCGATGCTCAGGGGTCAGTCCTGGCTCTGCACTCAGGAATTACCCCTGGCCGTGCTCAGGGGACCCTATGGGATGCTGGGAATCAAACTCGGGTCGGCCTCATGCAAGGTAAACGCCCTACCTGCTGTGCTATCGCTCCAGCCCCTGAAACTTTTTTTCTGTTGCTTTGGGGCCATTACCTGGTAGTGTTCCAGGGTTGCTCTGGCTCAGTGCTCAGATCATGTGATGCTAGGGCTAGAACTGAGGGTGCCAGTGTGTAAGTCAGTGTTCCACCGCTGGCCCCTTGAGCTGTCTTGGCCCTAACTGAAACTTCTATGTCTTTAATTTTTTTAAAACCATGTTAGTGTAAGGGCTGGAGCAATAGCACAGTGGGTAGGGTGTTTGCCTTGCAGGCGACCGATCTGGGTTCGATCCCCAGCATCCCATATGGTTCCCCGAGCGCTGCCAGGAGTAATTCCTGAGTGCAGAGGCAGGAGTAACCCCTGTGCATCACCCGGTACAACCCCCCCTCCAAAAAAAAGAAACTATATTATTGTACTATCAGCATGTGATTTGGAGGTCCTTGGATTCCTCTACACTAAAGGTCATGTACATAGTGAATGTGAAGGATAATTAAAAGTCACATCAAATCTATTGGTGTTTGCTGGTGAAACACGGCAGAGTTTATGCTTTGTATTCATGAGACCTTAGTTTTTGACCACAGGTGCTTCAAAAAAAAAAAAAAAAGGCCAATAGAAGCCAGGTTTACTAGTCTTTATTTCCACTACTGTCTTTTCATACTTTTTTTTTTCTTTTTGGGTCACACCTGGCGGTGCACAGGGGTCACTCCCGGCTCTGTACTCAGGAATTACTCAGGGGACCATATGGGATACTGGGAATCGAACCGAGGTCGGCCGCATGCAAGGCAAACGCCCTATCCGCTGCGCTATCGCTCCAGCCCCTCTTTTCACACTTTAAGTTTTTGTGGCGGCCTTTGGGCCACAGCTGGAGGTACTCACCGCTCTTGGTCCCGGTGCTTCGGGCTCTGCACTGCGGGAAAGGCAAGAGTCTTAACCTCGGAATTATCTCTCCAGCAGATTTATCTTAATTTTTGTAAAACATTCGCTGATATGAATATATTTTTCAAAAGACACATCACTTGGTTTTGGTGCCACACCCTTCTGCGGGACCATGTAGTGCTGGGGTGTATGCCTGGGCCTCGTGCATGCAGAGCTCATGTTCTCGGCTTTGGAGATATTTCTCCAGTGAAAATAGTAATAATAAAAATAAAATAATATGTTAAAAGTAATGCTTAACTTTTCAGTCCCCATCTGACTTTTTCTCTCTTCCCCTAGATCTTGGTTGTGCATATAGGGGCCAGAGTAATAGTACTGCGGATAGGGTGTTTGTCTTGCATGCGGCCAACAGGGATTGTTCCCTGGCACCACTTATGGTCCCCTGGGACTTGCCAGGAGTAACCCCGGGCCATTGCCTGGTATGGCTCCCAAACCAAAATAATAATAATAATAATTGTTTGGTTGTATGTATTTTTTGGGGGGTTGGGTTCAACCTGGCAGTGGTTGGGGTTACTCAAGAATCTGGACAAGGGGAACCATCTGTGGTACTGGGAACTGAAGTGGGGTCAGCCTCATGCGAGGCAAGTGCCTTAGTCTCTGTACTTTCTCTCTCGCCCCTGGTTGAACATCTTCCCAGTTTGTGTTTTTGAGGGGAAGGAAAGGTTGCTATTCCTAGAATGATGCTTGGAAAAATGGTATTTTCTCTGGTTCTTCCCGGATCTTTTTTTGCTTGTTTGATTTGTTTCTGAGTTTTGGGCCACATCTGGCAGTGTTTAGGATTTATCCCTGCTTCTGTAGTCAGGAATTACTCCTGGTGGTGCTCAGGGGACCGGATGGGATGCTGAGATCGAACTTGGGTGGGCTGTGTGCAAGGCAGGCTCTCTACCCTCTGTACCCTCTCTCCAGCCCCTGGATCTTCTTTTATTACTACTATTATTGATATCATTATTAACTTGAAGGCTTTGGGCCACACTCAGTAGTGTTCAGGGGCTGGGAATCACTCCTGGAGGGCTTGGGGACCAGACGGGGTGTTGGGGACTGAGCCCAGGTTTGCCACGTGCAGGCTAAACCCTTTACCAGCTGCACTGTCGCTCCAGCCACCTCTTCCCACATCTTTTTAACATTGATACACACACCTGCACTGCATGCAAGGCAAGTGTTATGTACATATATGTGCATATATGTGTGTTTGTGTGTTTATAGGCACACACATATACAAGGTGTGTATGTGTGTACCTCCACTTAATAATAATAGCAATGTGGGCTGGAGCGATAGCACAGCGGGTAGGGCGTTTGCCTTGCACGCGGCCGACCCGGGTTCAAATCCCAGCATCCCATATGGTCCCCTGAGCACTGCCAGGAGTAATTCCTGAGTGCAGAGCCAGGAGTGACCCCTGTGCATCGCCAGGTGTGACCCAAAAAGCAAAAAAAAAAAAAAATAATAATAATAATAGCAATGGTAATCTAGTGTTTCCCATATTGCTACAAAGCTATTTCAATTATGTGATTAACTTCGATTTTATTTCAGCCAAGTAAGGAAAGTGTAGTTGGCTGGGTAGATAATATTTGAGTGTGCCCACCACTAAAAAAAAAGTAAGAGTATAACAGACTTCTTTCAAATACCAATACTAAAAAATGTATTTTTTATTATAACATTGTTTGCCTAGTTGTTCGTAATGATGTTTCAGACATTAGATGTTCCAACACCAGCTCTGCCATCGATGTGACCTCCCCTCCACCACTGACCCCCGTTTCCCACCCACCGCCCCATCCTGCCCCTGTGCAGGAACAAATCAATTTACTTCATGTTGTTTGTTACAACACAAAGGCAAATGGAATTATTAAAACTTAGGATCAATGGGCTGGAGCGATAGCACAGCAGGTAGGGCGTTTGCCTTGCACGCGGCCAACCCAGGTTCTAATCCCAGCATCCCATATGGTCCCCTGAGCATGGCCAGGGGTAATTTCTGAGTGCAGAGCCAGGAGTAACCCCTGTGCATTGCCAGGTGTGACCCAAAAAGCAAAAAAAAAAAAAAAACAACTTTGGATCAATAAGAATTTATATAACTTCTCTGCCTCCATGATGTCACTGATGTCCTTGAAGACCTACTGCGCTGGTTAGTGCTAAGTGAACCTGTTGTTTAGGCTCATGGAGCTTGTTGGGCTTCTCTGCAACTTTCCGGTCGCATTTGCTGTGATCCTGCTTAGCTGATGGTACTGGGAAATGTTGAGGAGTCCCGTGTAGATCTGGAATAGTTTGGTGGCTTGGCAGTTCGATGAGGTGCAGTTTGAGCTGAGCCATTTCTGGTGTCTGGTGTGGCTGCGGGCCGCTGGGCCTGCCGGGAGAGAGGGGGATCTGTCTGTCCCCATTAGAGACTGACTCACAGTTCTCCGCCAGAGCAGCCACCTGGGAAGATCCTTCAGCATCATGTTCTTCTGGACACATGACTCTGGGTGGGCTCTTTGCTGGCAGGATGGAGGGTGTGAGTAAAGGCTGCTGGTTTTCCATTTCGTCTGGGGGAATTTGCCCTGTCCCCATTCTGAGAACACCCTAGAGTTTTCAGCAGGTAGGCTGGCTGAAAGACATCATCCTGAAAGACTAGACAGCCCTGTAGCCTGATTGGTTTTGTGGTACAATTGATTTTGGCAATTAGGAAGTTCATTATTCCTAATTACGTTACATTATTCCTAATTCCTAATGACGTTGTTCATTAAAAAAAATAATAACAACCAATGGCTGTTGCATGTCCACTTGGCCCAAAATCTAAACACTACTAAATAGAGAAGGGGGGAAAGTAAACATTGCTGTCTTGCCCAGCCCCGCAGTGCAACTTGACTGAGTGAACTGTTAGCAGTTGGTTGTTTTGTGTTGCTCCCGTCTTTCTGGCTGACCAACAAATGGCATCCTTCACCCCCACTTCTGATAAAGCGGCAGCTGTGGGTTCATGCGGGGCCTGCCTCGCTGGAAGGGCTGCAGGGGGGAGCGTGGGGAGCATCTGGAGTCACGCTCGCTCTGCGGCAGTTGACGCTGACATGTGGCAGAACCTGGTTGACGTCAGCAGCTGGCATGTCTGTGTGTGGCGCTTTCATGTGGCTGCTCGGCCTCCTCCCGGCCCGGAGTTGTTCCCAGGCTGACAGCCCTCCCAGGAGACCGCTCGGGGGAGGGAGGGGGGCCAGACAGCAGCTGGAGGCTTTGCTTTTCAGTTTTTCTTCTCAGATGTTTTTTAGCCACACCTGGCAGAGCTCAGGGGACCACTACTGGGTGTGGGACTTGGGGACAGCTACTAGCCCTGCCGGGTGTCAAATTCTGGAGGTACAGGGGGACCCTATGGGACACTAGGGATTTTTTTTTGGCGGGTGGCTGGGGGGCTTACCCGGCTGTGTCCAGGGTTTGCTGTTGTCTCTGCACTCAGGGATCACTCCTGGAGGGCTCAGGGGACCCAATGGGGTGCCAGACATAGAACACTGGTCAGCCCCACCGGTCAGTACCCTACCAGCTGTACTATCTCCCTGGCACTGAATTGCATTTATTTGGATATGTGTGTTGCTCGGGGATCGAACAATCCCCTGAATACTACCAGGTGTGCCCCTCAACTCCCCCGAAACAAATAGAAAAATAGGGAAGTGTCTGCATTCCCCTTCTGACTGCCCCCCCTCTGCCTGCCTGCCTCATCGCCACAGTGAGTCACTTGGCCAGACAGACTTAAGTTCTTCCCATATCTATGCATTTGTTACCGGTCGGTATCAAGATAAACTACACCCAAAGGGTAGGACATTAAATTATACGGGTTAGTTTGCCAGTGCCCCAAAATTGCATGGGTGATTATTGGCTCAATAAAGTTATTAAGTTCAAAATCAAGGTATTTTGTAGAGGTATGTAAGTATATGCAAAATTGGGGCAAATATATCCAAAACATTTTAGCAAAAGTGATTCAGTTTATTAATGCTAGAGATATTAAAAATTATTTTGGGGGCGCTAAAGTGATAAAACAGTGGGTAGGGCATTTGCCTTGCCTGTGGCCGACCCGGGTTCGATCCCCGGCATCCCATTTGGTCCCCTGAGCACCGCCACGAGTAATTCCTGAGTGCAGAGCCAGGAGAAAGCCCTGACCATTGCTGGGTGTGACCCAAAAAAGAAAAAAAATTGGGGGGTGGGAGAGTATACTGGGTCAGGTACTCAGCCAACTTGCATTTGATTTGGGATTCTAGATGCTGCCCTGGGCCCTATGAGGAAATTATCCTTGAGCACAGAGCGAGGAATAAGCCCTGAGCATCACTGGGTGTTATTCCCCCCAATTCTCCACCCCCCCAGAAAAAAAGAAAACTGTAGAAAAAAATAACAAAGTTTGCATGGTGTTGGAACAATATATCATGAGAAGTATAATTGAACAGTGTTGTTAATCACAGTATCTCAATGAAAATGGTTAAAAACCAACTTGAAGTCTACATACCTTTATTCTGGCATTTTCCCCCCTCTCCACTTATATTTATAGACCACCACAGCATTGTTTTTTTGTACAAATTTACAAATGTTGCAGCGAAATGAAATACCAAGCAGAGTTTGCCCGGGAGATCCCTTTCACAAGGATGGTGCCCCAAGCAAAGAAGGAAGCCCTGCTGTTTGCAAAAGGTTGAAGGAAAAGTACAAGCTTTAAAGGCAGGAAAACGGGCACAGCCCCAGACACGCAGAGATCCATCGCCAGATGCCAGTCTCCCCCTTCTGACTGCAGCCCTGAGGGCAGTCTGAGAGCAACCTGACTTCTCTGCCACTGCCAGCGTGCCTTAGAAAAACACCAGAGGGGGACAGGACAAAGGCTAAGGCACTTGCCTCCAGGGGGCCCACCCTGGTTTGGTTCGTGGCATGGCATATGGTTTTTCAGGCACTACCAGGAGTGAGCCCTGAGCACAGAGTCAGGGGTCAACCTGAGCAGAGCTAGGAGTGAATAAACTCTGAGCTGAGCATTGAGCCAGGAGTGAGCCCTGAGCACAGAGCCAGGAGTGAGCCCTGAGCACAGAGCCAGGGGTGAGCCCTTAGCACAGAGCTAAGAGTAAATGAACCCTGGAGCACTGAGCCAGGAGTGAGCCCTGAACACAGAGCCAGGGGTGAGCCCTGAGCACTATTGGTGTGGCCCAACCCACTCCACCCCCACCTGCCAAAACCAAAACAAAACAGAAATAAAACAGCACCAAGGGCATACATAAGGCCAGGGGCTTGATCTCTAGTGTTCCAGCATGACCCACTCTCTGGGGACCCCCTGGTGTGGCAAATAAAAGGTATATCCTGGTTCTTGGCATTGAAAGATTTACAGCAAGTTGAGTATGGGAAGAAGGACAGGAAAATAATACAAAATGTCTTATTTTGTACAAGTGCATGTACATACAAAAATGCATCCTGCGCACATGCACCAAAATGTTTACAAAATGGTTGTCATTGCGGGATGGAGTTTCTGTCCGTTTTGCTCCTTGCTCCCTCTCCCTGCCGACATCTAGGGGAGAGCTGAGCCACATACAATCGTAGGAAGTCACTGGTTTGTTTTCATGGGCTTCGGTGATTCATTTCCCACGTGAGGCTCTTTGCCACATCTTCGGGTAAACCCCACATTAGAACCCGTGCCCCCGTGATTTCTCTCTCTTGGAATCCTTCTAAGCTAGCCTCACTTATTGCCTGGCTCCTTTTTCCATACTGTCCTGCTTCGAAGTTGGCAAAGAATTTGCTGATCGCAAGTAAAGTTGATACATGCCGTTCTGCTGGGGAGTTTGAAAGGGAAAGAGGAAAGGAAGTAGCCTCTTAAACTCTGAAGGCTGCACGAGGACAGGATGTGCGTGGATGACGCTCACTAGTCACTCCTCTGCTTGGGTTTTGAGTTAAGCTACTGGGATCTGACTGTTTACTGGAGCATTGAATTTTTTTTTTCTTTTTTGGGTCACACCTGGCGATGCTGAGGGGTTACTCCTGGCTCTGAACTCGGGAATTACCCCAGCGGTGCTCAGGGGACCATATGAGATGCAGGAAATCGAACCCGGGTCAGCCTCGTGCAAGACAAATGCCCTACCTGCTATGCTATCGCTCCAGCCCCTTACTGGAGCATTGGAGATTTTCAGTCCCACCTACGGCTAAGCTGTGTTAAGATTGGTTAGAGCGGATGTTGACCCACAGTTCAGCCATTAATTTGACTGTGCTTTTGTGATTTGCTAATTTGCTAATTCCACTCGTAATATAAATAGCATATTTTATGTGACACAGTAATGATAACAGCTAAGTTTCTTGCCTTGTTATTTATATTTCACATGTATGATTTACATATGTAGATGATATTGTCCCTGCTTTGCCAGGTCAGGAGACTCAAGCTTAGAAGTGCTAATTTGCCCAAGGTCTTGAAACTAGAAATTTGCAGTCAGACTTTTTTTTTTTTGCTTTTTGGGTCACACCCAGCGATGCTCAGGGCTTACTCCTGGCTCTGCACTCAGGAATTACTCCTGGCGGTGCTTTGGGGACCATATGGGATGCCGGGGATTGAACATGTGTCGGCCTTGTGCAAGGGAAATGCCCTCCCCACTGTGCTGTAGCTCCGGCCCCCTGGGAGCCAGACTTAATTTTTATTGTTTGGTTTTGGGATCATGCCCGGCAATGGCCAGAGGACTGCTCCTGACACTGTGCTCAGGGGTCAGGTACTGAGCTCAGGGATCAGGCACTGTGTTCGGGAATCAGGTACTCTATAAGGGGATCAGCATTGGAGTAGGGGATCAGGCGCTGTGCTCAGGGACTCAGCACTGTACTAGGGGATCAGGCAGTCCTAGGGGATCAGGCCCTGTGCTCAGGGATCAGTATTATACTCAGGGATCAGCAGTGTCCTAGGGGATCAGGCACTGTGCTCAGGGATCAGTATTATACTCAGGGATCAGCAGTGTCCTAGGGGATCAGGCACTGTGCTCAGGCATCAGCACTGTACGAGGGGATCGGGCGCCTGTGCCCAGGCATGCTTTTGGAGCCATGCAGACTTGTACTGCGGCCTTGCAAGCTCTCTCCCTGGCCTTGGTGCCAGACTTCAAATCAAGGTCTTCTTTCTGCCCTCTGCAGTCGTTAGGGGCCAGCTACCTGCAGCAGTTACATAGCTGCTTCCCTAGACAGCTGCAAGTTGAGAGGGTATCATTACCCAAGGGTGAGGCTGAATTTGAGTAGACGGGTGCCTTTATTTTCTTTAATTTGCAGTCATTTTCAACTCTAGGGTTTATGAGATGATCATTCCTGAGACATTCCTGTTCCTAAACATCCTAAAAGCCTCAGTACAGGGTGTGCACTCATAGGATGGTGGATGAAATTCCCCTTGTTTCGTTGTTTGTATTTTGCTACACTCAGTTGTGCTCAGGGCTTGCTTCTGGCTCTGCACTCAGGGATCACTCCTGGGGGTGCTCAGGGGATCATATGTAGTGTCGGGGATCAAACCCAGATTGTCCACATGCAAGACAAGCACCCTGCCTGCTGTACTATCTCTGTTCAACCCTGTTTCTCTAATTTTTAAGAATGATGTGGATCCAAAGTTAAATTGTAGGAAAAGATAGACACAGAACACTTCTTTTGTTTGTTTGTTTTGGTTTGGTTTTTTTTTTTTTTTTTTTTGGTTTTTGGGTCACACCTGGCGATGCACAGGGGTTCTTCTTGGCTCTGCACTCAGGAATTACTCCTGGCGGTGCTCAGGGGACCATATGGGATGCTGGGATTTGAACCCGGGTCGGCCGCGTGCAAGGCAAACGCCCTACCCTACCCGCTATGCTATCACTCCAGCCCCTTGGTTTGGTTTTGAGTTCACTCCGCACTCAGGAATTACTCGTGGCGTTGTTCAATGACCATATGGGATGCCAGGGATAGACCCTGGGTCAGCTGCGTGCAAGGAAAATGCCCTACCCACTGTACTATCGCTCCAGCACACAGGAGACTTCTTTAGATCCCAACTTTGTGAGAATCTACACCTCTGTCCCTTCCACAAACCCTGGGTCTCTGTTTTTCATTATTATTATTTTTTTAATTTCTTCAACCATTGTTTATTTTTATTTTTTTTTTATTTTTATTTTTTTGGTTTTTGGGTCACACCTGGCGATGCACAGGGGTTACTCCTGGCTCTTCACTCAGGAATTACCCCTGGCATTGCTCAGGGGACCATATGGGATGCTGGGATTAGAACCCGGGTCGGCCGTGTGCAAGGCAAACGCCCTACCCGCTGTGCTATCGCTCCAGCCCCATCTTCAACCATTGTTTAAATGAAAGCAAAAGGGGAGAAAGAAAATTCCTTTCTCTACAAGGGGCATTTCTATAGATCAAATCTTGGGTTGGACCCCCCACCCCCGTTTTCTCTATCTTCAGATTTTCATGAGGTAAAAAACTCGTTAGCAGAGTTACTCCTCTTTTTTTTTTTTTCTTTTTGGGTCACACCCAGCGATGCTCAGGGGTTACTCCTGGCTTTGCACTCAGGAATTACTCCTGGCGGTGCTTGAGGGACCAAATGGGATGCCGGGGATTGAACCCGGGTCGGCCTCGTGCAAGGCAAATGCCCTATCTGATGTGCTATCGCTCCGGCCCCGTTACCCCTTCTTCTCTCAGCTCTCTGCTGTGGGTCAGTGCTTCTCCTTTGGGAAATTTCATAGCATATCGCAGCAGGAGTTCTGTAGCAGGTGATTTATTTTTCTAAGCCTTCATTTAAATGGGTGAATTGCACAGTATATTTGAACATCACCTTGAGTGGAAACAAAAATTTCCTCCAACCAATTAGCCAACCCCTCGATACAGTTTTGTTTTTCATTTGGATTGAATGTTATTTATGATGGCAGTATTCATTTAAAATTTTGTTTTTAGAATTCATTTTAAAATTTACAAAAGCTTAAAGGGCCAAAGAGATAGCTTAATAAACTCCCCCCACCCCATTTTTGGTTGGGAGTCACACCCATCGATGCTCAGGAGTTGCTCGGCACTCAGGAATTACTCCTGGCAGTGCTCGGTGGACGATATTGGATCAAACCCGGGTCAGCCGCATGCAAGGCAAATGCCCAGCTGCTGTACTGTTGCTCCAGCCCCAGCTTAATAAAGGAGTTACATGCTTTGCATGCGGGAAGCCCCCATTCAATTCCTTTTACCACATGGTCCCCTGACGCCAGGAGTAATACTGTACACAGAGGTAGGGATAGCTCCCCAAAGAAAACCAAATAACAACAACAAAAAAACACACATTTTTCTGGGAAGTCTGTACTGCTTGTGTCTTTTGGGACCATCCCCAGCTGTGTTCAGGGATCATTCCTGAGTTCCTGGTGGTGCTAGAGGCAGGGTATATGGAGGGGCTTACCGCATGGGTTACCATGATGGATCCAAGGTTGGCCATGTGTAAGGCAAGCAAGCACCTACATGCCCACTATATAGTCTCTGACCTAATGCATTTTATTTTAATTTGGGGAGAGCAGATTGGGGTCACACCTGGTGGTTCTCAGGGCTTCGGGCAATTTGTGGGGACTATATGGGATGCTGGGGATTGAATCCAGGTCAGTCACATGCAAGACAAGTGCCCTATCCACTGGTCTCTCTCTGCTTTGTGTATTTGATTTTTGGCCAGGAGCATTGCTCACTTTCCTCTCTTCTTCGTTACAGTTGAGGCAGTCCCAGTCCTACTGCACAGACACAGAATGTCTTCAGGAACGTAAGTAGTCATGGTACAAAAAAGTCTAATGAATGACTAGTGATCTCTTGGGATGCATCAGTGTCTATTTATTGGATCACTGACAGTGCTCGGGGAACCACTTGGGGTTCCAGGGATCCAATTCAGGTCGGTAGAGCGCAATGCAAGTACCCTACCCGATGTACTGTCTCTCCAGCATCAGTGTTGAAATGATTTCTCTTTGTTGAACTTTTAGGTTCCCAATAGATTTTTAAAATTTTTTTGCAATTGTAAGTTTGCAACATGCTGTATATATAAAGACTTCTGCTATGGAGAAGTTGTTTTTTTGGTTGTTGTTGTTATTTTTTAAGCTTTTTGGGTCACACCCAGTGATGCACAGGGGTAACTCCTGGCTCAAGCACTCAGGAATTACTCCTGGCAGTGCTCAGGGACCATATGGGATGCTGGGAATCGAACCCGGGTCGTCCGCGTACAAGGCAAACGCCCTACCCGCTGTGCTATTGCTCCAGCCCTGAGAAGTTGCATTATTAATAGGTTGGTTTCTTACCTTTTAACACCCCTGATGCTAAGCCCACTTTAAATAGGTCCATGAAACTAAAACAGCACTTTAGCGTGCCAGTAGAGCTTGGTCTGCATGCTTTATGACCGTTACTGCTTTGTGAACTGGATATCTCATCAGATTCCGTACAGGTAGTGAATGTCACATGGAGAAGTAGGAGCTGGAGCTGTGCCTCGGGTCGAGAGGACTTTGCTCAGCTCAGAGCCCAGGTCAGAGCGGCAGAGCCCTGACTCGGGGCTTCTGAGAAGCCCCACAGGTGCGAAGTGGGGGGCGTTTGGGATCCTGGCGGGTAGTTCCACCCCTCAGATTTATCCTGCTGCTCCTCTGCCAGTGCTCATTCACCTACAGCCGGGCCCTCTGACATGCAGCGCCAAGTCAAGCGGAAACCTGTTCTAGTAAGAAGTAATCCCATTGAAATCCCGACAAGGAAACAAGTGTTTATTACATTGGTGGCATTAGTGACCTTTGAGCCAGTCCCACCTGTGAACCAAAGGCTCTCTTATTTCTCTGGGTGAAATTTCACTTCCTTAATCTAAAGACAAAGCTCTGGGGCTTGAATATTAATTTAGTATGTTTATATGGCCGGTCTCGCCCTCTCTCTGTTTGTTGTTTTCGAGTGTGATGGAAGTCCTTTCTGCGAGTCATGCTTTTAAGTGGCTTCTGCAGATGTTTCCTCCCAGTGATGGAATTACTTTTTGTTTGTTTGTTTGTTTTATTTTGGGGTCACATCCTGTGATGCTCTTCAGAGCTTACTCCTGGCTCTGTGCTCAAGCATCATTCCTGGAGGGCTCTGAGGACCCTGTGGGATGCCAGGGATCAAGCTAGGGTCAGCCACATACAAGGCAAGCACCTGCCCATTGGAACTATGGCTCCAGCTCCTAGAATTACTTAAAAAGCATTTTTTTTTGTATTTTGTTTTGTTTTGTTTTGTTTTCTGAGCCACACCCAGTGGTACTCAGGGGCTACATTTGACTTAGGGATCACTCCTGGTGGTGCTTGGGGGACCATATGGGATGCTGGGGATGGGACCTTGGTCAGCCACGTGCTCCAGGCCCCACACTTGTTTATATGGTCTTTATTTGCACCAGTAACCAGACATGCATTACCTATTTATATGTGTATAGACATACATAACCAGTTCTCACAAACCTTTCTTTGCGGCTTAGTGATTTTTTTCTTTTTGAAAATTGTGTTTCAAACCTGACAGTGCTTAGAGATCACTTCTGGCTCTTCACTCAGGGGCCCAGGGAACCGTATGGGGTGCCGGGGATTAAACCCGAGTTGGCATATGCAAGGCAAACGTTCCCACACGCTGTACTGTCATCCCGGGCCTAGACTACTCAGTGATTTCTGACCCGTGGGGCCGAGGCCCAGGGCACGCTGGAGAGGGCAGCGCCCGCCCAGCACCTGACATGCCCACCACCCAGGAAGCTCTGAGCCTCAGTGATGCCTTGGGCCAGGGGGTTCCTGGGCACAGGCCCTCCGGCCACTGGCCTTGGGAGGGGAGCTTTGTCTCTGCTTCTCCCTCTGCCCCGTGGGGGAGGAGGAGACAGCTGGAAGTTCCAGCCCGCAAATCAGAGGGCCAAGTGCAGATAGCCAGGGTCCACCTTTGCTAGGTCAGTGCCCATCAAGCGTTGCCTGATCACTGTAAGCTCCGGGGTGGCTGCAGGGCGCTCCTCGGGAGGAGAAGACATTCTTCTCAGGGCTGGAGCAGGGGGACAGTGGGAAAGTCGCTGCTCTCTCCCCCCACCGACCGACTTCTCCGGGAGAGCTGAGCCGGAGTGGTAGGAAATCACTGGTTTGGGTGCAGAGCCCAGGAGTCAGCCTTGAGCACAGCTGGGTGTGCGCCCTCCCCCCCCCCCCCACATACACACACCCCAGCCAGCACCTCTCCCCCTTCCAAGAGACATTCTTATCCCTATCAGGAAATTCTAAAGGCTTGGGAAGCCGAGAGCCAGGAACAGACACCGGTCACGTATGTCGCAGCTCCCAGGCCGCATTGTACGTATCCGAGATCATTTCACTGAGCGTGCAGCTCCGCTCTTCACTCGGTAACGAGAGTCGAATTGCAGTTTCTTAGCATCTCAGCTTGGTGCTCCATTCGCCATGCTGAGCCAGGTCCCTCGCACGCCTGCTCACTCGCTGCAAAACTCGGCTTGCAGACCTGACTCAATTTTGCAGTGAATCGGCTGAAAATGGGGACTGCTGTGAGGGCAGTGCGTGTCATTCTGGGCTTCACGCCCACCCCTCCCCCGCCCTCCACACAGAGGATTACAGCCTGCCGGCCTCGGGCTGCTCTCACTGTTGTGTTCATCCTTTTCCCACTGGAACCCGATACATTGATAGAAATAATCCTGAATGGCCTGCCCGGTTCTGTTGGCTCCCACAGTGGCCCTCTCGACTTTCTTTTTCCTGGTGGCCAGCTAAGTTGGTGGCCTCATTGGGAATTTTTTTTCCCTTTCATTTTTAAAATGTTGTTGTTGTTGTTGTTATTATTATTATTATTAGTGTTGGGGGTATACCCAGGGATTCTCAGGTGTTATTTCTGGCTTTGTACTCAGAAATTCCCACAGGTGATGCTCGGGAGACCATGTGGGATGCCAGGGATTGAACCTAGGTCAGCCTCTTACAAGGCAAATGCCCTACCCGTTGTACTATCATCAGGCCCCATTTTTTTTTTCTTTTTGGGCCACACCCAGCAATGCACAGGGGTTACTCCTGGTTCTACACTCAGGAATCACCCCTGGCAGTGCTCAGGGGACCATATGGGTTGCTGAGATTTGAACCCGGGTCGGCCGCGTGCAAGGCAAATGCCCTACCCGCTGTGCTATCGCTCCAGCCCCTGTTGTTTGTTTTTAAAGTGGTGTTTGGGCCAGGTTGGCTTGGGGCTGCTGCTGGCTCAGTGCTCAGGAGTCAAGTGCCATTGTGCTTGGAGGGGCCATGAACGGGTTGGGGGTTGAACCCGGGGCTCCCGTGCTCCATGTGTGTTGCGGTGCTTTGAGTCACCTCTCCACCTTGTGAATGGTCTCTCCGACCTCTTACTTGTAGTATTTGCTTTTTTGCTTATCGCCAGAGACTTAACACGGAAGCAGAGTAGACTTTCAGCACCGTCCAGAGGCTCTTGAGACACCCCTCTCTTTCTTCTCCTGCCACTAGGTTCATCACCAGTGATGCGGGCCTGTTACCTCTTGGCCAGCCGAGGGGTTTATGCCAGCGTGTCCGCGTTCGGTGGGCTGTGCTCTAGTGCTCACGAACACCACCCGTGGCTGGTCTTTGCTAGGTACCTCTGCAAGCCAGGCCTTATGCAAACTGCTTCTCATGCCCTGTCCATTTTGACCCCCACAGCTGTTCTACGAGATGGCGATAGATATTTTCATGTCACAGGGAGAGAAATTGAGGCACAGGGATTATATGACTAAGAAGTGGCAGAGTCGAACTGCTGTTAGATGGTCTCACTTCTTTGTTTGAATGTTACTTTATTTAATTTTTTGCTTTTTGAGTCACACCCAATGCACAGGGGTCACTCCTGGCTCATGCACTCAGGAATTACTCCTGGCAGTGCTCGGAGGACCATATGCGATGCAGGGAATCGAACCCGGGTCAGCCGCGTGCAAGGCAAACAGCCTACCTGCTGTGCTGTTGCTCCAGCCCCTGTTTGAATGTCTTGGGCCACATCTGGCGAAGCTCAGGGGTTACTCCTGGCTCTGTAACTCAGGGGACCATAAGGGATGCCGGGGATCAAACCAAGTCAACCACATGCAAGACACAAGCCCTGCTCTCTGCTCTCTGTACTATCTATCCGGCTCATAAGATGATGCACTTCTTTTTTTAAAAAAAATTTTATTTTATTATTATTATTTTTTGCTTTTTGGGTCACACTCGGTGATGCACAGGGGTTACTCCTGGGTCTGCACTCAGGAATTATTCCTGGCAGTGCTCAGGGGACCATACGGGATGCTGGGAATCAAACCCGGATCCGTCGCGTGCAAGGCAAACGCCCTACCCGCTGTGCTATCGCTCCAGCCCCCTGATGGCACTTCTTAAAAAGTTAATGTTCAGGAGGCAGAGACAATAAAGTGGGCTAAGGCTCCTGCTTGCATGCAGCCTAACTGGTTTCAGTGCCTGGTACCACATATGGCCCCCTAAGCCCTGCCAGGAGTGATCCCTGCGCACAGAGCCAGCAGTCAGCCCTGAACACAACAAGGTGTGGCTTAAAAAGATAAAAGGAGAAAAGAAAGGAAATTCTGGGTGGGAGGGCTAGCCCAGGGGCTGAGAGTTTGCTTTGTGTGTTGGAGCCTTGGGTTTGGTCCCTGCGTCTTCCCCAGGAGCGGCCCCTGAGCTCATGCAGAGCCAGGAGTGGCCCCTGAGCTCATGCAGAGCCAGGAGTGGCCCCTGAGCTCATGCAGAGCCAGGAGTGGCCCCTGAGCTCTGCCAAACAAACGTTAATGAGTGATTAGAAACGTCACAGGAAGACTGAAGACAGGAGGAGACGAGCATGGGGGAGTGGAGTTTTACAAGGGGAGGAAAGCTAGGTACAGGTGAATAGATGGAGTCCTGTTTGGGCGGGGGAGGTAGCTCACTGGGCTGAAGCGCCCAGCTTTTTCTCATTGAGCACTGCAGCTGGAGCTTTTAAGCGTTGCAGTCAAATGTATGTGAATCTTAGCCATCACGACAGCAGTAACAAAAGAAGGGAAGGGAATTTTTACATTTACAACATGTGTTTAGGGGCCAGAACGATAGTGCAGTGGGCAGGGTGTTTGCCTTGCACACGGCCAACCCAGGTTTCATCCCTGGCACTTCGAACCCCAGCGGGAGTGATCCCTGAGTGCAGAGTTAGGAGTAAGCCCTGAGCTCCACTGTGTGTGCCTCCCCCCCGCCCCCCCAAATGTCCCTTGACCCAGAGAGATAATGCAGCGAGTAAGGCTCTTGCTTTGCACCCAGGCACGCAGCTGATCAGGTTCAGTCTCTGAGAGTGCTCCCTGAGCAGAGCCAGCAGTACGCCCTGAGTACCACTGAGTGTGGCCCCCTAACCAAAAAACTAAAAACGAACAAAAAGCCTGTTAAAACATGTTTTAGGGGGCTGGAGTGATAGCACAGCGGGTAGGACTGTGCAGGAGTAACCCCTGTGCATGGCCGGGTGTGACCCAAAAAACCAAAAAAAGAAAAAAAAACATGTTTTAGGGAGGAACAATAGTCCAGCGGATAGGGTGTGTGCCTTGTATCCCGCTGACCCAGGTTGAATCCCCAGCATCTCATATCTTCCCCAAGCCTTGATCACGGGTGATCCCTGAGCACAGAGCTAGCAGTAAGCACTGAGTACCCTCCAGGTGTGGCCCAAAACAGAACAAAACAACAACCTCCCCTAAAAAAAAAAAAAACTTTTTTTTTTTTTAAAAAAGTAGCAGAATCTCTTTATTTTATTTTATTTTTTTTTGGTTTTTGGGTCACACCCGGCAATGCACAGGGCTCATTCCTGGCTCATGCACTCAGGAATTACCCCTGGCGGTGCTCAGGGGACCATATGGGATGCTGGGATTCGAACCTGGGTCGGCTGCGTGCAAGGCAAATGCCCTACCCGCTGTGCTATCACTCCAGCCCCCACCTCCACATTTTTTTTAGTTTTAAATTTTTTAACTTTTTTTTCTTTTTGGATCACACCCAGCAATGCTCAGGGGTTACTTACTCACTTCTGGCTCTGCATGCAGGAATTACTGTTGATGGTGCTTGAGGGACCATAGGGGATGCCGGGGATTGAACCCAGGACAGCCACATAGAAGGCAAACACTCTACTTGCTGTGCTATTGCTCGGGTCCCTTAAAATTTAAAAGATCGTGAAATAAAACTACCTAGGATTAGTCAAGGAAACATTAACTGCACCTTTTTATATATTATTAATTTGATTAATTTTTTTCTCTTTGGGTCACACCAGGCGATGCACAGGGGTTATTTATTACTGGGTCATGCACTCAGGAATTACTCCAGGTGGTGCTCGGGGAACCATATGGGATGCTGGGAATTGAACCCGGGTCGGCCACATGCAAGGCAAACACCCTACCTACTGTACTTTCGCTCCAGCCCCTATATTATTAATTTGAATGAATATTTGTACCCCATATGTTCCCCTGAGCCCCGCCATGTGTGATCCCTGAGCACAGAGCCAGAAATAAGCCCTGAGTATTGCTGGTGTAAGTCCAAAATCCAAAAATAAATAAGAATAAAAATCTTCATTTAATAGGTTTGGGTTTCTGACTGTGATATCTTTTCTTCCCTCCCTCCCTCCCTCCCTCCCTCCCTCCCTCCCTCCCTCCCTCCCTCCCTCCCTCCCTCCCTCCCTCCCTCCCTCCCTCCTTCCTTCCTTCCTTCCTTCCTTCCTTCCTTCCTTCCTTCCTTCCTTCCTTCCTTCCTTCCTTCCTTCCTTCCTTCCTTCCTTCCTTCCTTCCTTCCTTCCTTCTGTATTTCCCACAACCAAAAAGTGTATCTGGCCCGAGAGGGTTGCTGTGGGGTTGGGAATGGCCTGTGACCTGTGCCCCAGCCCTGCGGCCTTGCCCGCCCGACTCCTCGACTGTGTAGGTTAGGTGCTCTCATGGGAGGAAAAGGATGTCGAATGCTTCTCGGTGGGCTCTTACAATCATTCATGCTCTTTTATTTTCATATCTTGGATTCTAGTTAGAATATTTTCCTTTTGGAACTCCAGGGGACTAAACCAAGACCTCACATGTACAAAGCAAATCTACCATGGCACCTCCTCCCTCGCCCATCAGTTCCATTTTTTGGGGGGGTCGTTTGGGGACCACACCTGGTCGTGTGTGGGTGCTGCTTCCGACTCGGTGCTCCAGGGTTGATGCTGGCTCTGCTCCGGGTCTGTGTGGTGCCACGATCCTGCCCAGTTTCTGACATTGACATTTAAACGGCCTTTGTTTTATGTTGTAAAAATAAACTGGAAAAAATTATTTAACAAAAGTCCTTTGTTGGTACCAGATTGCAGCAGGTAGGATGCTTGTCTTGCCCGTGGCAGCCCGGGTCTGCGCCCTGAGCACGGCTGGATGTGGCCCCAAACAAGCAAACGGGAGAGGATTTGTTTTTAGACTTCTCTAAGTAATACTGTGATCAGTGCTTCGGTTTTCATCGCAAATACTTTTTTTCCTCCTTCTCTTCAGTCCCAGGCCCTTCTGCTGACAATGGCATCAGTGTCACCATGATCCTGATGGCCTGGATGGTCATTGCAGTCATCTTGTTTCTCCTGAGACCTCCGAATCTAAGAGGATCCAACCTCACTGGGAAACCAGCCAGTCCGCACAACGTAAGTGTTCTGGGCTGGAGTCTCCTCGCGCTAGCCAGTGGGCGGGTGTCAATAGGAACAGGGACGAGGGGTTCAGATTTCTTGGTGGTAGGTTCTTTGGGGCCACAGCCAGTGGTGCTCAGGGCTTGTTCTGGCTCAGCACTTGGGGATCACTCCTGGTGGACTTGGGGGACCCTGTGGGGGTGCCAGGATTTGCACCTGAGTCAGCTGCTTGCCAGGCAAGTGCCTGAACCACTGTACTAACTCTCTGGCTCCATAGGTACTGTCTTGAAGAAACTTCATTGAAAGATTTCTTTTCATATATATATATATGTAATATTCCCCCCTTGGTTTAGTTATGTACTGAGTCACTTGTTGAATTATCCCACAAAATTTCAACAAGCTTTTAATGTGGAATTTTCAAATGATTGCTTTGGGGACCACACCTAACCATGCATGGGTGTCAGTCCAAAATCCAAAAATAAATAAGAATAAAATCTTGGGGCTGGAGCAATAGCACAGTGGGTAGGACGTTTGCCTTGTACGTGGCCGACCCGGGTTCGATTCCCAGCATCCCATATGGTCCCCCGAGCACCGCCAGGAGTAATTCTTGAGTGCATGAGCCAAGAGTAACCCCTGTGCATCGCCAGGTATGATCCAAAAAAGGAAAAAAAAAAAAGAATAAAATCTTCATTTAATCGATTTGGGTTAGCCCATGTGATTGCACCTGACTCAGTCCTTTGTTGTTACCCTTAGGAAGATGTAATGGGGAGGCAGAGTTGTGTTCATCAGTGGTTGTTTGTCAATGGTGGTTTTCGTGTTTGTTTTTAGTTTTTGTTGTTCTTATTGTTGTTGTTGCTTTAGGAGTAGTAAGTTTAGGTATGTAGCATTGCTGAATTTTAACCAAAAGGGAAGGAGTCAGCTCTATAGAGCCTGGCGCTATTGAGATAGTTCAGCACGTCGGGTTGTACTGTCTCTCCGGCCCCAACAAAATGTTCTTTTGTTTGAATCTAGAAGTAAAGTATTTTCAAAAGCCCAGGGCTGGGGTCTGAGCTCGGTGGGCCAGAGTGCACACTTTGAATGCAGGAGGCCTGGGCTCCATCCCCAGTAACTCAGGGTCTCTCTAGCTCTGCTAGGACTACCCGAACACTGATTCACGGGAGCCCCCGAGCACCCCTGGGTGAAGCAATAAACAACAGTGAGGTAGTTTCTTCTGCTTCTGTCCAGCGTGGGGAATTCCCGGGTGATCATGGAATGGTTGCCTAGAGCAGAAGGAACCCGACTCTGCTTCCCCAACACTGGTGTGAGAAACAGTCTCAGGACTGGAGACAGAGTCCAGAGAGTTCACCTCGTAGCTCTCAGAAAGTGTTTTCTTTTTTCTTTTTTTTTTGCTTTTTGGGTCACACCTGGCGATGCACAGGGGTTACTCCTGGCTCTGCACTCAGGAATTACTCCTGGCGGTGCGCAGGGAACCATATGGGACACTGGGATTCGAACCTGGGTTGGCCTCGTGCAAGGCAGACGCCCTACCCGCTCTGCTATCGCTCCAGCCCTCAGAAAGTGTTTTTTTTATCCACATCATGTCATCCTTAGACACTTTCTCCTGCCTTTCAAACTGCAGAGAAGAATAAGACGAACAGGGACCAGAGCTGTAGTACAGCAAGTAGGATACTTGCCTTGCACATGGAAACCCAGGTGCAATCCAGCACTCCATATGATCCCCAAGCCCTACCGGGATTGATCCCTGAGCACAGAGCCAGGAGTAAGGCCTGAGCATCACTAGGTGAGGCCAAAAAAAAAAAAAAAAGGAGTCAAACACTGGAGAAAGGCATTGTTCAAAATGTACACGGCCTGGAGCGACAGTAGAGTGGTACAGTGTAGGTAGAGCGTTTGCCTTGTATGTGGCCGACTCGGGGTCAGTCCCCGGCATCCCATACATTTCCCCGGATCACTGCCAGGCGTAATTTCTTGAGTGCAGAGCCAGGAGTAACCCCTGAGCATTGGTGAGTGTGATCCAAAAGCAAAAAAGAAAAGAAAAGAAAATACACTGAAATTCCAAATAGGTTTCTGGGATGTTGGCTAGGGGACGTTGTTCCTTGTATTCCTTGGGTTAGACTGGTTGCTCTGGGGCTTAAGGAAGTTCAAGGGCTATAGCTGTAGCACAGGGGGTCAGGCATTTGCCTCACGGGTGGCAGACCCCGAGTTGATCTCCGGCACTCCCTGGGGTATTTCAAGCCCCACCCGTGTGATCCTCCCCGAATCCAGAGCTAGGAGTAAGATTTGAGCACCACCAGTCTGGAACAAAGAAGAGAAGTTTTAAAATTAAAAAAAGTCAATTCATATTTTTTTTCTCTTTCTGATACTAGGGACAAGACCCACCAGCCCCGCCTGTGGACTAACTTTGTGATCTGGAAATCGAGAATACTTAACACCTTGCACGACCAAATGAACGAAGATGACCAGAGTACTTTTAACCCCGTTAGAACAGTTTTTCTTTTTGCATTTGGATATGGGATGGTCTTTTTTTCATGAGCTTCTAGAAATGTCACCTGCAAGCTTCTACTGTTTTCTGTTATCACTATTCCTCATTACAATTTATTTGAGTAAATGATTATATTTAAAAACAAATTATATGGGACTTTTTTTGGTTATCCTAAGCTTAAACATTCCATTCATTCTCTTTATAATTGTGTTCATATTTTTAAAAAATGATTCTGACCTGATTGAGAGATTTGCGATATGTGCATTTAAATATTTTAGTCTTGCTAGGTTTTTTTTTTTAATTTCCTTTTTTCTCCCCAATCAATATTTATAAAGTTATTTGGGGTTTTCTGAGAGTATATGAAAGAAAATTATAACTATTGTATTTACATGTACCTTGAAGTTTGATTTGTGGGTGAAGTGGAAGTTTTCTCTAGGCCTCGGGATGATGGCAACATTTGAAATATTTCACTGTTCCAGCTGAAACCTGTAGCACTCACTAGAACTGGCTGTGTGGTTAGGAAAGGACATGGGAAGAAGTAAAATTGTTGTTTACTGCGTTTTTTACTCCCACACAAATGTGTCTAATGTTAAGAAAACTTTAAATAAACGTGATTTAAATATGGTCGATGGTTTTCTGCCCACTGATGACATTTGTAATGCACTGAGCAAGAACCTCCCAAGATTCGTGGAAAGAGTAGAAAAATAAATTCTTTCTGCCTTTGCCAGATTTAAGCTATACTTTATTGTTAATATGGGTGCCTCTCAGGATGTTTCTTTCTGTTCTGATACTTCCCTCTTAAACAAAACAGTCTTGAACTTTTGGAGGCGTCTCTGACATTTGAAATCCTATTTGCTTATTTACCTGATTTTTTTCTTCAAAGAAACATTTTTTTCCTCCAGTCTTTTATTATCCTTTGGCTTTAAGATTATTGAATAGGTTCTTGGTTATTCCAAGGGAAAAGAAGGAAAATGGAAAAACAGTTAAGGCAGGACCAGAGCACAACAGTGGCGAGTGCCCCACCTTGTCCCCTGGGCCCTGCGAGGAGAGATGCCGGGCACAGAGTCAGGAGTAAGCCCTGAGCACCCCAGGGTGTGGCCCCAGGGGGGCCGTGTTTTCCCCCTAACCCCCCAGAAAAAGGTCTTTGTCTCACCCTCTATCTCATTCTTGTTTGGTAATGGAATTGTTTAGGGGTGGGTAGGAGGATTAATATAAGTAAAATTTTTAATTGAATTTATGAAAAAAAGGGGAATTAAAAAAAAAACATTGTTTTTCTTAGGGAAAAAAATACAAATTGCATTTTTTACAAAAAAGCCTGCATGATCTATGTGGAAGTTTCCCCTTACCAAATAATTACAAATGATTTATGCAGGCAAGAAGATATTTTATTATCAATGTAAGGATTTTCCCCTCTCGATTTATCTAGCAATCCACTCTATAGATCTGAGAAATTATTTATATGAATCGAATTACACTGTTTAATAGTCTCTGGTACAATTGTGTAATGTCCGTAAGGTTATTTCTGCCCCCTTTATATGATTACATTATAGGCCATAACTTCGTAAGGGCTTGGTTTCATGATATAATCCGGTGTGGACTGCTGTATTTCTTCCGTTTCTTGGCTTTTTGATCAAATTCTTGAAATAACATGACCAACTCTTTTTTCCTCTTTTTTTCTTTTTTTTACTGAATCACCATGAATTACAGTCCGTCATGATTTAGTTTCAGGTATACAGTGTTCCAGTACCAATCCACTTCTTCCACCAATGTCCTCGGTTTCCCTCCCACCCCCCGCCTGCCCTTTTCTTTGCTCTTTGGCTCTGGGTTTACAGCACTGTTCCTGATAGGGCAGCATGCGTATCCCTTCAGGAGTCCCTTCCCTCTCCTGTCCCCCTCAGTGGCTTGCTTCCTACTGGTCAGTTCTCATGCTTTTTATTTCTGTTGCCTTTGAGCATTTATTATTCCCCTACTATGTTTCTTTCTATCCCACATATGAGAGAATTTATTCTGTGTAACTCTCTTTGACTAACTGTTAATGACTTGTGTAACCTGAGGTAGCCTAATGTAGGCAAGTCAACCCCAGAGAGTTAAGGTTTTCCTCATGACACCTACCAGAAGCTTTCCTAGTTCTGGAGCTGTTCAAGTTTTTAAAGCAAAATGGGGAGGATTGGCATAAAATAGAGCAACCTTGCGGTAAGCATGCCTTTTTCCTGGCTGGCTCCTGAATTTGAGGGCCTGCAGTTATATCCTGTCAGTTACTTTTTTAAAGCCACAAATAAGCAGACTCTGGTGGAGATGTCATGGAACCTACCATTACAAGTGGTTGGAATTTGGTGATGATTGAAGAAGTAGCGTGACTTGGAAGTAGAAACATATTTTCTGAGATAGAGCCCTAGAATCTGAATTCTTCTATCTTTTTTCTCTTCTGTATTCTTGTTTAGTCCTTGATGCCCCTGAATTTTGAGTTGTGTTGTTCAGTTTTTCCCCATCTGTGGTGCCAAGAACTAAGCCCCAGGGTTGGAGAGCTAGTCCTAAGGGCTGGAGCTTGCCCTGTGTCCTGGAGTCCCTCGGTCCAATCCCTATGCCACATGACCCCGAGAACTGGACAGGTGTAGCCCAGGTAGCCCCTCAGTACTGCTGAGAGGACCCCACCCCCAGACAAACATCAAACCCAGTGTCACGCTTCTGTGCCACCAAATCTTCCACCTCCCGAACCTGGACATGTGGATTCTTAATCCCAGTCTCTCATTCTGTCATATACACTTCATGGTCATCCAGACTGCTCATCTTTTTGTATATGGACCATTCATTTAATTAGTAACAAAAGTTCAGAGTGAACTATTTAGTCTTGGTGATTTGGGTGGTTTTTGTGGTTTTTTCTTCTTCTTCTTTTTTTTTTTTTTTGGCTTTTAAGATTTTCTTCACATTTTTGATAAAGACAGTCCACGACTGCACACAATGAATTCCTGTTAGCCTAACTAGTAATTTATATTATTGTATTTAATTCTTTAAGCTTCTATATTGTGGCCTTTTACTGAGCAAAATTACTCATTAATTGGCCTGTACATATTTTGCCTAAACCGTAGCTACAATCATTTAAAAATAAATTGGTGTGCCAGGAATGCATCTCAGTGGTAGAGTATCTGACTTACATGTATGAGGCCCTGAGTTCAAGATTGGGTAGAGCACAGAGCCAGGAATAGAGCCTGAGCACCACTAGGGAGGGCCTAAAAAGCAACAACAATAGCAAAATTAAATCTGGAAACAATACAATACAAGATTCAATATTTGAGGTTTAGCTCTTAAGCATTCTACAAATGCCATTGTTTAAGAGTAATGTGTTTTTTTTATGCAAAATAGCATTTTTTCTTGATGGAAAAAAGTTAACATTGAAACTGCATTAGGAAAGATTTTTATGATGAATATAGCCAAATACTATCTCCCAGTTGCAGAGGTTTTCCAAAGTAACTATTAATTACAGCTATTCCTTGGTTACTTTTATTGTCTTTGTGGTATGCAATATTAGTGTTTATAGAATCACAAATACCTTACATTTTCAATGGAACCTAGGAGCCTTGAATGAAAATCTGTCACTAAGTGGAATGTGTGCAAAAATTTGATCAAATTCAAGAAGTGAAGCTGTAACTTGAAGAGAAAATGAAGCGTTTACAATTAATGAATCGGTTAAATTTTTGTTGTTGCAGTACTAGGTTTAGTCTAAACATTATAATATTTCTGAATAATAGGTCTTCTTCTGTATTTGTTACCATGTCTGATGGGTATTTGTTCCAAGCAAAAGTGGTCATGTGATATACTAAATATTAATTGCTGTTTAAGTATTTAAATCATGCCAAACAAATCATGTCTATGCCATCCAGGTTTATTGTAATCTTTTATTGAGTTCTTGGACTGGGATAAAGGGCTTGTACTATGCACTTTTTATTAATGAATAAATAGAAAACATTAGTAACACCCATTGTTTTTTGTTTGACTTTTGTGGGAAGAGAAGCAAGCATTTTGGGACTAAGTAAAACATTAATATCCTTTACTAACACTGGAGCCATAGCACAGCCAGTAGGGCATTTGCCTTGCACGCGGCCGACCCGGGTTTGATTCCTCCGTCCCTCTCGTAGAGCCTAGCAAGTTATCGAGAGTATCCTGCCTGCACGGCAGAGCCTGGCAAGCTACCTGTGGTGTATTCAGTATGCCAAAAACAGTACAAGTCTCACAATGGAGACATTACTGGGGCCTGCTTGAGCAAATCGATGAACAATGGGATGACAGTTCTACAGTGCTACTAAGACTGGAGTGATAGCACAGCAGGTAGGGCATTTGCCTTGCATGCGGCCGACCCAGGTTTGATTCCTCCGTCCCTCTCAGAGAGCCCGACAAGCTAACAAGAGTATCCCACCCGTAAGGCAGAGCCTGGCAAGCTACCCATAGCATATTTGATATGCCAAAAACAGTAACAAATCTCACAATGGAGATGTTACTAGTGCCCGCTCAAGCGAATCAATGAGCAACAGGGCTACAGTGCTACTAAGTTTTGTTGTTGTTGTTTTGGGGTCATGCTGATGATGCTCAGGGGCTACTCCTGACTCTGCACTCCAAATTACTCCTGGCGATGCTTGGGGGACCATATGGGATGCCAAGGATCAAACCAGGGTTGGCTGTGTGCAAGACAAGAGCCCTACCCACTGTATTATTTCTCCAGCCCCTAAAGTTTGTTTTTTGGAGACTATTTGGTGCCCGCTCCAGCAAATTGATGAACAACGGCTACAGTATACCAGTATACTACAGTGCATTTTTTTTTTTTTTACTCTTAAATAGAGATGCTCCTAACAAAACAAAACCTGTTGTAGTAGGCCAGGGTGGAACTTAATGGTAGAACACTTACCTTGCATGTTTGTTTTTTTTTAAATATTTTCCCCCCTCCCCTACCTTGCATGTTTTTTGTTTTTGTTTTTTTTTTTTTGCTTTTTGGGTCACATCTGGCGATGCACAGGGGTCACTCCTGGCTCTGCACTCAGGAATTACCCCTGGCCGTGCTCAGGGGACCATATGGGATGCTGGGATTTGAACCCGTGTCGGCCGCGTGCAAGGCAAACGCCCTACCCGCTGTGCTATCTCTCCAGCCCCGACCTTGCATGTTTTAAGCCTTGGGTTTGATCCCCAGTATAGTAAAGAAAAAAAAAAGATAAAATAACTTCATTACTAAAAGAAGGTTTTGATATCATTTATGATTAGTTTATGGGATCAGCATCCGGAAGTCTCAGAAGGAGGAATATTAAGACTCCCTAGGAAGTTCTAAAGCAATTTCTTTTTTTTATTACTTTACATTTTTCCAGAACAGGAAATAATAGCAACCATGTCACTTTATCAAACATACCTTACCAAAAAGAAGCCATGAGTGAAATTTGCTTTTGTTCTGTGACCTGAACTGTATCCAAATATTCAAGATGACATGTTATATGCATGTAAAAGCAATGAAATTACTCTGGTGTGTTTATTAGGGTTAGTGGGATATTTTAATATTCTTTTTTTAATATATATATATATTTAATTGAATTACCATATGGAAAGTTACAAAGTTTTCAGGCTTAAGTCTCAGTTACACAATGCTCGAACAACCATCCCTTCACCAGTGCACATATTCCACCACCAAAAAACCCCAGTATACCTCCAACCCTCCCCACTCCCACCCCCTGCCTGTGTAGCCTGATAAATTTCACTTTACTTTCTCTTTACTTTGGTTACATTCAGTATTTCAACAAAAAACTCACTATTATTGTTTAGAATTCCCCCCCCCCCAAGTCAGACCTGCTGAAAAGGAAGCATTTGATAATTTGTTTTCCATTGCTGAGAATGAAGAGATATGAGGTTGCGCAGCTGCTATTCCAGCCATGCGGTTTTGGATTTCTGTATTTTAATAACTAAGTCCAGGGAAATTTCTGCCAGAAATTGTATCATTGCAAGCTCATACCTCTCATTAGTGGTCCTCATAAGATGTCGGTCGCCACGCCATTCTCACCCTATCCCCCCCAAGGAAAAGGCGAGAGAGAAAAACCTTCCCCTCCTGGGGCGGCATGGGACTGTGGCTTAGTTCACAGTCTAGAGACATTTCTGCAAGAAGCTGTTGGTACCAAAAGTAGTTTAGCTGGTCTCGGGATCATGCTCTTTCAGCAGCGGAGAGGCCGCACACGTGCAGCCGCTGGGGTTACTTCTCGGCAGACGAGATATTTTAATATTCTTTTAAAAGAACAAATTTAGGGGCTGGAGCGATAGCACAGCGGGTAGGGCATTTGCCTTGCACGCAGCCAACCCGGGTTCAATTCCCAGCATCCCACATGGTCCCCTGAGCACTGCCAGGAGTAATTCCTGAGTGCAGAGCCAGGAGAGCCAGGAGTAACCCCTGATCATTGCCGGGTGTGACCTAAAAAGTAAAAAAAAAAAAAAAGTTAAAAGTAAAAATTTGGGGCCAGGATGTAGCTCAGTGATAGAACATGATAGAGGTCCTAAATCTGATGACAAAAATGTAAAATAGCAAAATAGGAAGTATCTGACACGGGCACAAGGGGCTGGGGTGCATGCTTGGCATGCAGAGTCCTGGGATGTGATCCCAGGCACTACATTATCCCCCGAGCACCACTAGATGTGACCATGGTGGGGTCCCCAGCACCACATTTGGAACTTAAGCATTGACTCATCCAGCCACTCAAGTATGACCAGACATGGCCTCTGGTCCCCTGGAGTACTGGTTAGTATGTCCCCACCTACCCACCCTCCAATAAAAGAGAATTTGTGGAATACGTAATTTCCAGGAAATAATGATTTCATCTAAAATTAGTCATGTTTGTCTGGATCTCTGAATCCCTATTAAAAATTGTGGAATTTTTCCATGAAATGGCTCAGCATTGCTAGTTTCCCTAGCAATGGAACTTCTAATAAAAGTGAGGAATTTTGCCTCCTGCAATTTCATCTGGTGGTTTCTCTGCAAAATCTCAGCTTATAGAGTCAGATCATCAGCCCCACCCCTGAAATATTCCATTAACACCAACTGTAGATAGCTCTCATGCTCAGATTTTAATTTTTTTCCTTTAAAAATTGAAGCATCATGAATTACAAAGTTATTAATGATTGAGTTCCAACATCAAACCCTCACTGGTGTCCACTTCCCTCCACCAATGTCCCCAGTTTCCCTCCTGCCCCCTAGTCTGCCTTTATGGCAGGCACTTCCCCTTCTACCGTTGTCTTAGTGTTTACAAGCTTAGATTTTTAAACCTAGAGTTAACGCATTAGTTAACCTAAATGTGATCTTTGCTATGGGGAGCTGAATCTTTCACTTTTTCCCCCTCCAAACAAAATAGATTGCATGAATTCTGTGAACATTTCAGTGTTTATATCCAGGAGACACCTGCACCCCCCACAAGGCCACACCGTGGGTATAATTCCCGAATACTGCAGGGTGTGGCCAAAAGAAATCTCCCAGGGAAGATTGTTTGTTGAAAGTGAGATGGGAGGACCAGGGATGTGGCTCGGTGGGAGAGCACTGTGTGTCAGGCCCTGAGTTCCACCCCTAGAATCACAAAAGAAAAAACGTGCAATGGGAGATGTTTGGGAGACAGGAGATACCTAGAGATAAGGGACAATATATATGACCATGGGACAGAGCTCAAAGGACGTGGTGAATGCTTTATGTGCAGGAGGCCAGGGAGAGTGCGGAGAGCACTTGCCTCGCATGCTTCTCACCCAGGTTCAATACCTGGCACCACAGATGGTCCCTCGAGTCTCCCTGAAAGTCCTGACCCCTGAGAGGTACGGCCTCCCCAAAACAAAAACTAAAAACGCTTTAAGGCCTTTGCCATCTTCTCTGCCAGACATTGCCTCTCCCAAACCTTAAACTGTACAGGAACTATGGCTCAAACACTTCCTGTGAATTTCCACTGCACAATTTCTGGCAATGAACAACTGCACTTATAGCTCAGTGCCGGGCCGGGCACACGAAAAACACTAAGGATTGGTGGACTGGAGATACAGGCCAGTATTACAGTACATGTGCGTGAGGCCCTGCACTGATCCCTGGCATTCCACCCCCAATTTTTAACCTCTAACGATAAAAATATGAATGAGAATATCAGTTGCCCATCACGATTTTAAAAAGTCTTTATTGAGACACTTATTTGCCATACTGTTTATCCCCCCCCAATTTTTTTTTCTTTGGTACTAAGGGACTGGATAGGTAGGGTGCTTACTTTGCACGTGGCTCAGTGGCTTGGATCCCCAGCACCACATGTGGTCCCTGAGCCCCACCAGGAGTGATCCCTGAGTGCAGAGGAGTAAGCCCTGAGAACGACTGGGTATGGCCCCCAAAAGTTTTATCTTATTTTGCATCTCTGGCCTCCAGTAAAGTGGAACACACAGTAAGGCATTACATCTTAGTTGAACCAACGGATTTAACCGCACAGAAAATAGAACACCTACAGGAGCACATAGCTAGCGTGCCTGAGCCCTGAGTTCAATTTCTGACAGTGCAAAACTCCACCTCCTACAGGGGCTGGAGCGATAGCATAGCGGGTAGGGCGTTTGCCTTGCACGCGGTCGACCCGGGTTCTAATCCCAGCATCCCATATGGTCCCCTGAGCACCGCCAGGGGTAATTCCTGAGTGAAGAGCCAGGAGTAACCCCTGTGCATCGCCGGGTGTGACCCAAAAACAAAAAACAAAAAAAAAAAAAAAAAACTCCACCTCCTACAAACTCACATTTAGTACTACCCGCAGCAAAGGGTTTCATCGACGAAATTCAACGGACGGTCAGGAGCCTATCGATAAAAGGTCATCTAAGTGATATGTCAGTGTGCCTTTATAAATTACCAACCACCTTCCCGTGATAGAAAGATCGGCTTCGAAGAGCTAGCTCCATAGGGTTGCACACACGCTCCGCACGCGGGAGCCCCAGCCTCTGTCTCCAGCACTGCGCCCCTTCCCGAGCCCCCCCAGGTGTGGGCGACCCCTGCCCCCCGCCCTAAAAAAACAAGCTTTGACTTCAAGTACAAATGATGCCACCCGATAAAAGTCTTAATTTAGTAAGAGATACAAAGTCACGACTGTGCTTCCCCCCCCCCCCCGCCCCTTCTTTTCTTTGGAGGTTAGGGATGAGACGAGCACAGAGCGGGCCGGGCGGGGGGCTGCATGCTCTCCGAGCCCCCACTTCCCTGACCCAGGCCGCTGGGAGGCAGCTTGCACCCGCCTTCCAGACCCCGATTAGCGCTGGCGGAGTGACCAGGCCTGGAGGGCGTGGGGCTCCCCCGGTTTCCCCGCTCGCGCCCGCACACGCAGCTCCGTCCTTCCCGGCGGCCCGGGCGGGGGCGCTGACTAAGCGGCGGGCGCGAGCGGAGGGTGTGGACGCAGGATCCACACCGGAAAGCGGGCCGGGACCTTCCGGTCCCCGAGGGCCTCGCTGACCTAAAGCGCGCGTCACCCGGGACGGGACCCAAGGAGGGAAGTCGGGGAGGCGCGAGCCAGAGCCCGGGGCTGCCGGGGAGAGCTACCCCCACGGGGAGCGCGACCCGGCCCCGGCGCGCACGCGAGCCCCGCCCAGCGCCGCTCGCAGCCGGGGCGGGGCCGCTGAGCTGGCGCGACCGGATTGGCTTCCGCTCGCCCGGGGGGCGTGGCTACCCGTCCGCCGGCCGGCCCCGCCCCCGGCCCCAGGAAATGGGGGCGGGCCCCGGGCCTAGAGAGGCGGGAGGTGGGGACCGGGATGCGGCGGAGGGCAGAGTCCTGGAGGGGATGAAGCCTGCCCCTTTTCGGGCAGGAACCTTTATCTGCGGGCTCGGGCCGGGGACGCGGGGTGCGGCGCTCCTCAGCCTGCGGGAGGCGTGTGCAGTCTGAGTGGCTTCCAGCGGAGCCCGGAGCGAGCAGCAGCCGGGCACGGGTAAGCCGCGTCGGGATGCTCCGGGGCCGCCCGAGTTCCGCGCCCAGCCTTCCCAGCCCGCGACCCCCTTTTCCCCACCCTATCGCCGCCGCTTTTCGGGCTCTGAGCCGTAATCGCCTCTTGCATCTGCTGCCCTTGGGCATGGGATCACTTGAGCTGCTTCTGCAAGACCCAGCAGCTTCTCTCTGCTGTTTTCCTCCTGCCGTCGCCCCCCACCCCTCATCCCCCCATCCCCCGGCCTCCTGCTTTCGGGCTGGGAACCAATGCAAGATTTCCCTGGCCCTTCCGACAGCTGAACGCCCCCCCATCGAAGGGAGGGAGCCTGCGCTTAGAGACCCCATGTTGATTGCAATCTTTTGTTTGGACCCTGCTCATCTAGGGAGCTTTACTTATACTCGCTCTCTTTTATTTTAATTAAGAGAAAAAAATTTTAAATGAGGACCCCACACCAGGCAGTGCTCAGGGGTTATTCCTGACTCTGTGCCTAAGAATTAGGCCTGACGGTGCTCCGGGACCAGATGAGGTGCCAGGGATCGAACCAGGGTCGGCCGCCTACAAGGCAAGCGCCCTATCCGCTTGCTGTTCTATCACTCCGCTCCGGGGTCTCCTTTAAACTAAAGAGAACCCCAGCCCGGAAACCCTTTGGAGGATGAAAGCCTAAGACGGTTTCTTTGACATCTTAATGTGTATGGCCTGGCCTGAAACGTGCGACTGACCTCCGCCCCTTGCAATCAGCCCATCTCGTGTCAAAAGGGTTCGCCCTTTTCTCAGGGTGCTTTGGAAAGTCATGTTTGCTTGAGGTCTTAAACAGAGAAAGTCTCAATGTAAGGAAGAAATTCAGGGGGATTTGAAATCCCTGCGAAGGGAGTTGGCCTTCTGGGATGTGCCTCATGATTTTTAGTGTATGAGGCCCCATACCAAAAAAATTAAAGGAGTGATTCCCGGGAGAGCTATTCAGGCATAGACAGAGAAGTAACTGTCCATTGAGCCCAAGCACACAGAAGTCTTTGAATTCTTTCCAGTCCTCTAAGAAACAGAGAACAGTAGTGGTGCCTATTTCTTCAGGGGGCTTCTGAGTGTGAAAGGGCTTACTGTCCGCTGAGATGTGCTTCTAACCAGCTTCTAGGTTAAGGTAACTGGCCAGGCAACCCCCATGTTGGACCTTCTGGGGCTGGAGAGATTACGGAGGGTAAGGCACCTGCCTTGCATGCAATCCAAAGGGATTCAATCCCTGAGCACCACCAGGATAATTTCTGAGTGCAGAGCCAGGAGTAACACCTGAGCATTCCTGGGTGTGGCCCCCCAAATAAAGCAAATAAAAAACCTTAAAAGGATCTCATTTCTCTTCCCATTGCTGTCTCCCTTTCTCCAGCATAAAATCCTGTAACTCCCAAGCACGCTCTAATCCCCTTGTAGTGTCTGGTAGGTTTGTTTAGTTAGAACAGTAGCACTCTCTTACTGATGAAATGTTTTTTCCCAGCTCAGGCATCTTGTGATCATATAAGTTTTGGAAATGATGTAGATGTGCCAGGTTGGTAACCTCCAGCCCTAACCCCCATTTGGCCTAGCTACTGGGCATCCTGAAGAGTCCTGGCGGGAGTCATCTCTGAACATAGAGCCAGGAGAAGTCTGGGGTACCACTCAGTGTGCCACCCCCAGGCACCCACAAAATCATGACTAAAAATATATAATAATATGGGGCTGGAGCAATAGTACAGCGGGTAGGGCGTTTGCCTTGCACGCAGCTGACCCGGGTTCGAATCCCAGCATCCCATATGGTCCCCCGAGCACTGTCAGGAGTAATTCCTGAGTGCATGAGCCAGGAGTAACCCCTGTGCATCGCCGGGGTTACTGTGTATGGCCAAAAAGGCAAAAAAAAAAATCTATATATATGCATAAATATAATAATAATAAAAAAAGAAGTGACTCTTGGAATTCTTGCTGAAGTTCTACCTGAAGAAGAGAGTGAGAGGCCAGAGAGAGTACAGCAGGCAGGGTGCTTACCTTGCACGTAGCAGACCCAGGTTTGATCGCCGGCATCCCAAATGATCTCCCAGCCCACCAGGAGTGATCCCTGAGTGCAGAGCCAAGAGTAAGCTCTGAGCACCATTGTATATGAACCAAAAAAAAAAAAAAGGAAAGAATGAGGGACTGGAGCTATAGTACGGTGGGGAGGACACTTGCCTTGCAAGCAGCTGACCCAGGTTTGATCCCTGGCATACCTTATTTGTTTCTGTTGTTGTTGTTTTGGTTTGGGCTACACCTAGCTATACTCAGGACCTCCTCCTGACTTTGTGCTCAGGGATCACAACTCTGGGGTGCTAGGGATCGATCCCAGATTAGCCACATACACATATCACAACTGATACCTGCTGTACTGTTCTGGCCCCTTAGATGACTTTTTTTAAAATTGAAAGTCATGGGGGCCACATTCTGCAGGAGAGAGCAGGCCATTCCTGGTGTTGCTTGGAGACCTAGGACCACCCCAGATGCACTAGGAACCCCTGGGGTCACAGCCAGCCAGGAGCTGGGCTGTGCAGGTATACTGGGTTGCACCTGGGGCCTCAAGCATGAAAAGCTCTTCCAATTATATGTAGTATTTTGCCTCGAATTTCAAAAAAGGGATTAAGCTTCTCATTAGTTTATTGGTGAGTAGCCTTGCCTGTTATAGATAAAAGGGGATTTCTATAATACATGTCTATTTTTACTTGTACTATATTTTTAAAAGTTGGAAGGATACACAAATTAAAAGTTGCTGCTTATAGATGTGAAAAAGGGGCTAACAAAGTAGATCAGTTGGGGTTAGTGTGAGTTCTTAGTGTACATCTTGTTTCTTTATCATGCCAGGATTGAACCCAGGTCTCATGCATGCAACACATGTGCTTTATCATTAAACCATGTCTCCATGCAAATGGACACCTTGCTACACAGATTAGCTATTTTTGTTTTGTTGTGTTTGGGGGGGTGGGGCTCACACCTGAAGGTCCTCAGAGCTTATTTATGGCTCTGTGCTCAAGGGTCGCTCCAAGTGGTGATTGGGGACCAAATGTGCAGGGATGGAACCTGGGTCAACTGTGTCATGCAAGGCAAGGGCCCCACCTACGGAACGACTCTTTGGCCCCCAGATTTACTTTTTGAACCACCTGAATATATTACCTATTCAATACCAAAGGTGAATTAAGAAGGTATCTTTGTATATTGCTAAGACTGTTGTCTTCTTCCTTCCTTTTCCCTTTCCTTCCTTCTTTCCTTACTTCCTCCCTCTCTTTCCTTTTTCTTTCTTTCTCTGCATCCTCTTTTTATTTCTCTTTTTTCCTCTTCCTTCCTTCCTTCCTTCCTTCCTTCCTTCCTTCCTTCCTTCCTTCCTTCCTTCCTTCCTTCTTTCTTTCTTTCTTTCTTTCTTTCTTTCTTTCTTTCTTTCTTTCTTTCTTTCTTTCTTTCTTTCTTTCTTTCTTTCTTTCTTTCTTTCTTTCCTTCCTTCCTTTTCCCTTCCCCTTTCTCCCTTTTTAACTTGCTTTTTGGCCCACAGCTGCCAATATTCAGGGCTTACTCCTGTCTCCGCACCCAGTGATCACTCCTGGTGGGTTTGGGAGGACCATATGGGGTGCTGGAGGTTGAACCTGTGTTGGCCACATTCAAAATTCTGTTCTTTTTTACTGTTTTATTCAAATTGCCTCTTTTCTTAGTTAAACCATCAGAGGGCCTGGGGAAAAGCTCCCAGGGAGCTAGTGAGCTATCTGGCCCCACACACTTCTCCTGGAGCGATGTTCAGGCAGTGTACCAGGTGCTGCCCTGAAGCCAAGAAGAAAACAAACCCCGAACAGCATTGTAGAATTGGTGTCTGCTAATCACAGCCTTACAAAGATTACGGGGTACAGACTACATCTGGGTGTGTGTGTGGGGGGGGGGGCGGCGCTGGGAATGGAGCCCTAGGTCCTATACCTGTCAGGCATGTGCTCTAGTCTGTTGAGCCATCTCCCTGTCCCAAAGGATTGATTAGTAAGCCAGAATAGTCATTTATTAATAAAGAAAAGGATGTGTGTAATTTGTTCAGATTATTTTTTTTCCAGTAGGAAATTCTACCCAGAACCAGTGAAGATTAGAAGAACATTCTTTGATAAGCACTTTCAGACCAAAGAAAATGGTATCAACTTAATTATGTGTCTTGCTGTATCTTTTTTCATGATAGGGATATTATATTCTTGCCAGGCATTGTAATTAGATCAGCCTTTGAATATGGTCTCTGATCCTTGCAGGAATAAGCTAAACAATTTTTAAACTCTCTGATTACCATTTTCCTTCTCTTTGAAATTCATGAATGAGGACTGGAAAGATAGTACACAGGGCGCTTGCCTTCTATATGGCCGACCTAGGTTTGATTTCCAGCACCACATATGGCCCAAGAACTGGTGACTGTTGACTAAAAACCAATTAAAAGGAAAAGAAAAGAAAGGGGCTGGAGTGATTTGTCGTACAGCAAAGTAGGGCACTTGCCTTGCAAGCAGTCAGCCAGGACCCAATCCCCAGCATCCCATTTGGCCCCCTGGTGAGCACCACCAGGAGTAATTCCTGAGTGCAGAGCCAGGAGTAACTCCTGAGCATCGCTGGGTGTGACCCTAAAAGCAAAAAAAAAAAAGAAAAATTTAATAGCTAATTAACATTTCTAAGTATAGATCAGTATTTAGCAACTGGGGTCCATATGCTCGCAGGACCTGGATATTCCATACCAGGGTTATAGGTGAAAATCACATCAACTGGGGCTGGAGAGACAGTATACCAGGTAGGGTGCTTGCCTTGCATGAGGCTGACCCAGATTCAATCTCTGACAACCTATATGGACTCCTGAACCACGCCGGGAGTAATCCCTGAGCACTTCCTGGTGTGGCCCAAACTATCCCTGCTTAAAAAGTTATAGATTTTGAGAGCCATGGCACAAAACTGGGGGGCCAACCGGTAGGATAGTTGTGTGTTTGTGTCCCTTGTCTACGTGTTAGTACACAGAAGGGGTCATGATCAGAAAAAAGTTTGAGAAGCACTGGGATAGACCAGTGCCTTGTAATTTTCATTTATGAATCCATCACCTAATGACTTAAAGCTCTGTGTGACACTGTTGGTAGCACTGTAGCACCACTGTCGTAGCACTATCATTCCGTTGTTCATCGATTTGCTCGAGCGGGCACCAGTAACGTCTCCATTGTGAGACTTGTTACTGTTTTTGGCATATTGAATATGCCACGGGTAGCTTGCCAGGCTCTGTCGTGCGGGCGAGATACTCTCGGTAGCTTGCCGTGCTCTCAGAGAGGGACGGAGGAATTGAACCCGATTGAACCCGGGTCGTCTGCGTGCAAGGCAAACGCCCTACCCGCTGTGCTATCGCTCTAGTCTGACAGTGTTTGTAAGGACAGAAATTACTTTAAGTATCTCATGACCTCTGGCTAATTGAAATAGAGTTCTAAATCATTGTCAAGGGGCGGGGCGGGGGTGGGGGGAGATGGCTCATAAAAGTTGTGCCATCTTTTTTTTCCAGGCGGGAATCCTGGGCTCCATCCCCTGCACCACGTGGTTCCTGGAATCCCGTGTCAGAAGTACCCGCTGAGCATTGCTAGGAATTGCCCCCCAAATTAAAAATAAATCATTGTCACCTACTTAAAAATAAATAGCTGAAGCCAAATCATGTGGGAGTGTCGTCTTAGAAATCAGTTTTGGACTGTGGAACTAATCTTAATAGCTGCCTTGTTAGGTTCAATCTGTGGCAAGGATGATCTTTGAACTGGTGTTGTTTAAACATTTGCTGCTCCAGTGTGTCACCTCTCCCTGAGCAGTCGGAGTTTCCCAGGTGAATTAGAGGCATGAGTAAGGTTTTGTTGCGTATCCTGTCTTCCTAAAGACAATGTCAATGTCATTGTAAACTGTAGTGGTTCTTCCACTAAGACCGTTTCCTACCATTTCTTCCATATTTTCATGGTATTGTGGCCAAGAACAGGCTGGGTCATCCAGTTGGAATGTTGTGTTTCAGTCACTGTGTTCACAGTTCTTTTTTGTGGGGGGTGGCAGACAGACACACCCATGGGGGCAGGGGTTACTCCTGACTCTGCTCTCAGAAATCACTCCTGACAGTGCTCAGGAGACCATAAGGGATGCCAGTGATCAGAACCTGGGTTGACATGCAAGGCAGATGCCCTCTCTGCTGTACTATATCGCTCTAACCCCCCCCCCCCCCCCCCCCCCCGTATTTCATGTATCAGGTATTGCCAGGGAAAATGAGTACAAATGCAGGCCTTTCTACTTAAGCGGTCACCTCGAGAGTTTTTGTAAGTGTGAGTTTGGCAGATGTTCTGTGTTCACTAAAAGAATGCTCTACTGTTCGCCTTCCAGTACCATCATGTTTGAAATTAAGAAGATCTGTTGCATCGGGGCGGGCTATGTCGGGGGACCCACCTGCAGTGTCATTGCTCACATGTGCCCTGAAATCAGGGTGACTGTTGTAGATGTCAACGAATCAAGAATCAATGCGTGGAACTCTCCGACACTTCCTATTTATGAGGTAAATCTTCAACTCTGCTTTGTTCTCTTTGTGTTCTTTCTGTTTCCATGACATAATTTTCTTTGGGGGCCATGCCCAGCATATTCAGGCTGGTGCTCAGGGCTTACTCTTGGTTCTGTGCACAGAAAACGTTCCTAGAGGGGTCAGGTGATCACAGGGGGAGAGAGATCCACTGGACTGATTCTAGCCCCTCTAATGTTCTTGCAAATATCTAAATTCTGTTACATCATATGACAAAGTAACAAATTTCTGACACAAGTGCTTTTTACATAAGCTGTTAGAAAAAAGTTTAATATGTATGGACAGAGTAAATATTGACTACTCCACTAATTATTCCATTGGCCTGAATGCTTGGGAGTAGAATTCTGCTTGTAATGATGATGCAAAAATCAAACATTTGCTCAAAATCACAGAAGACCTTGAACCGTTCAATAAATATATGGGTGCCCAGTGTACACTTTATCACCTGGACCCATGGTAAGTAATGACACAGCATGAAATGAGCTACTGCATCCTCTGTGTTGGGTTCAAAGTGACTTTAATAACATTACATAATGTGTACTTTGCTCTTTGGTACACAAACCGTGACTTTTTCTTTAGTATATGAGTCTAGGCCTCTAGATTACAATCTGCCCTTTCCCTTAAATAGAATTTTATCCCACTAAGTGACTGGTAAACTCTATATACAGCTCCTTTTTTTCTCTTAGCCAGGACTGAAAGAAGTAGTAGAATCCTGCAGAGGGAAAAATCTGTTTTTTTCTACCAATATTGATGATGCCATTAAAGAAGCGGATCTGGTATTTATTTCTGTAAGTAACTTCCATGCGACTTCTAGTATATTCTTGTCTATTTGAGAGTTTCATTGTTTTGTTTTTTTTTTCCTTTCTTTTTGTGGGGGACACAAAGGGTGGTAGATGGGTGCCACTATACCATACCTGGCTATGCCGTGTTTCCATGCTGGGGATTAAGCCCTGTGCTCTGTCTTGCATGGCATTTGTTCCTTCACTGTATTTTTATTGTTGTTTTTTTGGGTCATACCTGGTGCTACTCAGGGGTTACTCCTGGCTCTACACTCAAGAAACACTCCTGGCAGGCACAGGGTACCATCTGGGGTGCCAGAGATGGAAGGGGACCAAACCCAAGTTGACTGCATGCAAGGCAAGTGCCTGCCTGCCGTACCATTGCTCTGACTCCAGCACTTCAATAGTAAAGCCTCGGAGGGCTGGAGAGAGCTCAAAAGGCTGCACACATGCTTACCACATGGGAGGCTCAGGTTCAATCCCTGACACCCTATATGATCCCTTGAGCACTGCCAGGAACAACTCCCAAGCACAGAGCCAGGAGTAGTCTCTGCACACTGCTGGGTGTGGCCCCCCAAAGAAGCACAATTATAAAGCTGTTGCTATCAAATAGCTGCCTTGCTTGGCTTAAAGTTGTACAGGTGAATATTGGTTGTCAGTAACGGTGCCCAAACTCTGTCTAGTCTCTTCCCCAGCCAGATATGTCACACAGGCCCCTGCACAGATGAATTCAGAGAGTGTGCCAGGCCCAGCAGGCAGAGCTGGTGAAAACTCTTTTTTTTTTTTAATTTTTAAAATTTTATTGAATCACCATGAGATAGTTACAAGCTTTCATGTTTGGGTTACAATCTCACAATAATCAAACACCCATCCCTCCACCAGTGCACATTCCCCACCACCAATATCCTGGGTATACCCCCCATTTCCCAATCCCCCATGCCTCTATTGCAGACAATATTCCCCATACTCTCTCTCTACTTTTGGGCATTATAGCTTGCAACACAGACATTGAGAGGTCATCATGTTTGGTCCATTATCTACTTTTGGCATGCATCTCCCATCCCAACTGGTTCCTCCAGCCATTTTCTTAGAGACCCATTCTCTATTCCATCTGCCTTCTCCCCTCCACTCATGAAGCAGTCTTCCAGAGCTGGTGAAAACTCTTATATTCTATTACTTCCTTTGCCTCCAGTTCATAGAGATGAGGTCAAGGAAAACAGTTTGCAGGCCAGATAGTGCAGCAGGTCAGGTGCTTGCCTTGCACACGCCAGACCCGGGTTCAATCCCTGACTCTGCATACAATCCCCCTAATTTTGCCAGAAGTGAGCCCTAAGCATAGCTGGATGTGGTTCCAAAAACCAAAAAGAAGAAAAAAATAAGTTTGCACACTTACTTTACATGTGGGAGGTTTGAGTTCACTCCCAGCACTCATGGTTCTTCCAAATTCCACCAGGAGTGACCCCCGCAACACCAGGGGTCACTCTGTGGGCCAGAGCAGTAATAGAGTGGCTGGGGCGTTTGCTTTGCGCTAGCGGTCACTCCTGGTTTTACTCGGACCTATGCAGTGTTGGGGAATTGATCATTTGCTTACAGCATGCCAAGCTTGTGATCAAAGATGCTGGGCTATTTCTCCAGCCCTGTTAGAATAATTTATTCATGTGTAACTAAATAGTCTTTTTCAATGAACATTGTCATCCAGGCATTTTGCTAAATTCAGTCCTTTATCAGCATGCCAGCCTCACCTCTTCAGCTGCGTTTGCCCTCCTGAGCTCTGTTGCACCCTGACTGCCATCTTTATGTTTTTTCTTGAGTGTTCCTTTCTTATGGCACATAAACCACTTCTCCCTGCTGTTTTTCTTTTTCTTTTACTTTTTTTTTTTTTTTTTTTAGCTTTTTGGGTCACGCCTGGCTCTGCACTCAGGAATCACTCCTGGCAGTGCTTAGGGGACCATGTGGGATGCTGGGGATCGAACCCGGGTTGGCCAGATGTAAGGCAAACAAACACCCTACCCGCTGTAAACTATGACACTGGCCCCTCCCTGCTGTTTTTCACGCTTCAGATTTTTCAATGTTCAAATTTAGTTTTAATCTGACTTAATCTCCTTTCTTTTCCCATTGGTTATATGTTTGTAAGAGAAGGAGATTTGTATAATTGACTTCTTGGTCAGAATCTTCTCGTGTAGCATTTGGCACTTTCAGAGCACTTCCAGTAGAAAGCCCACATGTTTGGGGTGGAGAGATTACTACAGCGGGTAGGGTGCTTGCCTTGCACGAAGCTGAGCCTGGTTTAATCCCCAGCACCCCATATGGTCCCCTGAGTCCACCAGGATGGATCTGGAGAATAGAGCCAAGAGTGAGCCCTGGGCACCACTCGGTATGGCCTCCAAACAAACGAAACAAAAATAATGAGAGGAAAGAGTGCAAACATACATTTTATTTCAGGAGTTGTCTCAACTCCTTTGAGACAAAAACGCTCTTTCTCCTCTCTAACTCCAGGGCCTAGCCTGGTTACGCGCCTGCCCTGTGACCTGATGTGTAGATAGTAATGTCTTGACAGAAACATTCTTTTTTTTTTTTTTTTGCTTTTTGGGTCACACCCGGCGATGCACAGGGGTCACTCCTGGCTCATGCACTCAGGAATCACCCCTGGCGGTGCTCAGGGGACCATATGGGATGCTGGGATTCGAACCCGGGTCGGCCGCGTGCAAGGCAAGCGCCCTACCCGCTGTGCTATCACTCCAGCCCCGACAGAAACATTCTTGAGATGTTTCAAGCTTCTCATGTACATCTATTTTTTTGTGTGACCATCAGAAGATTAAATCTTTTAAATTCGATATTGAGGCAGCTGACTTCCCTCTTGGCTAGTTGAAATGGACAATCTGGGGCATATATTTTGTTTGCTTGATTTTTGGGTGGGAGAGGGTGGTAGGCAGTGGCACATGTATGGTGCTCAGAATTTACTCCTGGTTCTGTGCTCCGAGATCAGCTCCTGGCCAGGATTGAAGGACCCTTTGGGGATCAAAACCTGGCCAACTGCATGCCAGGCCGCATGCCTTACCTGCTGTGGTATCTCTGGCCCCAATCTGGTGCATACCTTGAGATTCATGAACTCTCTGTTTCTTTGCACGAACCTCTCCAGGTAAACACTCCTACTAAGACCTATGGCATGGGGAAAGGCCGCGCGGCAGATCTGAAATACATCGAGGCCTGTGCGAGACGCATCGTGCAAAACTCCCACGGTTACAAAATTGTGACGGAGAAGAGCACGGTTCCCGTGCGGGCGGCGGAAAGCATTCGGAGAATATTTGACGCAAACACAAAACCTAACTTGAATTTACAGGTATTGCCAAAAAGGCAGTGCTAGAACTTGTTTCTTCTTCTAAGTAAGAGTCTCATGGTGTGGGGCTGGAGTGATAGCACAGTGGGTAGGGCATTTGCCTTGTATGCTGATGACCCGGCTTCAATTCCCAGCATCCCATATCGTCCCTTGAGCACCGCCAGGAGTAATTCCTGAGTGCAAAACCAGGAGTAACCCCTGAACATCACTGGGTATGACCCAAAAAGAAAAAAAAAAAGGCTCATGGTGGGTGGATCCTGATTTCATGGCGAGAGTGGGATTCTTTGGAGGAAGAAGAGAAGCCCAAGGTCAAGGAAATTGGGGTCCTAGAGAAGGACAGTTGCATTCCAGGTGCTGGGGTCCTGTCCAGTAAGATCAACACCCCTGAATGGATAACTAGGAGTGAGGGGCTCAGGAAATACCTTCAGGTGGTCCGTGAGGCACTCTCAACTTGAGTCACCTTTATGTTGGGGTTCCAGGTGCTGTCCAACCCTGAGTTTCTGGCTGAAGGCACCGCCATCAAGGACCTGAAGAACCCGGACCGAGTGCTGATTGGGGGAGATGAGACGCCGGAGGGCCAGCGGGCAGTGCAGGCCCTATGTGCTGTGTACGAGCACTGGGTGCCCAGGGAGAAGATCCTCACCACCAACACGTGGTCTTCCGAACTCTCCAAACTGGTGGGTACAGAGCGTCGGCTCTTCGTTCAGGCGAATGAGGACTTCTCTTCCTTAAGCCTGATGAGCTACGATATAGGCACTTTATTAAAATTAATAAAAGGGGCCTGGAGGGGCTGGAGCGATAGCACAGTGGATAGGGCATTTGCCTTGCACAAGGCGGACCCGGGTTTGATTCCCAGCATCCCATGTGGTCCCTCAAGCACCACCAGGAGTAATTCCTGAGTTCAGAGCCAGAAGTAACCCCTGTGCATCGCCAGGTGTGACCCAAAAAAGAAAATAAAAAGAAGAAGAAGAACCAGTGTTGGGCTGGAGCTGGTAGGGTGTTTGCCTTGCACGCAACTGACCTGGGTTCGATTGCCAGCATCCCATATGGTCCCCCAAGCACCGCCAGGAGTAATTTCTGAGTACAGAGCCAGGAGTAACCCCTGTGCATCATCAGGTGTGACCCAAAAAGCCAAAAAAAGGGGGGGGGGCCTGGAGAGATAGCTCAGCCACCCGAGCACATGCTTTGCATGCAGAAGGCCTGGGTTCAAGCCCTAGCATCACACAGTGCCCCAAGCTCTGCTAGACCCAACATCCTCTGTGCACGGCCTAAGTCTCTCCACCTTCCCCTGCAAAATAAAATAAAAATAGTTAAAGATAATATCCCTGGGCCAGGGAGATAGTACAGAGGGCATTTGCCATACATACAGTTAATCTGGGTTTGAACCACAGTATCACATGTGGTCCTCTAGTCCTGCTACGAGTGATCCCTGAGCACTGTCTCCTGGGTTTGGCCCAAAAAGCCCCAAAGAATCTCTTTCTAAAAAACACACTGTATTATATGTATGTGTAATATCTAAACATTCTGCATTTTGCAATTCATACACACATATATCTACATATAGACATGCATATGTAACACATAATTTTTATTCATTTACACTGAAAGCTACATGGTTATTTTCATATCTTGTCTATTGTGAATAATGATGCAATAAACCTGGACTTGATATCTCTTTGAAAAAAAAAGCCCCAAAGAAAAAAAATAATATTATTTATACATTATGAAATGTTGTTATGAGGGAATCAAATATCAAGGCATGAGATGTTCTGGAAAATCTTAAGATTCGAATAAAATGGACAGTAGATTAAAATAGTAATTTATAAGGGTAGGAATGTGAGTCTATGGTAAAACACATGCGTTGCATGTATGGTATCTGGGTTTAATCCCTGGCATTGCAAATGAAAAAAGACAGGCTGGAAGGAGTCCGGAGGGGTAAGGTGCTTGCTGCCTTGCATGTGGTTGATCCTGGTTCTGCCCTGAGCACCAGGAGTGATCCCTGAGCACAGAGGCAGGCATAATCCCTGAGCACAGCTGGGTTTAGGCTCACCCACCTCCTATGTCCCCCCACCCCCAAAAAGGCTAAAACAAAAGTAGTAAATTTTAGATCATTTTCCCTTCCCTTTCCTGGGGCTGGAGCGATAGCACAGTGGGTAGGGCGTTTGCCTTGTACGCGGCCGACCCGGGTTCGATTCCCAGCATCCCATATGGTCCCCTGAGCACCGCCAGGGGTTATTCCTGAGTGCAGAACCAGGAGTAACCCCTGTGCATCGCCAGGTGTGACCCAAAAACAAAAAAAAAAAAAAAAAAAAAAAAAAAGAATTTCCCTTCCCTTTCCTAAATATTATTATTTTTCTTTTTGCTTTTTACGTCACACCCAGTGATGTTCAGGGGATACTCTGGGCTCTGCACTCAAGAATTACTTCTGTCGGTGCTGGGGGGACTATATGGATGCTGGGGATTGAATCTGGGTCCGCTGCCTGCAAGGCAAACTCTACCCGCTGTATTATTGCTCGGCCTCTTTCCTAATCATCTTTATTCTCCAACACATTCTAAACCTATTCTCTGCCTCCTTCAGCTTGAACCTGTCAGAAGCTTTCGTATCTCTTTTCATAATTTGCATCTACTTAATGAAATAGGACCCGGATAAACTTGCCCCTGTCAACTCATCCTATTTTCCCTTCTCCCCTAAGGCGGCAAATGCGTTTCTCGCCCAGAGAATCAGCAGCATCAACTCCATCAGTGCCCTCTGCGAAGCAACAGGCGCCGATGTGGAGGAGGTGGCAACCGCCATCGGGATGGACCAGAGAATCGGAAACAAGTTCCTGAAAGCCAGTGTCGGTAAATAAGAAACTTCTGTACATAAACCCGGTTCCTTTCATTGGTTTCTAGCTTTGTTTACGTCAGTGCCCTTAAGACAGTGTACATTGTGCACAACTTCGAGAAGAAATTCCCAGATACCTAATCCTGGATTTCGCCCCAGAGTGATGCCTTGAGGGGCTGGAGCAATAGCACATTGGGTAGGGCATTTGCCTTGCACACGGCCGACCCGGGTTTGATTCCCAGCATTCCATATGGTCCCTCAAGCATCACCAGGAGTAATCCCTGAGTTCAGAGCCAGGAGTAACCCCTGTGAATCACCGGGTGTGACCCCAAAAACAAAAAAAAAGAAGAACCAGTGTTGGGCTGGAGTGGGTAGGGCATTTGCCTTGCATGCAACTGACCCGGGTTCAATTCCCAGCATCCCACATGGTTCCCCAAGCACCGCCAGGAGTTATTCCTGAGTGCAGAGCCAGGAGTAACCCCTGTGCATCGTCAGGTGTGACCCAAAAAGCAAAAAATAAAAACCAGAGTGATGCCTTGTCATGATTCTTAATGATTTGTTGATTCACTGTCTATAGCAACCTTCTAGAAAGTAACTGCCAAGTATAATAAGAGTTGACAGTATTTACAGGTGTAAGTTAATGAAGTTAATATAAGGGTAAATAGTCTTATGCAGATTGGGCCCTACACAACCCTGATTACACCCACTGACACCCGCATACACTATTTCCCAGTACTGGGCCTCGCACCATTTCCCAACATTGATTTTCTGCACTTTTCTTTCTTGTTTTTTTTTTTTTTTTTTTTTTTTTGCTTTTTTGGGTCACACCCGGTGATGCACAGGGGTTACTCCTGGCTCTGCACTCAGGAATTACCACCTGGCAGTGCTCAGGGGACCATATGGGATGCTGGGAATCGAACCCGGGTTGGCCTCGTACAAGGCAAACGCCCTACCCGCTGTGCTATTTCTCCAGCCCCTGCACTTTTCTTTCTTGATGGCTTCTTCTAGCTAGCATTTAATCACAGTAACTGGGTCAGGGATGTAACCCAGAGGTATAACACATGCTTCAATTATATGAGGCTGCGGCCAGAGTGATAGCACAGGGGGTAGGCGTTTGTCTTGCATGCAGCTGACCTGGGTTCTATCTCCGGCATCCCATGTGGTCCCCCAAGCACTGCCAGGAGTGATCCCTGAGCACAAAGCCAGGAATATGCCTTAAGCAGCACCTGGTGTGGTCCCCAAACCAAAACACAAGTGTGAGGCCCTTGAATTCTATCTTTAGCAACACAAAGAGAAACAGTTACTCGTGGTTGACGTCATGCTGTACACAAGTTCTGAGCCAGCACATTAGGCTTCTCTTGTATTGAGCCCAGTAGTGCTGTTTTAGTGCTGGTGCTGGCATTTCCGTGATGGAGAAGACCAAGGAGGAGAGCAGTGTTTGCAACCAGGTCAGACTGAGGTGTTTCAGCTTCACGCCCACCGCACACTGCACTGCAGGACAAATTGGGGACCTCCCTGACCCTCGGGCCAAATCTGATTGTGCCGCCTGCTTTTGTAGAGTTTGATGGGAACAGTCTTTTCTGCTTGGTTACCCAGCTATGATGGCTTCAGCTCGGTGGCTCTAGACACTGAGTGGCACACAAAGGTGAAAAGATTGAGCATATCTGGCTCATGACAGTTTAATAGCTGGAGGGGCTGGGGTCATAGTACAGCAAGGTAGGGTGCCTGCACTCGTCGACCAGAGTTTGATCCCCAGCATCCTATATGGTCCCCTGAGTACCTCCAGAAGTAATACCTGAATGCAGAGCCAATAGTAATCCTTGAGCATCATCAGGTGAGGCTCTAAAACAAATCAAAGCAAAAGTTTAATAGCTGGGGCCAGAAAGACAGTACAGCAGATAGGGCATTTGACCTGGATATAATCCACAGCATCCCATATGGTCCCTGGGGCCCACCAGGAGTGGTCCCTGAGCCCAGAGCCAGGAGTAACCCCTGACACAGCCCAGTGTGGCCCCAAAGCAGACAAAAAAAAAAAAAGAAAGAAATTTTCTCTGATTTATGATGAGATTTGTCACATGATTCAGTTGTGTGATTCCTAACTACAGGTGGTGTCTTTTTTTTTTTTTTTCCCTCCAGGGTTTGGTGGGAGCTGCTTTCAGAAAGATGTTCTGAATTTGGTTTATCTCTGCGAGGCTCTGAATTTGCCCGAAGTAGCTCGCTACTGGCAGCAGGTAGTCATCTTCATAGTTAACAACTTCTGGTTCACTTTTCTTTTTTTTGTTTCTATTCAAAAATTCACATAAATTTTTTTTAATTATAACCCCGTGATTTACCAAGTTGTTCATAATATAGTTGTTTCTGGTATTAAATGTTTCAATATTCTGGTTCACTTTTCATTGATTCATGTCACCCTGGGTCTGTGAAGTGTCGCACAGGATTAATTCATTCCAGGAAGGGCAGGGATATAGGTCACAGGGCTCAAGCTCATGCATGAGGTCCTGAGTGTGATCTCCAGTTCTGTGTGGCCTCTGAGCCTAGCTGGGGATTGCCAGGGTGACCCTCAGCATCCCCTGGCTCGGGTACCCGACCTTCAGCTTCCCCTGCCAAAGTAAGCATCCTTGGGAGTAGTCCTGGGGTTCCCAGCATGGTGGGGAGACCTCCCCAAAGAAACAAAACGTCTATATTTATTCCAGGAACTCAACTATGACTAATTCAATTGGTTTTACTTTAACATTGACATTATCATTTATTTTCCTTTTTCCAACTTTAGTGTTAAGTTATCTTTTTCTTTTGTGTTTTGGCCACACCCAGTGATGCTCAGGGCTTACTCCTGACTCTGCGCTTAGGAATCACTCATGGGGGTGCTCAGGGGACCATCTGGGATGCTGGGGACTGAACCCAGGTCAGCTGTATGCAAGGTTGTACTCACTATACTGTCACTTCAGCCTTTGGTTTATCTTTTGGATCCTCAACTGTGACAGGAGTTTTGCTCAACCAATATTTCTCTGGATCTGGGGAGATGGCTCAGAGGGCTGAAGTGCACGTCCAGCTTGTAGAGCCTCCAAGTGTGATTCCCAACATTATGTGTTCCTCTGAACAGCACCAGGTGAAAATTGTTCCCAGAGTAAACCAAGTATCAGTGTTTTTTGTTTGTTTTTTTTTTTTTTCGGGGCAGGGTGGGGATCGGGGATGAGAGATACACCCTTCGGCCTTCCAGGAAACCGTGTGGTGTTGAGATCATACTGGTGGCCTTTGCCTGCCAGGCATGTGCTCCAGCTCTTTGAATTGCCTCCCCGATTCCAGAAAAAACTACAATTTCTCTCTCTTTGGTTACCTAAAACCACACCAGAGCAATAATATAGCAGATAGGCTAGATAGAGGTTCAAGCCCCAGCACCACATATGGTCCCTTGGGCCTGCCAGGAGTGGTCCTAGAGCACAGAGCCGGGGGTAAGCCCTGAGCACCACTGGGTGTGGTCCCCCAAAACCAAAAGATAGCCATGGACCAGAGAGATAGTTCAGTGGGTAGGGTGCTTGCCTTAAACACGACTGACCCACGTTTGATCCATCCCCAACACCCCATATGTGTTCTCCCAAGCTTTGCCAGGAGTGATCCCTGAGCAGTTGCCGGGTGTGGCCCCCAAACCGGAATAAATAAAGACAGTGTTAGGTGACTTTTATTTTTAACTCTAAGGAGATTGGCTCTCTTTGACTCATGAGGCACAAGCCTCAGCTACGAGTCCTCACTGTCACACTGTGTGGCTGCCCCTCCTTAGTCACTGCACAGTTGTACGTGTAATTCCAGGTCATAGATATGAACGACTACCAGAGAAGGAGATTTGCTTCCCGGATAATCGACAGTCTGTTCAATACCGTCACAGATAAGAAGATTGCCATTTTGGGGTTTGCATTCAAAAAGGACACTGGTGATACAAGGTATTGGTTCTGTAGCTATTTCAGACCCAGGGGCTAGGGAGGTGGTTCTCGGGGCCCCACCACGTGATGGACATGTGGAGGCCTCGGGTTCCATTCTGAGACTTCAAGGTGGCCTTGCACTGCTGGATTAGAGCTCTCCCTGTGCTCCACGGTGCCCTGAGTGCCACTGAGAAGTCGCCAAATAAGATCATCAGATTCATCAGTATTCAGTGCCTTCAGAGTGTGAATGCCTCATCTTCTCCTGAGGTGTGTTTTTTTTTTTTTGCCTTTTTGGGTCACACCCAGCGATGCACAAGGGCTACTCGTGGCTCATGTACTCAGGAAGTACTCCCAGCAGTGTTTGAGGGACCATATGGGATGCTGGAAATCTAACCCAGGTTGGCCGTGTGCAATGCAAACGCCCTACCCACTGTGCTATCACTCCAGCCCCTTCTCCTGAGTTTTGACTGGTCAATGTGTCTGTGAAAGACATCTGTTTACATCGTGTGAAGATAAAAATAAAATGAGCAGGGTGGAGCGATAGCACAGTGGGTAGGGCGTTTGCCTTCCATGCGGTCGACCTGGGTTCAATTTCCAGCATCCCATATGGTCCCCTGAGCACCGCCAGGAGTAATTCCTGAGTGCAGAGCCAGGAGTAACCCCTGTGCAATGTCGGTGTGACCCAAAAAAGCAAAATAAATAAATAAAATAAAATAAAATAAAATAAAATGAGCATCTTAAGAAATAGAATCTGGGGTAGAGAGGTAGTATAGTGATAGGGAACTTGCCTTGCATGTGACTGACCTGGGTTCAACCCCCGGCACCCCATATGGTTTCCCAAACACCACAGGAGTGATGCCTGAATGCAAGTCAGGAGTATACTCTGAATACTGCCAGGTATGGCCCCTGAAACCAAACCCAAACAAAAAGCAACCCAATAACAGAAATAATAGAATCTTCACATGTTTACTAAGTCCAGTACATAGTGTGTGTAATTATGCATTGTAAAAGTTGGCAATCTGAATTTTTTTTTCAGAGAATCTTCTAGTATATACATTAGCAAGTATTTGATGGATGAAGGCGCACACCTCCATATCTATGATCCGAAGGTACCAAGGGAACAAATCGTTGTGGATCTTTCTCATCCAGGAGTTTCCGCTGATGATCAAGGTGAGGCTCCCGGTCTCATGAATCACTCTGAGTACAGGCCACAACATTTGTCCTCTAGAAACCTTTAATTATTCTGTTTCTGCCACTATAGCAATGGCGGTCGCGCTTATTGACTTCATTTCTCTAAAATTAAATCTGGAGGCTTTGGCTCATCAACTTTGAAGAGTTCCACGGGGCTGAGGGGGGTGGGTCTAATAGTTTTCCCGACATCTTCTGCAGTGCAGGTGGACCAGGGAGAGAGCTCAGGGGGCTGGAGCTCCTGCTTTGAAGGGAGGAGCCCCAGGTTCTAGCCCCACCACTGCCAGGAGCAACCCCCCAAGTCACTGATCAGGAGCAGCCCCCAGCCCCATCAGGTGTTGGCCCCCAAGGAGCAAAAGCCTGAGAGGTTCTAAAGGTTCTCTCAGGGCTGCTTGGGGTCCTTTAGATCCTCCACCATCACCCCTGCTCACACTTCAGCCAGACTCCTCCCCCTTCCGTGAGACCCGAAACCCCTCCTGAAATCCCCAGGTCCAGAGGCATAAATGCAGACAGAGTTTCTGTTGCTTTTCAGTGTCCAGACTCGTGACCATTTCCAAAGATCCCTACGAGGCGTGCGACGGCGCCCACGCGGTCGTTATCTGCACGGAGTGGGACATGTTCAAGGTGAGCTGGCGGAAATGACATGGACACTGTCCAGGAGGGCAGCAAGGACGTGGGAGAAGGGGGGCGGCAAGGAGGCAGGCAGGTCTGTGTTCTGATTGTCCCCTTGGTCCTTTGACCCCAGGATCTGGACTATGAGCGAATCCATAAGAAAATGCTGAAGCCCGCCTTCATCTTTGACGGGCGCCGGGTCCTGGACGGGCTCCACAATGAACTGCAGACCATCGGCTTCCAGGTATTCCCGTGCCCGGCCCGCTTGGCTTCTGTTTGTTTGTGCGTTCGCCCTTTTCACGGCTTTGAGTTTGAGAACCTCAGTGTGTTCGCACTCAGCAACCGTGTGACTCTGGGGCCGCATGATCAGAATTGTTTATTTGGGAAATAATAATAATAATAATAATAATAATTATAATATTATAATTATATTTATTATTATTATTATTATTGGGCTGGAACGATAGCACAGCGGTTGGGCGTTCGCCTTTCACACGGCCGACCTGTGTTCGATTCCTCTGCCCCTCTCGGAGAGCCCGGCGAGCTACCGAGAGTATGGAGCCCACACGGCAGAGCCTGGCAAGCTACCCGTGTGTATTGGATATGCCAAAAACAGTAACAATAAGTCTCTCAATGAGAGACATTACTGGTGCCCACTCAAACAAATCGATGAACAATGGGATGACAGTGATGATGATGATGATGATGATGATGATGATGATGATGATGATGATGATTATCATCTCCTCTTTCCTTAACTCACTGACCAGGGGGCGGAACAATAGTAAGGTGGGTATGGCACTCGCCAACCCTGTGTTCAATCCCTGGCACCATGGGTGGCTCCCTGAGGCCCATCAGGCGTGATCCCGGAGTGCACAGCCAGGAACTGTTGGCCACCACTTATTTACTGCAGGCTGACTTGTATGCCAGACACTTGCACAACCTTTCGTGTCGGCTGTACTGACAGCAGTTACCAGTGAGGGAGGAAGAGAGGATAGGTAGCAGAGCAGTTGGCCAGCAGGTCTCCAGCAGGGCCTTTCAGACTCTGAAGCCAGGAAGCTCTGCAAGTTTCCAGCAAAAGGAAATTGGGCACAAGCCACATAAAGGGAATGTAAGAGTTTGTTTCCGGGTTTCAGCACCCAAAAAAAAAAAAAAAAAAAGAGAATGTCAGAGGCTGGAGCAGTAGCACAGCGGGTAGGGCATTTGCCTTGCGTGCAGCCGACCAGGGATCCCAGGCACCCCACATGGTCTCCTGAGCCCACCAGGAGTGATCCTCAAGCTCCAAGCTAGGAGTTACCCTGAGCATCTGCAGGTACGGTCCCCCCAAAAAACAGAATGTGAACCCACTGGAATCTGCCTGATGTCCTCATAGAGCTATGAAGGAACAGTAGCCCCTGATTCTCCACGGAGGCAGGCCCCGGTGCCGGGAATGGCAATAGTGGAGACATCTAGCTGTGAATAGGGAAAAAGTAGAGTGTGGGGGCCAGAGGGTGGCTCAGTAGGCTTAGCACATAGTCTAAGAAGGCAGACGGTTCAACCCCGGTACTGCATGCAAGGTCCTCGAACACTCCGCCAGGAGCAGCCTCTGCACACGACCAAATGTGGCGGCAAAACCAAAGCAAAGCAAGGGTGGGCCCGAGTGATAGTACAGTGGGGAGGGCGTTTGCCTTACACATGACTGATCCCAGCCTCCCATGTGGTCGCCCAGCCTGCCAGGAGTAATTCCTGAGCTTAGGGCCAGAAATAACCCCTGAGCATTCGGGGTATGGCCCCCAAAGCAAGCAAGCAAGCAAGCAAACAAAGGAGAACTGTCATCCCGTTGTTCGAGCGGGCACCAGTAACGTTTCTCATTGAGAGACTTATTGTTACTGTTTTTGGCATATCCAATACGCACGGGTAGCTTTCCAGGTTCTGCCGTGTGGGCTCAGTACGAGGGTCAGCCGCGTGAAAGGCTAACGCCCAACTGCTGTGCTATCGCTCCAGCCCATAACAAAAGAGGACAACAGAAATAAAACAAAGCAAGACCGTGTTGTTTCTCCCTCTGGTTATGCTACATTGTAGACTTTAATGTATTAGTTCTCTCTCTAATGTCTTTCCCCCCCCTTTCAGATCGAAACAATTGGCAAGAAGGTGTCTTCTAAGAGAATTCCCTATGCTGCATCTGGTGAAATTCCAAAGTTCAGCCTTCAGGATCCACCTAATAAGAAACCCAGAGTCTAGAATTGCTGTTTCAATTTGTTATGTTTTCGGTACTTCAGGATAGTAAATATCTCTCTGATGTTACATGGTAAATGAAACAAGGATTTTTAGGGAAGCAAAACTATTTTTTTAATCAAGTTTGTACTAACTATATGGGAATTAGCTTATCTGATATTATGGATCTAGAATATTTTTTACGTATTTTTTTATAATATTGTTACCTCAGTGATTGGATTGAACAAGTGGCAAATAATCATGTTGGTTTTAATGGTGTCGATTTTTATAAAATAAAAATGAACCTTCAAATATTTCTTACTTTATAAAACGTCCATAGGCAGCACTTTAATATTATGTTGTGAAGTTTTAAGGAAAAGAACTCCTCAGTTTTTCTTTGATTGTCAGTTTACTTGTCATGGAATTGATATTTTTAAACCATGAAATTGTTATGCTGAACAGTGGCCACTACCCTGTTCACTTTCTGCAAGTTTCTTGGACATTAGAGATTCCTGTCTCTGAAGAAGGATGCTTATTTGTGCTTTATTTCTCTTTTTTTTAAATGTGCTTGAAATGTTTTTCCTATTCTTTATGCTGCAAAATCTTACAAATACGGTTTGGTTAATGTTCTTTTGCTTTTTTTTTGTTTTTATGAGTTATGAAGTTGACTTTTAGCTCAAAAAATATCATGTCTGTGTATTTTCAGTCAACCCAAATATGATTACAGACTTTTTAAAAAATATGAAAATAAAATCAGGAATATGGTCTCTTTCCTTGTCTGCGTCTCATTCCCCCATCTACATAATTTTTTTCAGTCTCAGAGCTAAAAGCATTTGTCACTTTAACTTTGCATTTTTATTATCTTTCATCATTGCCAGTTTTCCTTTCCTTTTACTAAAATATCAATATAAGAAATAAAATTAAAAATACCAATATAATCTCATGTATAGTCACATGTAGCATAATTCTAAAATAATGGTATATATATGTATATACATATACATATATATATACCATCTACTTTTTAAAATTTTTTTTAAAGTTTCATACTGACTTATTTGTCCTTTGTTGTTATTGAAATATGTCCACTGGATGCTTTTGCTGTGCTGAGTGTATACTCACCTAGTGAAACAGATGGAAGCCTCATCCTCTACAAATTTGGCAGTTCAGTTAGAAAGCAGATACATATAATGATGAGGACAGACAACTGTCCAGACATCAAATGTATAAATAAAACATTCTACATTAAACAGAATGGGAGACTAGAACCCAAGAATAGTAGAGATAAGTTCCAGGAGGTTTGCTCCATGGCTTGGAAGCCGGCCTCACACGCTGGAGGAAAAGGCAGCTCAGATAGAGAAGGGAACACCAGGTAAAGTGTGTTTCGAGGACCCGCTGGGGACGGAAGATGCATGCTGAAAGTAGACTATAGATCAAACATGATGGCCACTCAATTGCAAACCACAACACCCAAAAGGAGAGAGAGAACAAAAGGGAATGCCCTGCCACAGAGACAGGGTGGGGTGGGGGGACGGGATGGAGGAGTGGGAGGAATACTGGGATCATCAGGGGTGGAGAATGGGCACTCGTGGAGGGATGGGTACTCGAGCATTGTATGACTGAAAACATGCATGAAAAGTTGTAAGTCTGTAACTGTACCTCACGGTGATTCACTAATAAAACATTTCATTAAAAATAAATAAATGAATAAATAAAAATAAATAAATAAATAAACATTCTACATTAGAAACTGTGTGTTTCGGGCCAGGACCAGGGGGACCTCAGTGAGGCAGGGCGTATGCATTGTATGCAGGAAGCCCTGGCGTTGACCCAGGGTCACCTGATGGCCGTTGGAAACAACTTCCAAACACTGAGCACTACTGGTTGTAGCCCCCCAAATCAAAAATCAATAAAAGTTTAAAATATTTGGGGTTGTTTTTGGAGGGAGGTGATTTGGGGGCTGGGTGGTGCTTAGAGATCCCTCCTGATAGTTTTAGGGGACCATATGTGGTAGCAGGAATGGAACAGGGGCAGCCACTTATCAGAAAGTTCCTTGACATCTGCACTATCAAATCTCCAGCCCTGAATAGCCTCTCTAAAATTAGCTTCTTTCTTTTAAATCACAAAAGTAGGGACCTGAGTGATAGCACAACAGGGACGGCGCTTGCCTGGCACACAGCCGACTCACGTTCAATTACTGGTACCCAATATGGTCCCCAGGGCACTGCCAGGAGAAATCTCCGAATGAAGAACAGGAGTAACCCCTGAGTGCTGCCAAGCGTCACCCAGAAACAAAACAAAAAAGTAGGGAGCACTGTGATAGTGTAGGGGCGGGGTAACAGTACAGAGGGTAGAGCACCTGTCTTACACAGGGTCCGCCCAGGTTCGTTTTAGTCATGCTAGAGACTCAACCTCGCTTCCCAGAGCTAGTGCCCACCCCCATACTAACATTTAGTTTATCCATATACTGGCAATGTATTAAAATGTCTGAACTGAAACCAATATTTATAACAGCCTTGAGATCACAGTGATCCTACAATAGATAGGGTGGAACCACAAAGATAGTACAGTGGGTAGGGAGCCTGACTAGCACGTGGCCCACTTGGGTTTGATTCCTAGCATGGGAATACACCAGGAGTGGTCCCTGAGCACAGAGCCAAGAGTAAGCCCTGAGCACCACTGTGACTCAAAAAAAAAAAGAAAGAGAGCAGGGCTCTTGCCTTGCCCTGGCACCCCATATGGTCTCCCGAACCTGTCAGGAATGATCTCTGAGGACAGAACTAGGAGGAACCCCTAACCCCGGAGGAACCACTGGGTGTGCCCCCAAAGCAACAAAAATCTGACAGTATGCCAGAGCTGCAAAATAACCCTAACAGAGGATCTTCAGCCTCAGAAGCTAAGCCGAGGATCTCTGCACCCCTCCCACCTGCTGTTTCTCTGCTCTAGCAGAGACCAACAGTGAGCGTGTTCAGGCTCTTGCGTGTGAGATCCTGGGCTTGATCTCTGAAACTATGTGGCCCACAACAACAAAAGAGTAAATATATACACGATGGACACCCCACAGCGTAGTGGAGTACGAGTAATATTGCGGGCAGGTGCCTGCCCTGTACATGGCTGACCTGGGTTTGATCTCCAGACCCCATGTGGTCCCCCAGAGCTCTCCAGCAGAGCGCAGAACCAGGACTGGTCCCTGAGCTCAGAGCCAGGAGTAAGCCCTGAGCACTAGTGGGTGTGGTCTGAAAACAAATAATAGCGGTCTCGGTCTACAGAGCTCTCTTTAGAAGACAGGAGTGGGGTTGGAGAGATAGGTGCTGAGGCTCTTGCCTTGCATCCTGCCACCCCCAACTGGAAGTCCAGAACTGGGCCAGGGGATACTTTTTTTTTTTTCTTTTTTGGGTCACAGTAACCCCTGGTGATGCACAGGGGTTACTCCTGGCTTTGCACTCAGGAATTACTCCTAGCTAGTCCCCTAGTGCTCAGGGGACCATATGGGATGCTGGGAATCGAACCCAGGTCAGCCGCGTGCAAGGCAAACGCCCTACCCTCTGTGCTATCTCTCCAGCCCCCAGGGGATACTCTTGAGCGCAACCAGAAGTAGTCCTGAGTACTTCTGCCTTTGAACCCACCCCCTCAACCAGACAAACAAAAGGCAGAAGGGCCAGGGAGATGGCTCATAGGGTTGGAGCCCAGTGTTTGCACGTGGCAGTGCCAGGATCCACCCCAACAGTGCATGGTCCCAGATCATTGCAGGGAGTGAGCTCCCAGCACTTCCGGATGTGGGAAACAAACAAACCCTCAGGGGCCATAGGAGAGCGCCAAGCGAAAGCTTTGCTTGGAAGGTATCGGCTTGACCCCTGACATTGTTGGGAGTAGCAGTGGACACCGCTACTGGATGTGCCTCCAAGAGAGGGAGGGAGGGCACAGGAGGGGAGAGCAGGCAAAGGAAGGAAGGAAATTTTTAAAAAGGCAGGGCACAACGTAGCCACAGAAATTAGCATGCGTTCCTCAGTGGTTAAGTTGTGCAATAAACTTCTGGCTCTGGCAGGGTGGATGAAGGTCTCTGAGCCAAAGGACAGGTCCTGGGAGGCTGGGGACGGGCCTCCAGCATCTCTGCACAGGCTCCCAGGGGAGGTGAGAGCATGGGCGAGACAGGGGCACTGCCAGGCGCTGAGAGTGTCAGCGGAACACGCGGCCCTCTGCTCTGGCCCGAGGCCCGGCGCGGCCCACTTCGGTCTGTCCCTGAACAGCCTGTGACGACCTGGCTGAGTCCTGGGCACGGAAAGGCGAGTGGGGCTCTGCTGGACGGACAAGGGGTGTCTGGGCAGAGCTGGAGCCAGGCACCGTGGTTGTGCCCGGGCCAGGCCTTGCACATTCCATGCATTCCAGGCCCACGGGGCTGGGCCTTCCTGGGCCCTTAGAGCAAAGGCAGCCAGCAAGGCTGTGTCCTCTCCGCTGCATTTGTCAAAATAAATGCGCGAGCTGTTTCCTTCGTCTCCTGACCCTCTGCCTTCCTGCAGCCGCAGCCAAGGCAGAGCTCCATGCTGGCGTCTCCCCTTCACACCTCCAGCGCATCATCTCCTTTCATGGGCTCTCTCTCCACACACTCTCCTTCAATTTTGTATCTTCCCTTAGTAAAAACTATTTTAAGGAGATGTTATAGCAGGTAAGGTGAGGGCCGTGGAAGCAGCTGACCTGGACTCCATCCCTGGCACCACGTATGCTGCCCCGAGCACTGCAGGATGTGGGCACACGCTCTGCATGAATGAGCCCCGGGTTTGATCTCCAGCACCCCAGGGTCTTCTGAGCACCTCAAGGGCATATCTGATGAGCACTCTGCCAGGAGTGACCCTCCCCAGACCCCTGCTTGTGCACAGCCAAGTCTGTCTTGTGCATGGCCATCCAGAGCTGCGCCAGGCTGGACCGTGTGGTGCGGGGACGGCACCTGGGCCCTAACGGGTGTTCAGATTCCAGCTCCTGCCCTGGCAGTTGTGCCAGGGCCCCTGCAGCTCATGCTCACTGTGCCCACACGTCCTGCAAGAACCAGGCCTTAGGTCCCCGGAGTCTGCTAACAGTTGTGACCAGTCGTGCAGTAACAAGGGGATCGAAGTCAGGCCTCGAAGATCATGGCTGTGTTTCTGCTTTGAAACAGACATTTCCTGCTATTCCTGTTTTAAGGTTCACGGGAGAGCTAATCCTGAGGTTGCAAGACAACACTTAAAAAAATTTTTTTTAAATTTATTTTTATGGGGCTGGAGTGATAGCACAGCGGGTAGGGCGTTTGCCTTGCACGCGGCCGACCCGGGTTCGAGTCCCAGCATCCCATATGGTCCCCTGAGCACCGCCAGGGGTGATTCCTGAGTGCATGAGCCAGGAGTGACCCCTGTGCATCGCCGGGTGTGACCCAAAAAGAAAAAAAAAAAAATTTATTTTTATTTTAGTAGCCTCTCCCTACTTGTCTTTCCCAGTGATTGGAGGCTCTTTCAGGGTCAGAGGAATGAGACCCTCAGGGCTGGGAGGAATAGAGACGTTACTGGGCCTCCTTGAGTAAATTGATGAACAATGGGACGACAGTGATACAGTGATTTTTATTTTAGTATTTGGGCCCCATCTGGGAATACTCAGGGGCTATTTGCAATTCAGTGTTCAGGGGTTGCTGATGGTGGTGCAACGGGAACATGCTGAGACAGGGAGACAGGGTTTTTTTGGGCTACACCCAGCTGGACTCAGAGCTTAATCCTGGCTCTGAGCTCAGGGATCACTCTTGGCAGGGCTTGGGGGACCATATGTGGTGTTGGGGATGGAACTTGGGCTGGCCACACCCCCTGTTCTGGTCACCCGGAGGCAGGAATTGAGCCCTGCCTTCTGCATGAAAGGCAATGCGCCTGTCCTCTGAACGGTCTCTGACCCTAAATTTGAAATATTAACATATCTACTAAAACACTATTATAATTATTTTACAATTGGGTACTGTGAAAATGCAGTTCACAGACACACACACGCGGCTCAGAAGACCTTACAGAAGTTTTAAATGTATTTTTCAATCATTTTTATTAAGGTGCCAGTGTTTGCAATACTGTTAATCACAGTTTTTACATGTATTTTTATAAATTACACTGTTAACAGCAAACTCATATCACATTATGATTACGTCATAGCAAGCGACTGCTTAGTGGAGTCAAGCAGGTAGAAGCTGAGTGACCTTTCCTCGCGACGGTACACGACACTGTCCTAAGGGCGGCCGCCGGGGCGCGTCGCTGAAGCTGGGGCCTTCGGCAAGCCCTGCACTGCCGACGGGGAGCAGCTGGGAAGAGGCTCTGTGCCCCGGGAGGCTGTGTGCATTAGAGGGCTTTTGTTTTTCTTTTAGCCACTAGATTTTTCAGGAAAAACTCACCTATTTAGGGAAAATGAAAACACGTTAGTTACGATTTCGAAGTATACTGTGGCCCCATCACCTCACGGTGCTTCCCTTCCAGGGAGCACCCTGGAATCCACTGACCCCTGGTCTCGCATCTCTGGCACTCGGTTTCCGTCCTCAGAGACCCCCTCTCCTGGCGCTTCCCCCAACACTGCTGCGCGTCTTTTCCCCTTTGGTGCAGGCCCAGACGGGCGCTGGGGCACTCGCCCCTCCCCTTCGCCTTCGCTCTGGCCTCGTGGCCCCTAGTGGCCCAGTAGTGAGTAACCCCATGGGTGAGGGTTAGCTCCTGCCCACTTGGTGCACTATGTGTCGCCCTTTGTCCCCCCAATCGATATGGTCCTGAGCGCCGCCCCAGAGCAGCCTGGACTCGAGGTTTTGGAGGCAGCCCAGTGCCTCCTGGCGGCTGGACAGGTTCAGCGCCTCCCCTCTCGTGAGTGGGAAGAGTCACTCACGCCAGCCTCTCTCCGAGCCGCACGGATGCACACCTCTGCATCCAGGAACCCCTGTGGGTCCAGGCCTTCAGTGTTCCTTGTTGTTACAGCAAAGCGAAGGCTTGTGTTTTTTTTTTTTTTCTTTTTGGATTGCACCCAGTAATGCTCCAGGGTGACTTCTGGAAATTTCTTCTGGCAGTGCTTAGGGGACTATATGAGACGTGGGGGACGAAACCCGGGCCGGCCACATGCAAAGCAAATGCCCTACCTGCATTTGCCCTATCTATCAGCAGAGCTGGCAGGCAGGCCAGCAGTCTGATAAACTCCTTTTTGGGATCTAAATAGAGGGGTGCCTTGACATTATCTGTACACACTCATAAGAATGCCACGGCTGACAACCCAGCAAGATAATGGAGTGCATAATCTCTGCTCTTCCACACCTCACGGAAAGCCAAGGGGAGCGAAACCAATAGCACTTGGCCCGAACCTATCCTGGCTTGCACTAAAGAATTATTCCACAATAACACAGTGAGTAGGGCATTTGCCTTGCATGCAGCTGACCCGGGTTCGATCCCCAGCATCCCATTTCGTTCCCTGAGCACTACCAGCAGTAATTCCTGAGTGCAGAGCCAGGAGTAACCCCTGAGCATCACCAGGTGTGACCCCAAAAACAAATCACTGTATTACTGTCTTCCCGCTGCATATCAAATATTCTATATATTCAATATCGATATTTGATATGTCAAAATACAAAAAAAAGAAAAAAAGAAAAAAGAAAAAGAAAATCTTATGAAATAGTTTCTGTTGCACGGAGGAGGAAAAACACCAAGATGTTACTGATGCAAACAACAATGCTACCAGCAATATACTCTTCAGACATCAAACTGATGTGAAATTGGGAGCTGGAGACCCAACTAGCATCACTGTCAAAAGATAGATTTTTCAGAAAACCATGTCATATGTTTAACTGATATTTATCATTTCTGAATAACCTGCTATTGAAATCCACACTGAGTAAATGGATTATTTCTGCTTTCATCACAACAGATGAGTTATGAAGAGAGAAGAGGAATTCTTTATTTATGAGACAAACTAGGCATGAGGGGCGGGAGGGGTGGGAGGGGGGGATTGTGTGACGACTGCAGTGCTCAGGGCGTACTCCTGGCTTGGATCTATGCTCAGGGCTCACATCCAGCAGTGCCTGAAGGCCCCTCTGCGCTGCTGGAGGGTAAACGGGGCCTGGCTGCATACAAGTGCCCTCCTAGAGAGCCCCCACCCTCTTTATTGTGATCCCTATGAAGCAAATCTCCTAAGAATGTTCCAGAAAAACAAGTTTTATTTCCCCCACAAAAGATAACCAAAGCCGTTATAATTTGCCCTCGGACTTTGGGATTTGGAGTAGAAGTTAATGTGGTGAGGTCTAGTCTAAACAAAACTATTCCCTTTGTTCTATACAGACACAATGGAATTTTAATCAGTTATGAAAGAGGAAATTGTGCATTTTGCTAACAACTTGGGCTAGCATAGGAGCAGGTCACATTAAGCAAAATAGGTCAGGTGGAGAAAGACAAATATTGGATGGTCTCGCTGGCATGTGTAATATGTAAGGAAACAAAGCAAGGGGAGAGACAACGGCCAAGGAAAACAAACTCACTGATTCTGCGAACAGAGCCGGGGTTCACCAAAGGACAAGCGGCAGACGAGAAGGGACAATGTCACCGAGGTGGGGGCGGTGCATGCAGTAACATAAAATCTAAAGCCCTGTATATCATGGGGCCTGAATTTTAGAGAAACCATTTTAAAAGATGCGCCCCACCCCGCCCGTCCCCAGATCCTTACCTGCTTTGTATGAAGAGCGCACCAGAGGGCCACTTGCAGTGTAATGAAACCCAAGTTCATTTCCTACTTTTTCCCAGTATTTGAACTTCTCAGGAGTAATGTATTCTTCAACCTGGATATGTAAAGAATGAATTCTAGTTGATTTTAGAAATTCCCCCAAGTAATTTTTATTCTATGAAAAAATACCCACCCAAGCCTTTGCTTTCCAATTACTGGGGGTGGGGGGTGTCCACGGTGCCCTCTCCCAGCTCCTCGACTTCCTGTTCCTGCAGCCCTACCAGCTGGCCCTTGCAGGAGGGAGGGGAACAGTGTCTGTATGACACTGTGTGTGTGTGTATGACACTGTCTGTATGATTCCGAAGGACAGGGAGGGAGCCTGAGTGACCTCAGAGGTGACTATGTGAGTGTCCAGATACAAGGATTAGTCAGGCCTGAAGATGACTCTGCCCGATGCATCCTGTCTGTCTCCTGCTCGGCCTGGTGTCTGGTGTAAGCAAGCGTTCTGAATGAATGAATAAATGGCCATTCCAGAAATAAAGCAGGAGCAGTGAGACTAACTTGGCTTTCTGACTTCATTTCTGGCTCGCCTGTAACCCCCAAATAAACCACAATACCACCAAGCGTGAATTAATGTAATTTCCCCGCTTATTTTTATAGGGATCTCCACAGCGATCCTGAGGCACCTACGGGCCACTCTCTGAGGCCGCACCTGAGGGTGCAGGCTGGCAAGGCGATGTTCTGGGGGCGCCTGGGGTCGCCAGGACTGCAGGGCAGTGCTGTGGCGGGGTTGAAGCTCGGGGCCTCTCCTACCCACGGCACGGATTCCAGCCCCTGATGCTGTCATCCCAGACCAATTTCCTAATTTCACATTCTTTTTCTGTGTGTTCACTTAAGTTGCACAATCTTGGGGGGCGGAAAAGTGCCCGGCTAGCTGACAGACACAAGATGAGAAAATGGAAAGTGGGACTTGAAAATCTGCTTGACTGAGGGACCCTGAAGGTTTATCTGCTAGGCAAAGGGGGTGTAACAGTCTTGTAAAATCCGCTGCGCTTTCCCAGGTTTGAAGGAGAGCCACGTATGCAAACACTGCTGGGTGGGCCCCTCCCACTGCCAAAAACAAAACAAAACAAAACAAAACCCAGAAATAGTCCCTAAGCACTGCGGGGGTGGCCCCACGACAGCAACAGTGGGCATTCTGACCTCTTTTTTGTTTTGTTTCGGAGCCACACCTGGCTGTGCTCAGGGCTTCCTCCTGGATCTGTGCTCAGGGGTCGCTCCTAGTGGGGCTTGGGGGCTCAAACACCTTGGCTGGCAGCTATGTGAAAGGCAGGTGCCTCAGCTTCGGGCCCTGTTTTACACCTTTATTTATTTCGGTTTTGGGGGCTACTCCTGGCTGTGCTCAGGGCTCAAATCAATCCCGGTCAGCCACGTGCAAGGCAAAAGCCTCACCCTCCTGGACTATCTCTCCAGTCCCTCCATCTGTTTTAAATCTTAAAAAGAAAAGTAACATTACACGAAAAGGCAGCACTTCTGCCTTTTTCTCACTTTTGAAGGTGGGGTCAACCCAGGGCCTCATGCCAGTGAAGCCTGTGCCACGTGTTGCATCCTGCCCCCCCCCCCCCCCCGCAGCCTACTCTGACCTACTAAGCCCAACCATCCACCAACAGCTGCTCTTTCTGTTTATTTTTGGGCCACACCCGGCCTGCTCATAGCTTACTCCTGGCTCTGTGCTCAGGAAACCCCTGGCAGGCTCCGGGGACCATAGGGGATTCTGGGGATTACACCCAGAACAGTGGCCCGCACCCGCTGTCTATGGCTCCGGCCCACAGTTGCCCCTCCATGACCGACGTACCTTAAGGTGGCGCTTTGTTGGCTGCATATATTGTCCCAAGGTCAAACAATCCACATCTGCCTCACGGAGGGCTGGGGGGAAGCACATGTGACATTAGGAGGTGTCTCAGTGACGGTACGATTGTGAGTTAAACAAAACTACTTCAGAACAGCGTGAACTTCCATTAGCCAATGATTCTCTCTGTGGAGTCAGACTTTGCCCACCCCAAGCATTTCCGTGCCAGGAAGCATGTAGATTGAAAATATACACACGATCTGAAACCCCTCAGGGGCTGGCGGACAAAAGGCAATTAACTCTAATATTACAAAGCAGGTACTAAATTAGAGGTGGAGGCTTTATTATTATTACTATCATTATTATTTTGCTTTTGGGGCCATATCAGCAATACTCAGAGATCACTCCAGGTAGTGCTCGGGGAACCATATGGGATACTGAGGATCAAACTCTGGTCAGCCATGTGTAAGGCAAGCACCTTACCCACTGTACTGTCTCTCTGGCGCAGGGCCTCTTTTTTTTTTTTTCCTTTTTGAGTCACACCCAGCGATGCACAGGGGTTACTCCTAGCTCGTGCACTCAGGAATTACTCCTGGCGGTGCTTGGGGGACATTATGGGATGCTGGAAATCGAACCCTGGCCGGCCGTGTGTAAGGCAAGCGCCCTATCGGCTGTGCTATTGCTCCAACTTTCCCTTTTACCCCTTTACTCTCTCTCTTCCTCTTACAGACATTGTTGGGGGGGGGCGTTGGGTGGAGGCCCCACTGCTGGCAGTGCTCAGGGCATATGGTGCTGGGAATTGAAGCCGGGCCGACTATCGCCCCGGCCCCTAGCGTGTCCTGATTCTTTCACCTTTCATCGTCGCATAGACTTGCTCATCGCTCTCGCCTAAACCCAGCATTATGGATGTTTTAGAAATAACATCGGGCCGGACCTCCTTGGCATGTTTCAGGACACGGAGAGACTGGTCGAAATTGGCCCGGGGATCTCGAACGTTCCTTGAAAAGAGCAGAGCTGATGTCAGCAAGAATGGCCACGGGCTCAACTGAGTAAATATCTGCCTGTGCAGGCACCCCGGGAGGCCAGAAAGGCGTGTTCCAGCTGGGCACAGCCCGAGGCTTGGCAGCAGCCTCTGCACGCAAAGGTCTGCTTCTTTTTTTTTTTTGCTTTTTGGGTCACACCCGGCAATGCACAGGGGTTACTCCTGGCTCTGCACTCAGGAATTACCCCTGGCGGTGCTCAGGGGACCATATGGGATGCTGGGAGTCGAACTCGGGTCGGGCGTGTGCAAGGCAAATGCCCTACCCCCTGTGCTATCCCTCCAGCCCCGGTCTGCTTCTTTAGAACAGAAAATAAGGTCCAGTGGGACTTCCTTGTTCTGACTTTTAGGGCCTTTAAACCTGGGGCAAAAAAAAAAAAAAATAAAATGCAAGTAATTCTGTTAATGAATTACTTACTGAGAAACCAAAATTCTGAAGCTTAGGTTGGGTGACTGTAAGAAATTTTCAAAAGAGGGTGGAAGATTACCGAAAATAAAATCTTGACCACGAACAAAGAAAAAAACGGTTTAACCCAAATTCGCATTTCAGAGGGCTGAAACTTTTATGCTTCTTTCTTTCTAAAAGACTAAGCTGCCCTCTGCTGGTGAGTGTAGAAGGGACGCCACTCGTTTAAAAAAAAAAAAAAAAGCAGCACATTTCTGGAATTTTCACTGGAGAGAATGCTTCCAGGGTGAAACCCGGTTTTGCTGGCACCCACTGGTGGTGGTACACGAGACACAGCAGGGTGAGTGCAGGCTGTGTGCTGGGCTTCAGCAGTGGCCCAACCACTGTGCGCAAAGGCGACATGAATGAAAGCACAGTCACTTATGTTAAACATGACCCTTTCTATGCATTTTGTGAAACTGGTGCGTTGCTGTTATCCCATCTTATTTTTTTCTTTTGTTTTTGGACCATACCCAGCTGTGCTCTGGGCTTGAGGGACCATACGCAGGTGTCAAAGATCAAACCCAGGTAAGCTGCGCATGCCTCACCTGCAGTACTACATGATCCTATATATATATATATTTTTAAATGCCCAGGCTGGAGTGATAGTACAGTGGGGAGGGCGTTTGCCTTGCACACAGTCGACCCGGGTTTGGTCCACGGCAGCCCGTTATGATTCCCTGGGCAATGCCAGGAGTAATTCCTGAGTGCAGAGCCAGGAGTGACCCTGAGCATCGCCAGGTGTGACCTGACAAAAAAAGCAAAAAAAAAAAAAAAAAAAGGCGCTCATTCTGTGAGTAAACCAAAACATACAAACACATATTTACACAAAGATACCATCAGGAGTTAATAATGTTTTGGGTATTGTTCATGGTTTTTACGAATAGATGACACCGTTTATATATATTTAAATAATATTAAATATTAAATAACATATAGATACTTAAAAGTGTTTCATCTTCTAAGAGTCAATGACAAATATCCCTCTGACATCAGATTTTGACCCTCCCAACCTCCCACGGTTGTTCTCACATAAACTTACCTCTGTAATTCTGGAACCGTTTCCACATTGTGTGCATACACATCTAACCCTGACAGAGCAACTTTTCCTACTGCTGTAAGATCTCCTCGGAAGTCAGGCGTGAGACACTCCACAAGAATCTTTGGGTTCCTTGAGGGGGGAAGGCAAGAATCAAATTGAGAAAAGAACCGAGGCACCTACCGCTCAGACAGAAATGAAGAGCACTTACTCGGCATCAGTTTCGACAGCCCCAGCTCTGCTCGGTGCTCGTGCCTGGCTCCGTGTTCAGGGGCCCGTGTGGGGCACCAGAGACTGCCCAGGGCAGGCTGCCCGCGGGCAAGCGTATGAGCCCCTGTACTGTCTCTCAGAACCCTCAATCTTTAGAACCTTGAGAGAATGAAGCTGCTGGGCAGGAGCGGAAGTAAAGCAGGGAGGACTCTGCCTTGCACATGTCAGACCCGGGTTCGATCCCTGGCATCCCATCTGGGCCCTCACCCCCAGCACCTCCAGGAGTAATTCCTGAGTGCAGCCAGGAGTAACCCCTGAGAACTGCTGGGTGTGGCCCTAAAACCCGCCCCCTTCCCCACCAAAACTTTAAAAAACAGAGTTGTTTTTTATCCTTTGATAGCAGCAGGGAAGATAGGGACAAGACAGTTTTCATACCCCCATGGTAATGTTTCTCATGCAGAAAGGAAATAAATCTCTTTCCATGGAGAAACGTTGAAAGAATACCTTCCCCGCCTCTAGCAGGCACTCTAGCCCCAAATCAAATGTTAAAAAATATCAAATATTGGTACATTAAAAAATATCAAGCATTGGTTGAAACCACTGAGAAAACACTGAGAAAGCACTGAGCTGCTCACATAAGCACAACTGACTCCCTTTTTGTGCTCATTAAGAGACAGGACTCAAGTACTGATAACAACGTAGATTCTGAAGCCCAAGGACATCTGGACGTGGTTAAGGATCTATAGCATGCTTAACATCTGGTTTTGTGTTGCTGGACATACCAGCAGTGCTCAGGGCCCCCTGGGCTAGTCTTCGGAGCTCTAGCCCGGCCGTTTTCTTAGGTGCGTGTTATGTTTCTGGACCACACCTGGCAGTGCTAGGGACTGAGGCCTTGGATTCGGATCTCCTGCATGCAGTGCAAGTGCTCCGGCCCTTTGAGGTCTCCACAGAGCATTTTACACTGCTTTAAACAACTCCCCCCCAAATCCACCAACACTCAATTATAAAGGAGGGGCTCCATCGGCCGTGGATGGGCATCTCTGTACCCCTAAAACTTCTGTACGTATAGACCAGCATACTTGACTGCTACTTTTTGGTGGGAGAGAGAAGAGCAGGTTATTCCCTGCAGACATCGGGAAGGGGCTTCCCCCCAGAGGTTAATGAGCACCTCTCGAGGTAACGACCCCAAGTGAGCCAGATTTATAGGGATCCTCCCTCCAAAGTTCAAGGACCCAAGCGAAGGCAAAAGACGAGTACCTCTCTTTCAGGAACGACACAGTCTTCGCAAAGTGCTCGGCTCCCCCGTCAGGCAGATCTACAGACAAAAGAAGCCAGAGCTCAGGAGGGCGCACGCCTCAGGGAGGGCCGGAGTCTGGGCAGGTGCTGGCGCACTGACCGTCTCGGTCCACCGATGTGAGGACCACGTAATCCAGACCCCACGCGGCGATGGCCTCGGCGGTGTTGTAGGGCTCTTTGGGGTCCAGGGGCGGTGGGGCTTTTGCTGTCTTCACAGAGCAAAATCTGCAACCCCTCGTACACGTGTCCCCCATCAACTGGAACAGAGATGTCACCGCTCGAATAGGCATCACCCTCAGGAATGCACTTTCGAGGGGGCCAGAGTGACAGGACGGCGGGGAGGGTGCGTGGCTTGCACATGGTCCTTGCATCCCACATGGTCCTCCAAGCCCCGCCAGCAGTGATTCCCGAATGCACAGCCAGAAGCAACCCCTGAGCACCTCTGGGTGTGGCTCCTTCTTTGCCCTGCCCCCCCAAAAAAACAATGCACTTTTGAGGGACCAGAGAGATAGTACAGTGGGTAGGGTTCTTGCCTTGCATGTGGCCAACCAGGGTTTGATCCCCAGCACCCCATATGGTTCTCTGAGTACCTACAGGAGTGATCCCTCAGCACAAGAGCCAGGAATAAGCCCTGAGCATCACCGGGTGTAGCCCAAACCACCACCACTCTACCCCCAGCCCCCATAAAGCAAACTCCTGCCTCACCCGTGCCAAAAACACTCCCCAGTGGCCCCCAGGAGCCTGAAGTGGGGCCAGAGTGCATTCTGCACATGGACGGCCTCTTCAGGAACACTTCCAAAGGGCCAGCAGAAGCCACTGTCCCTACCCATGGGCCCAGCTCTCAGCGGAAGCTGGCCTCATTCTCTTGGTGAACTGTGGGCTCCTCCAGGCCAGCATCTCAGAGCTCTCTACGTGACCAAGGAGGCCACAGGAAAATGGTCTTCCTCAGCCACCTCACCTAGGGTGCTCCCGGTGGCCTGGGGAGCCGACAGCTGTGGGGAAGAAGCCACTGATGTCCGTCACGAAGCTCTCAATCATCCCCTCCCTGAAAAACTGGCTTCGTGACTTGGATAAGCAGCTGGCCAGACGAGCTCTCTCAGAAGCCCCGGTTCCTCACGGGAATGATGAGCTTCCTGCTGGCTCAGCTCTCTGGTCTATCAGACACTCCCAGGCAGGTCTGAGCCTTCAGTTGCGTATCATTTAGATTTTTTTATTTTTCTCCTCTCTGGGTCATACCTGGTGATGCACGGGGGTTGCTCCTGGCTTTACACTCAGGAATTACTCTTGGCGGTGCTTGGGGGAGTGAGGGGGGGACCATATGGGACGCAGGAAATAGAACCCAGGTCGGCCGCGTGCAAGGCAAACGCTATTGCTCCAGCCCCAGTTGCATATCATTTAGATTCAGCCACAAATGCTGAGCCCCTCCAGGTAAGAATGACAAACTACACTGAGCCCAGTTCTCACTTCCCCATACGGCACTCAGGTTCTCTCTCCCATCCTTGGCCTGTAACTGACAGGGCCCTCCCGCTGCTCTTTGGCTCAACTGGGAGACTGACCTTGGCCAGCAGAATGACCGCAGCAGGCGCGACCCGGAAGCCTTGAGGGGGCACGGACAGTGGGCCTGCTTGCCCTCCTGTGCTTCCATTTTCCAAGTTAGCACTGTGCCTTGGAAAGCTGATAGTCCAAGCAGAGTGAGGCTCTAAGGGGCAAACCTGAACCCATACCTTACCTCTGGAATCCAGCGTGGCCCAGAGGAGAGCTGATGTGGCCACGGAGAAGACCCACAGGACAGAGCAGTGAGTGTGGGGGTAGGGGCAGGTGCGGGGGGGGGGGGGGGGAGAGAGCAATTAGCAACAGCCGCTCCAGAAATCTACAGAAGTGGCATCTGTTACCGTTGGTTTTGGGCCAGCCCAAGGCTGGTGGTACTTGGGGATTACACCCAGTGCGGCTCTGGTAACTGTGTGGTGCTGGGGACTGAAGCTGGGGTGGCTATACCAAGGCAAACACCCTACCTGCCGTGCTTTCACCCCAGCCCCCAGCAATGGCACCAAAGGTGGTAAACGATCGTCAGAGAGATGGCAGAATCAATGATAGATTGTTCAGCGAAAGAAGGCTGAGAGCGTAAAGGCTGAAAAAGCCTCTCGAGGTTTTGCCCCCCCCCAGTCCTCACAGACCCGTGTGGCAGAGCACGCCTTGGGGAGAAAGGCTCTGGACTGACCCTGGTGCGCTGAGCCGACCTTACCATGATCGTGGCAGTGGCGGTGGCATACTCGCCCCCTCCCCAGCACTCTCCGATGTTGGGACAGCGAGCCTCCTCGCACACCTGGGGGAGAGAAGAGACGCGCTGGGCACAGTCTGGTCTCAGCGGTATTCTTCACATCACTCTGGTGAGTGCACTTAATTTTTTGCTGGGTTTCTTGGGGCACACCCAGTGATGCGCAGGGTTCTGACTCTGCACTTACAAATCACTCCTGGCTGTGGCTGGGGACTATACGGGACGCTGGGACTGAATCCAGGCTGGCCGAGGCCAAGTGAAGCACCCTCCCCACTATACTATAGCTCCGGCTACCCAACACTGACTTTTAAAAATGTCAAAATGCCAAATTCTATGTGTCAGGATTTCATTTTTACATTAAAAAAAAATCCATGAACGCATATATTTCATGTGCAAAGAAAAAGGTCTAGAGGAACATATATTAAATGTTTAACATCTAGAGGCAAATATGTGACATTTCATATTTAACATTTATACTCTTTCCAAAAAAGCACATATTTTATTTGTAACAAATTCTCATCTCCTAAGCTACAGGGATTTTTCTGAGGGGTGTGGGTGGTGCCTTATATTAAGCCATGGGTCACACACAGACACCCAAGGCATTACCACACACAAACACCCAAGGCTCGAGTGTGTGTGTGTGTGTGTGTGTGTGTGTGTACTGTTAATATGCTCAGAAACATAAAACACAATTACTTTCACCAACTTTAAGCTATACCTATGTAGAAGTGTTTATGCTTTTGGTTTAAAGAATATTTAAATTTTTGATAACTTACTGTGTGGAGATTCAAGTTCCGCAGTGTATTTTTCAGTTTATTGTAATTTTTTCCAATAGGAATCTCTGTCTTTAGCCATGGGGGGAGTCTTAACCTGAGGAAAGTGAAACACTCTGTTTACTAGCAAGTTTGTTCCTGAACAATCACATAGCTTTGATCTATTTACAATTCCTAGTTAAGAAGGACTTTTTTTTTTTTTTTTTGCTTTTTTGCTTTTTGGGTCACACCCGGCGATGCTCAGGGGTTACTCCTGGCTCATGCACTTAGGAATTACTCCTGGCGGTGCTCAGGGGACCATATGGGATGCTGGGAATCGAACCCGGGTTGCTGTGTGCAAGGCAAACGCCCTACCCGCTGTGCTATTGCTCCAGCCCCAAGAGGGACTTTTTATCTACCCATAATTCTAAATTAACTCTTATGATTTCTGTAAAAGAACAAAGAATCAAATCTGGGTTTGCTCAAACAAAGTAACAAAAGCCAACTGGCACAAGATCACAGCTACATTTGGCTAAGGCACAGAGTTACACTATCCTAATTTAAAAAAGTTAAGTTTTGGGGTTTTTTGGTTTTAGGTCACACCTGGCTCTGAGCTACTCTTGGCTTTGAGTTTGAGGGTTGCTCCTGGGGGACCATGCTGAGCAAAGCCAAACCTGCCTGTCCCCATGTAAACAAGTTTGTTGCTTTTTTTTAAAACTTCATATTTTAAAAAATTTGTTCGGCTTTTTTTTTTTTTTTTTTTTTTGCTTTTTGGGTCACACCTGGCGGTGCACAGGGCTTACTTCTGGCTCTGCACTCAGAAATTACCCCTGGCGGTGCTCAGGGGACCATATGGGATGCTGGGAATCGAACCCAGGTCCGCCACGTGCAAGGCAAACGCCCTACCCGCTGTGCTATCACTCCAGTCCCCATTTGTTCGGCTTTTTGAGTCACATCCAGTGATGCTCAGGGGTTACTCCTGGTTCTGTACTCAGGAGTCACTCATGGCGGTGCTCTGGAGACCATATGGGACGCTGGGAATGGAACCCAGGTAGACCACATGCAAGACAAGCTCCTTACCCGTTGTACCATCGCTCTGCCCATAAGCAAGTTTTTAACATCTTATTTCTCTGTGAAAATGCTGATAAAGTGGGCGAAGGTGCCTGCCTTGCATGTGGCCAACACTGCATCTATTCACAGAACCACATACAGTCCCCTGAGCACCGCCAAGCACAAACCAAGAATAACCTCTACACACTGCTGAGTACGACCTCGCTCCTGCTGGGGCTCAGGGGACCACACGGGGTGCTGGGTGTCCAATCCAGCCAGTCTGGCCGCATGCAAGGCAAGCCTCCTCTATATTTGTTCTGAGTAAGGAGAGATCCCACAAGTTTACTTTCAATTCTACATTCTGTTCTACACTGCATACTTTTTTTTTTTTTTTTTTTGCTTTTTGGGTCACACCCAGCAATGCTCAGGGGTTACTCCTGGCTTTGCACTCAGGAATTACTCCTGGAGGTGCTCAGGGGACCATATGGGATGCTGGGGATCGAACCCGGGTCGGCCGAGTGCAAGGCAAACGCCCTACCCGCTATGCTATCGCTCCGGCCCCTACACTGCATACTTTACCTCTCCCCATCTGGCCTAGGTATTGTTGGGCAAACAATCCTGCAGAACAATTTGCCCTCTGCATGATATTCTTTCATCAGTCTTTTCTTAGTTTTTGGTATCTATACACATGCACACGTGCGCGCACATACACACACACACACATACACACACACACACATATACATATACAGATTTTTTGTGGTCACACCTGGTGATGTTCAGGGGTTACTCCTAGCCCTGCACTCAGGAATTACTTCTGGCAATACTTGGGGGGCCATGGACCATATGGGATGCTGGAGATTGAACCTGGTCAGCCGCATGCAAGGCAAATACCTTACCCGCAGTACTATCGCTCTGGGCCCTTTTTTGGTATATTCTGTGGGTCATACCAGATGATGCTCAGGGGCTCTTCTCTGATGAATGCGGGGGGTAGGGGTCAGTCCTGGTGGTGCTGGGGAATGAACCCATGGCTGCTGCTTGCGGAGAATGTGCTCCCACTCCTAGAGCTGGCTCCCCTGGCCCTCAGAGTCTCTCTAGGAGAGACAATCATAGATATCTTTTTATTTGCTTTTTGGGTCATACTCAGCGATGCTCAGGGGTCACTCCTGGCTTTGCACTCAGGAATTGCTCCTGGCAGTGCTTGGGGGACCATATGGGATGCCAGGGATCGAACCCAGGTCGGCCATGTGCAAGGCAAACACCCTACCCGCTCTGCTATCACTCCGGCCCCCATAGATATATTTTTAAAAAGAATTTAAATTTTGGAGCCATATCTGGCAGTGCTCAGGGCTCACTCCTGGTTCTGTGCTCAGAGATGGGGCTAGGGTGACCATATGTGCTCCTGGCTGGGCTTGGATGACCCAAGAGAGTGCCGGGGATAGAATCTAAGTTGGTTGTGTGCAAGGCAAGCCCTGAGATTGATAGTTTTTAAGTACATTAAGAACAACTTAGATCATCAACACCAAGTACAAATGAAAACTCCATCAAGGTCTAATGGGCTGGCTGCCAGGTGCACCACTAAAGCAACCTGAGGCTGGGGCCAGAGCAATAGTAGAGTGGGGAGGGCATTTGTCTTGCACACAGCTGACCCAGATTTAATCCCGGCATCCCATATAATCCCCTGAGCACTGCCAGTAGTAATTCCTGAGTGCAGAACCAGAAGTAATCCCTGAGCATCACCCAGTGTGACACAAAAAGTAAAAATGAACAAACAAAAAAAACACCAAAAAACAAAACTATAAATAACTTTGCAGTTTATGTTTTAATAAAATAAAATTAAAAAGAAATCTGAGGCTTGAAAGAAAAAAGAAAATGACAATGTAAGGTGGTTAAATCCAAGGAAGGTTGAAAAGAAACCATGAAAGAGTCAGAAAAAAAAAAAACACAAAACACCTCAACTTTCTCACCTGCTTCATCTATGCCTATTATTATTGAGCCTGTGATATTTTGTTAATTTAACAAGATTAAAAATATACTCTAGGCCTTGATTATATCTGAAGGTAATGCACGATGAAGGAGTGGGTATGATGTCAGCTTCACATTTCAATTACCTTTCTCCTTTCTGGCGTTTTAAATTTCCTTTATATTCTTTCCAGGTGCTCTTGTCTGCAAGGTCACCAGATATGAAATCTTGAAGGTCCGGTCCATTATGTAAAGATTCCTTTTTCTCATCTGGCAGGGAACTTAGTGATTTGACTGGACTGCATAAATATCTTCCAAATACCTAATGAAAAAATTCATTATTATTTCTTGAGGTGGGGCCACACCCAGTGATGCTCAGGGTTTATTCCTGGCTGAGCACTCAGGAATCACTCCTGGTGGAACTCAGAGGATCATAAGGGATGCCAGAAATTAAACTGCCATGGTCAGAACGTCCTATCCACTGTACTACTGCTCTAGCCCCAAAACAGTTCATTGTGTGAGACTTGGAAATTTTCCGTTGTTTGTTTAGGGGCACACCCGGATGTGCTCAGGGCTTACTTCTGGCTCTGCACCCAGGGATCACTCCTCGTGGGGTTGAGGGGGAGGGGCCATATGAGGTATAGAGGATCATATGCAGGCTGGCCATGTGCAAGGTAAGAGCCCTACCTGCTGCTCTATTGCTTCAGCCACCCAATTGTTGCTTTTTTTAATATGCTTTATTACCTAGAAGTGAGCAGATTCCAAAATTATGACAAACCATCAACAAGCTCAAATTGTGCAAGAGTTTAGGCTCTAAGAATAAGGAGGACTCAAGGGGAATAAAGCAAATTTAAAGTCCAGATGTTAACCTGGTTACTGCTTTCCAAAGATAGGAAAAGCTTTGGAATGGGCTAACATATGCCACAGACCAACTTCAAATCTATTAATGGGGCTGGAGCAACAGTATGTGGATAGGGTGCTTGCCTTGCATGTGGCCAACCAGGGATTTATCCTTGCCACCACATATGGTTGGTTTCCCAAGGCAGTAGTGATAATTGAGCACAGAGTCAGGGGGAAGCACTGAGAACCGCCATATGTAGCACGTCCCGCCCCCTCCCCGCCCATCTATTCCTAATCTGAGTCAGGGACATTATAATTTAGCAGAGATGTAAAACACAGAGCTAGGAGCCAGAGTGATAGCACAGTGGGTAGGGCATTTGCCTTGTACACGGCTGACCCAAATTCGATCCCCAGCACCCCATAGGGTCCCCCAAGCACCGCCAGGAATAATTTCTGAGTGTAGAGCCTGGCACACCCCTGAGCATCACCGGGTGTGATCCAAAAGGCAAAAAAAAACCCCAAACCAAAACAACAAAAACGCACTGGGCTAACCCCCAGTCAGTTTCAGAGACCTGGAAGGATGCAAATAAAGCCAGCAAATTAATTTCCTAGGTCATATTACTTTACATTTTTCAATCTGATTTTTGGGAGACACCCAGTGGCGCTCCAGGGGGTCAGGCAGTACAGGGATCAACCCAAGCCTCCCTCTTGCAAATCACGCACTCAGCCCACTGCGCCCACCACCCTCGTTTTCGCATTTGAACATGGCACATCACTGGAAGCCACTGACTCGCAGAGGAGAACACAGACCCGCACAAGAGATCTAAAACAGTGTAAAAATTCACTAGTCAGTACACGTCACTAAAGCTAAGGGACCTTTAACAATTCCGCGTGCCTGTTGGTGCTACTGGAACTGGTGAGTCCCTCGCAAAAGCCTAGAACACAGACTTAGACACTGTCAGAGCCCGGAGAGGCGCGCCGTGGGCAGGGCAGTCACGGACAAATAGAACGGTAATTCGGGGGTGCTTATTACAGGGCTCCAAGAAATACAGGGTCCGAGGCACTGATTAGCAGGCAAAAAGCTTTTGGCGCGGGTCCGAGACTTAGGAACAAACCGACCTAGGAGACACTAACTCGTGGGGTGCGGAGGCGGGGTCGGGAGAACGCACTGAGATCCATCCAAAAGAAATCTGAACCGTCCTGCCCAGAAGTTAAGGCTCGTGTCGGCCCCTGAAGGGTGGGACCCCACCGAAGCCCACCCGCACCCGCGCGGCCCCTGCTCGCCCCGCCGCTCACCCGGGGCCCCAGCCTGCGGGCTGCGCCCCCGCAGCGCAGAGACATCCCCTATTACTATTTTATTTCCTCCCTAGCACGCCGGAGGGATGCCAACTTCCCGGGACCGGACGGCTCTACCAAGCGGCGCTCGTTCTCTGACGTCATCCTGCCGCGCCGCCGACCCGGAGGAAATCGCGCCGCTCCGCGATCGGCTGCTTTCGCCTGGCAGCGTCGCGCGCTCGTGACGCGTTACGCAAGGGTCCCCCGACGGGGTACAAGAGCGTGATGACGAAAGACGTTCTCTCTTTGCCGCATCTACTGCGAGGTAAGGTGGCTTCCCGGCTCGGCGGGCTCGGGGAATCTGGAGCCATCGGCCCCGGGGAAGGCGGCAGCTTGCGTTTGGCGCTCGGGCCGCTCGTCCCGGCCGGGCCCCCGCGCGGCGAGCCCGCGATGGAGCTGCCGGCGCCGCCCGCCCGCTCTCCTGGGCCGTGGGGCCTGCCGGCCTGGCCGGGCCGCCTGGCCGGGGCCGGGGAGCCCCGCGGAGCCCCGCCCGCCGCGCCTGACCCCCGGGTGTTGTGTGTTCCAGGATGAAGACCATCCTCAGCAACCAGACCGTCGACATTCCCGAGAATGGTAGGAGCCGTGGCGCCCGCGCCCCGCCCGCCCCCCGACCCCCGGCCCCGGCGCCCCGCGCCCTCATGCAGTTCCTTCTCTTGCAGTGGACATCTCCCTCAAGGGCCGCACGGTCATCGTGAAGGGCCCCCGAGGCACCCTGCGGAGGGACTTCAACCACATCAACGTGGAGCTCAGCCTTCTTGGCAAGAAGAAGAAGAGGGTGAGGCCTTCCTCCTACCTCCGCTGGTTTGCACGGCGCTGCAGGGGAGGGGGGTGTCGGGGGCCAGGGCAGGATGGAGTTTCAGGCAGGCGGGCTCGAAATAGGGTGTTCGCTCCGGGGCCGGGCAGGCATGAAGCACGAGCGGCCAGGGCGTGGAAATTTGGATGTTCCGGCCTGAAAATGTGGGTCTTGGCTTCTCTGGCACGCAGCGGACCCTGGTTGGATCCCTGCACTGCAGAGGGTCCCTCGAGCACTGCCGGGTATGACCCAAAAATCTAAAGAAAAGTTAATGTAGGTAGATTGGGCGTTAACAGCTTTAGTGAAAGTGGCAGCTCGAATTCTGCAGTGTACAGTAGCGCTCCACACGCAGTCGTTGGTGTCAGAACTTGTTAATGCTACAAACTTGTTTCTGCATGACTTTGAAGAACCAGTGTTGTCTTTACTTTTTGTTTTGTTTTGGGATCATACCCTGCGATACTCCAGGGTACTCGGAGGCCACATGAGATGGCAGGGATGGAGCCCAGGTCGGCAATGTGCAAGGCAAACACCCTCCCCTCTGGGTTACCGCTCAAGCCCCAGTGTTGGTCTGACTTAGGCAGTTTTAGTTCTTCTGGAAGTAAGGTTTGATGCAGCTTATACCAACCGTTTTTGGCAAATTAATCTAATGATATTTTGAGAACTGTTAGCTTCATTGGGCTGATTCCAGAATTTAAAGTAAAATGCGCATGTCTGCACTCTTGGTTTCCACACCTGTTTCTGGAATGAAGGGTCTCAAACTTTGTTCTCTTACACAGCTCCGGGTTGACAAATGGTGGGGGAATCGAAAGGAACTGGCTACGGTCCGCACCATCTGCAGTCATGTGCAGAACATGATCAAGGGGGTCACGCTGGTGAGTGGACGGTTGTTCTGGCTGTATTTCATGTGTGTTAAAGGAATAGCCACTGTGAGAAATCGTTCAGTATGTATTTGGGGAGATGTTTGAAGCCTAGACAGATCTAAGGTGTGATCTCCAGTGAAGCCATCCCTAGCTTCTAGGCTTTAGGACTTAGGGAAGGTGGGTAGACTTGAAAGTAGATTGACAGCACCCTCCATCTCAAAAATAGATGGAACTTTCAGGAAGTTTTAGTAGGTTTTGTTTACTCATTGGTAAGCCCAATTGGTAAACCCCAGGGCAAGAAGACATTTGTTTGAGCTTGCTTTCTATTTCATTAAAAGTCTTTAATGTCACTAACTCTTTCAGACAACAACTCTTCGGGTTAGGGTTTGTTTTTTCTTTTCCTTTTGGTCACACCTGGAGGGGAAATTTTGTCTGTACCACAAATAATTTGTTTATTGTGGGCATAGGAAATAGTAAAATAAATGGTTAAGGATCTGTACAGTTTAGTTACGAGACAAATGTGGATAAAATTTTTGTAAGTCATGGTTGAGGTGACTTGTTTTAAAACTCCATAAGGACTATTTTTGGTGGGGAGGGAGAGCACACCTGGTGAAGCTCAGGGGATACTCCTAGCGCTGGACTCCAAAATCAGTCGTGGTGGTACTTGGGAGACCGTGTGGGATGCCTGGGATAGAACCTGGTTTGGCTGCCTGCAAGGAAAGTTCCCTACCCACTGTACTATTGCTCCAGTCATCACTGTTTCTTTTTAAAATTGTAGGTTTGGTGCTGGAGCGATAGCACAGCGGGTAGGGCATCTGCCTTGCACTCGGCCAACCCAGGTTCAAATCCCAGCATCCCATATGGTTCCCTGGGCACCGCCAGGAGTAATTCCTGAGTGCAGAGCCAGGACTAACCCCTGTGCATTGCTAGGTGTGACCCCCCCAAAAAATATTGTAGGTTTAAGGTTTTAAAATGCATTGGGATGGGGTTGAGCCATACTCAGCTATGCTCAGATCATTCCTTGCTGTGCTCTGGAGAACATAAGTGATGCTGGGAATAGAACCCAGGTCGCTGCATGAAATGCCAGCCCCCTTTTTTTTTTACCCCTGTACTGAATTATCTCTCCCTGAAAGTGCTTTCTTTCAGATTTCTCTGCATTGCTAATGGTTGGTTTTCTTAACAGGGCTTCCGCTACAAGATGAGGTCTGTGTATGCCCATTTCCCTATCAACGTGGTTATTCAGGAGAATGGGTCGCTTGTTGAAATCCGAAATTTCTTGGGTGAAAAATACATCCGCAGGGTTCGTATGAGGTCAGGTATGTGGATACCTCAGATGTCATTCAGAAAAATTCCGGTTGTACTAGTGTTTTGGGTTGGCTACAAACCAGATTTGATTTATAGCAGAGTTGGTTGTATGTGTATTCTTAAGAGTCTAATGTTAGGACTTTGTTATCTTTGTTCCAGTTGTGATTTTTTTGTTGGTTGGTTTTGCGGGGTGGGTTAACAGGCCAGCCTGGCTGGTTCAGTGTCGGGGTTCTCCTCATGATGCTTTGGGGGGACCATATATGTTACCAGAAATGAAGCCTGCAAGGCACAAGCATCTCCCTTTCCCTCTGATTCTACTAATTGTAATTCTTAAAGAATTTTAAGCAGTTATTTGCAGGAGTGACATCTGTGTAGTTTCTCATTAGAAGATACATTGTGTAGGGCTGTAGAGAGATTACAATAGGTAGGGCACTTGCCTTGCTCTTGTTTGATCCCTGGCATATCCCATATGGCCCCCGAGCCCTCCAGGAGTGAATTCCTGAGTGCACAGCCAGGAGTAACCCCTGAGCATTGCCAGGTGTGTCCCCAGTAGTAAAAAGTCATAGTGCATAGTTGTTCGTAGTGTGGACTGCTTAAATTCAGATCTTAATCTTGCCCCTGTCCATCACAGGCAAGGTACCCGTTTTTGTTTTTGTTTGGTTTTGAGAAGCATTCCCTGCAGGGGGTGAGGGTATCCAGGCTTGCTCTTGGGGCTTGGAAGCCATGCTTTATAGGGCCTGAACTTCAGGCATCTGTTTCTTAAGCATGCTCTACAGGCTTTTGGGCTGGGGGGGGGGGTGTCGCATTAGCAATAGTTACTTTATGGCAATTTGTATAAAAGTTAAGTTAACCTGTTGAGGGATGCCAGATATCTGTTAGAAATAAGACTAGCTCTAGCCAAATGCTAGTTTATGTTCTTCGGGGTGGGGGTGGAGGGTTCTTAGGCTACACCAGCTACTCTGGGCTTATTCTTGGCCCATTCCTGGCTCTGCTTGATCATTCCTGGTAGAACTTACTTGGGGAGCCCTCTGTGGTGCTGGCAGTGGAAGCAGGATAGGCCCCATGCGCCAGTACCTTAATCCCTGTGCTTTTCTCCAGCCCTGGTGTTTCTTAGATGAATGACTGTGCAAGTCACCACTTTGGACAAATTCAAGCAGGAACACGAGTTTGGTCTAGAGAAGTCGGGTTATATACAACCAAAATCTTAGCAGAGGGATAGTACAGCGGGTAAGGTATTTGCCCTGCATGCAGCCAGCCAGGGTTCAATCCCCCACATACCATATGGTCCCCCGAGTCTGCCAGGAGTGATTCCAGAGCACAGAGACAGGAGTATGACCTGAAATTAATTTTATGTTGACATAAAATGCCCTTTCTCTTTTAGGTGTGGCTTGTTCTGTCTCCCAGGCCCAAAAAGATGAGTTGATTCTTGAAGGAAATGACATTGAACTTGTGTCAAACTCAGGTGTGTGGACTGTGTATGGGCTTTGCCTCGACCCTGTAATTGAATAGTTGGTTCCTTACATTGGCTGGATGGTGGGGGCAGGGCGTGCACTGTGGTGATCTGGGGCTTCTCCCAGCTCTTTGGGGACACATGTCAGGGATGAGCCCAGACTTGCATGCAGACCGTCGCTAAGTCCTTTGAGCTCTGGCCCAAGAACTTAGAGTTGAAAATACTCACGTTTTTAGTATTGCATTTTAGGTTTTTGAGGTGTGTTGGACTGATAGGTCTTTGTCTTTTTTTTTTTTCACCTTATTAGCTGCTTTAATTCAGCAAGCCACAACAGTGAAAAACAAGGATATCCGAAAGTTTTTGGATGGTATCTATGTTTCTGAAAAAGGAACTGTACAGCAGGCTGATGAATAAGATCCAAGGTATTTTCTTATTACTGTAAATTTTATTAATTTGCTAGGTGCTTAAGCTAGACTGGAAATAGGAAAAATTTGCATTTGGGTATACATTATTTTGGGAGGATTTTGAGTTTTTTAATGTGGACCCCTAAACCATAATTTGAAAATACATTTTAGATTATTTAGAGCCTAGCTTCTAAAACTGGGTCCTGAACCTCATGGGATATGTGAATATGCAGAAGAAATTTAATAAGTCATTGAATTTATGAGTAAATGTTTGACTAATTTATTTTGCAGACATAAATGCCTAGGCTTGATGTAAAAATTTTTTGGGTGAAAAGGGGTTTTGGCAGTAAATGAAAGTACTTAATTCACACAGACATTTTCATTTCTGTTTTACAGTTTTCTGTCTACAGAAAGCAGAATATACAGGACGACTCTTTACATCTATTTGTGATAATGAGACGCAATAAAACTATATGACTACCATCTTACATTGAATCATTATCCTTTACAAGAGCAGAATTGAAGTCTAATATGTATGAACAGCTGAACAGTAGTCATTGGGGTGGAAGGTGGTTTAGACTACAGCTAGCAGTGCTCGGGATTACTCTCAGGATCAGCCACAGGCAAGCCCTTGATCCTCTGGATTAACTCCGACCCACAGTATTTTATTTTTTGTTGGGTGGGAGGAGGCAGTGTGGTGCTCAGGGTTTCAACCCTGAGTCAGCTGTGTGTCACCCTACCAAGTATTAAAATCTTAACAGAGGAGTGGCTTGAGTTCTGTGAAGTAATACCTGGAATACTTCAGTGCTTGAATAACATGTTCATGGGAGGACACATGCTCATCTGTGGATGTAGGCATTGGCAGAGTTGTGTCTTACTTTGCAGAAGCATCAACAGGCATTTGTGAGGCAGGTACACCTGAGTCGCTTATTTCTGCTGTAACTGGAAAAGTGGCCAAGAAGCAGAACAGATGGGGTTCTGAAGCTGCAGTGTACTGTGTTTGATACACCTGGTGGCTATGGCCCTGCATCATCCCCTCAGGTTTTTTTTTTTTTCCTCCCAATTTGGGTCACTCCTGGCTCTGCACTCAGGAACCACCCCTGGCAATGCTCAGGGAACCAAATGGGATGCTGGGACTCAAACCTGGGTCGGCCGCGTGCAAGGTAAATGCCATACCCGCTGTGCTATCGCTCCAGCCCCCTGTCCCTTCAGTCTTACCCTGACTTTGGTGTTGAAATTACTCCTGGAAGTTCTCAGGGCACCATTTGGGATGCTGGGGATTAAACCTGGGTTGGCCACATGCAAGACAAAGACTACCTGCTGTACTAGTGCTCTGGCCCCTGGATGGTTTACTTTTAAAGAAAACAGGAATCTGGGATTGACTTTGACAAACAGGCGTGGGGGAGAGATGAGTGGGAAGCATTTAAAGGTCAGTCTATGCTAGATCTATAAATTGGTATTGAATCTGAAAATAGGAACTTGGCTCCTGATTCTGCTCAGTTTGACTACATTCTTGTGACCAAAGTGAGCCACTTGTTCCTGAATATTGCTCCTTCAACTGGTCTTTATGGAGTGGTGACTAGCCTTATATCCATACTGCTCAGTCAGTGGAAGGATCTAACCTAGGCTCTCACATGTAGAGCTTAAGATTTAGCCGTTTGAGGGGGCCAGAGCGATAGCACAGCGGGTAGGGCATTTGCCTTGCACGTGGCCGACCTGGGTTCGATCCCCGGCATCCCATATGGTCCCCCAAGCACTGCCAGGAGTAATTCCTGAGTGCAGAACCAGGAGTAACCCCTGAGCATCGCTGGGTGTGACCCAAAAAGCAAAAAAAAAGGATTTAGCCGTTTGAGATGCCTCCTTTCCGGCACAACTATTCTGGGCTTTTTATTTATATGGTTTTTGGTTTTGTTTTGGGTCCACACCTGACTGCTCAGAGGGCCATATGAGGTGCCAGGGATTGAACCCAGGAACATTGCGAGTACCCACAGCAATTTTGGGCCTCATGACGTTGTTGGTGCTGGGGACTGAGAGATGGTTCCGGGGTTCTGGTTCTTGCCTTGCAAGCTGGCAATCCTGCTTTGATCTCCAGCACCGTGTGGTCAGCCTGGCCCGGATTCACCCCCGAGAAGAGCCAGAGTACTGCTGGGTGTGGTGCCCCAGCCTCTCCCAAAGTGAGATTTTCAGGCTGAGCATCAGTGTATAGGCAATAGTAGCCACCAAGGGAGTATGTGATGTTTTTTTCCAAGTAATTAAATAATTTCCTAGTAATTGTTCCTCTCCCAGCATCTTACCTGCACCTTTAATTAATTTTAATCTTAACACAGTTGGAAAGGTGATAGGAATAAAAATTGAACCCGGGTCAGCCAGGTGCAAGGCAAACGTCCTACCCACTGTGCTATGGCTCCAGTCCAAACCAGTTTATTTGGAATAAATTACACTGAAAATCATTTTACCACAGTGTGTTGACCTCATTTCTTAGGGTCTTTAACATGTTGAATCTGGTGTATACCACCCAGTGACTCACTTTAATGTGACAGAACAAGTCAGAGTGCCAGTATTGTAATTGGAGCAAATACAATTTTTCTGGGGTTGGTTCACACCAGCAGTGTTTCTCCTGAATCTGTGCTCAGGAATTAATCGTGTTTTTGAGCCATATGGAATGCCAGGGATTAAAAGTAGGTCAGCCTTGTGCAAAGCACCTTATCTGCTGCTACTGTATCTCCAACCCTGACTATGAGCCCAATTATTTACTGAAGAATTGTATGGCGATGGTTTAAAAGCAAGTTGCAAGTAACAAAGGTCTGTAAGACAGACTCTGACTTACTCTGTTCAGACTTACTCTGACTGCTCAGGGATCACTTAAAACTACCAAAGGTTGCAATATGTAAGACAACTAAGAAACATTTTGTTCCTTAGAGCAGCCGCATTGAGAAAAAGCAAATTGCCCTAAGGAATTTTTTTCTTCTAAAAATCATGGTTTCACTCCTAAGAGGGTGGGCAGTGACTGGCTGCTGTGTGCAGTCCAAGAATGGGGCATAAAGGGGTGTGCATTTTCCCTTCCAACTTGAAACAAGATAGTTTTTATTGAAACTTGTAAGAGACAGGTGTGTTTCAGGCAGCAAAGAACCATAGAGATGAGACAAGATGTTTGAGAGAACATGGGCTTGAGGACCAGGCCTCTAACTCCAATTTTCAGCAGAGTTAAAGTCAAACTTTCCAAGTTCAAGATTTACAGTATAAAAACAGTTTGAACTGAGATCTGCATTCTGTACCTTGGAGGGAATTTTTTTTTTTTTTTTGGTCTTTTTGGGTCACACCCAGTGATGCCCAGGGGTTATTCCTGACTCAGGCACTCAGGAAACACCCCTGGGCATGCTCAGGGGACCATATGGGATGCTGGGAATCGAACCTAGGCAGGCTGTGTGCAAGGCAAACGCCCTACCCGCTGTGCTCTCGCTCCAGCCCCACCTTGGAGGGAATCTTACGCATATGGCCCAAAAGTGAAGTTCCTCAGCAGGTATTGGGGAATGAAATATCATTTCATCAGTAAATAAACTTTTTTAGGACATTAACTCAGCTGAATCAGATCTAACTGCTACCATTTATTTATTACCATAGAAATCACATGAGGTAGCACGATGTGAAAGTTTTCTAGGACAATCCTGTTGCTGGCAAGTGTGCGTGGGTGTTTGTTTTTTGGATCATTCCCTGAGTAGTTGCTCAGGGCTGACTGTTCAGTGATCACTCCTGGTAGGGCACAGGGACCATTACGTGGTGCTGGGGTCAGTTGTGTGCTTAGCAAGTGCCCTACTTGCTGTACTATCTCCAGCCCTAATTCTTTTTTTTTTTTTTTTTTAATTTTTATTAAATCACCATGTGGAAAGTTACAAAGTTCTCAGGTTTATATGTCAGTTATACAATATTCAAACACCCATCCCTTCACCAGTGCCCAAATTCCACCACCAGAAACCCCAGTTTACCCCCCGCCCCCACCCCCTACCCCCTACTGTATAACTAATGAATTTCACTTCATTTTTTCTTTACCTTGATTACATTCCATAATTCAACACAAAACTCACTATAGTTGACATAACTCTCTCTCTCTCTTTTTTTTCTCTTTTTCCTTTTCCATTTTTTTTTTTTAAATTTTTCCCCCTCATCCCCCTTCCTGCGCCTCATAGTATGGTGTACTCCACGCCACGTTGGCCAGCGTGGGGCTTTTGCTTAGCTCATAGTCCAGAGGTGGCTGTTACATTAAGAACCTTCAATATTTCAACAAAAACTTACTGTTATTATTTGGAGTTTCCCCCCCAAGTCTGACCTGTTCAAATGGAACCCTTTCACATTGATGACAATTATAAATGTTAAGTCGCGTCCGCGCGGTTTTGGATTTCTGTATAAAGTCCTGGGAAAATTCTGCCAGAAATTACATATTTCCTCCGTTAGCCGGCGTGGGGCAAAGGCTTAATTCACAGTCTCCATACATGGGTGCAGGCACTTGCTGGAACCCCAATTCCTAAAGCTGTCTCTGGTTCCCGCTTGTTCCACATCCACCGGCTCTGCAGGGGCATGGGCGCCCGGGCCGAAAACCCGGCCGGCCGGAGCCGAGCACGGGCCCGACTAGGGTCCAGCCCTAATTCTAGTCCCAGATCTTTCCATGAGTTATGTAAACTGCATGCATTTGGTGGTGGGGTTTGGGTAAGAGGGCAGTCCTGGCATAACTTAAGGTGCCATGTGCTGAAGGTAGGATCCAGGCTTTTGTCTTCCTCCCATGCAAAATATGTGCTGTACCATTTGAACTTGATCTTAAGCCCTACATGTTTTATTATTTATTTGGTTTTGGGACCACACCTGGCAATGTTCAGGAGTTACTCCTGGCTCTCGGGAATCATGTAATGCTGGGGATTAAATTTGGGTTGCCATATGTAAGGCAAACACCTGGTTACTGTTGTTCCGGACTCTTTTTGGTTTTAGGGTCACACCCAGCTGTGCTCAGAGCTTTCTCTTGGCTCTACTCGGTGATCACTCGAGGTGGTCAGGATCCATATGGGGTGCTGGGGATCAAACCTGTTCGGCCACATGCGAAGCAAGCACCACCCACTGGATCTCTGGCCCCACATGTTTTTATAGTACCAGATCTGATTAAATGAAAGACATCACATAATTTGATGTTTTAGAAATGCTTGTTTTTATTGAGAACGGAGGAATTGCTGTGCTTCAGTCTGCTGTACCATGGCTGTAGATACAGACTATATCAACATTTGTCAACTGGATGGGCCCCTTGGATATTCCAAGGGGGCTGTAAAATGTAAATGGAGGACCACAGCACAAGACTAAGGGGCCAGCTGGTAGAGCGGGGTCTCCACAGGAAAAAGAGGCAAGGCTGAAAGTGCCATAGATGGGAAAAAGTACTACATAATCTTCTCTTCTGGGGACCAACTACCTCAACAGGGGAAAGCACCTTGCTAGAAGTGACAGAAACATCACTGTCCAATGTTAAAGAGCTTTAAATCTCTGCTGTAAAGTACCTTTCAAAATAGCTACTGGTAGTTCTAGAGAATGGTGGGAACAGCTCATCAAACATGGAGCAGGGGAAGACGGTCACCAAGCGTATTTACAGCTAGGCACAGGCATTATCTTCACACTGAAGAGCTGAATTCACCAACTAGAATGAAGTCCTTTGAGAGTCACGAAGCAGACACAGTGATCAGCTTGCTCACGAATAACACTGAGGTGTTATTCTCACGCTGTCGCTCTGTACCCAGTGAGATCTGTATATGGAGCTGGAGTGAAATTTTAAACCTTCCATCACGCAGACAGATAGGACCAAGTTAGCTAAGAACTCTCTTCTGCCCTTTCTTCAGCGGTATGTGTTGCAAGTTCTTTGCTTTCCAAAATTTTCTTTTCCTTTGCTTGTGAAAGATGGTAAGTGAGAGAAGCAGAACCAGAGTGGAGAAGAAGCAACAGGTAAAGAATAGCAGCGGCTTCCTCTGCACCAGGAATAGGCAGACGGCACACTCTGAACTTCTTGCATTCGCTCTGCACTGCGGCTCGCTGTCCTCAGGGGGAAAGCCATTGTCACGGATGAGCTTGTTGTAAAGCTGCACTGAGGATTTAGCTTTGAAGTCAGATGTGAAGAACCCAAATCTGGGTTTAGATTTTTCGTCAGTCAACTTGAATGCATAATAGCCTTTGACTTTGACATTATCAATCAGGTGTGCTGGAAAAGAAAAAAGATCAGAAAGGATTATTATCTTGAATAATGTTTTAGTTTACACTGAAACAAGCTAACATCGTGGCCTTAAGTAGTGGTTCTTATTACAGGGTTCGTGGATGCTGTTATGATTGACATAAAGAAGAAAAACCCACCAAGAGATCCTGCAGTAAAACTTGGATCCGTAAACAATTAAAAACATTTGAGAGAAGCAACCAAGAATTGGGGCCAAGGGCTTGACCAGCACCACATGGTTCTGAGCAGTGCTGGGAGAGCTTCACCCCTGCACCCCCCAAAATGGCTCCCCCCAAATGGAACCATTAAACTGAAAAAGATTAATCACTTCTGCTCACAGGGTCAGACACAGAAAACTTGCTTATTTGGCCAGGTCTCAGACTTTACGTACCCTGGGTGCTGCCCAGTGACTACACCTGTCTTCTTCTGGTCCCTCCTCTTCATTCTGATGCTTTGAACTGACCTGCCTTTTCAGCCACTGAGAGACTGGAGGTGTCTGCAGTCCTGTGGTCACATTACCCAGCGCTGGCCTCTGCACTCCCTCTGGTCCAGGCAGGGCCAGGTTCCTTCCCTATAGACTGCACATTCCTTTGCCCCTGCCGGATCATTGCCATGTTGACAGGGTGGAATTTCTGTCCATAGCTCTCAGCACTGGTGCTTGTTCATTTCTCTCTTTCTCTTTTTTTGCTTTTTGGATCACACCTGGCAATGCACAGGGGTTACTCCTGGCTCTTGCACTCAGGAATTGCTCCTGGTGATGCTTGGGGGACCATATGGGATGCTGGGAACCCAACCCAGGTCGGCCGCGTGCAAAGCAAACGCCCTCCCCGCTGTGCTATCGCTCTAGCCCCGGTGCTTGTCCATTTCTGACTGATTTCTTGACTCCTAAGTATTGAAGTGCTCCAGAGCCAGCACTCTGCTTGCTGTTCCCTTCTTGGCTCATCTGGCCTGTTTCAAAGACCGTCAATGCACTCTGGTTACAATGCACAAATAACTCTGGTTACTAGCTCTGCCCAGAACTCTAAGCCTGAGGGGCGTTCATCAGCATACCTGACATGAGCTAACTGTATGTCCAACAGACAGCTTCAGCTTACCAACAATCATCAGCGAACCAACAACCCATCTCCCAAACCTGCCCATTCCCCCACCCTGGTAAATGGCCACTCATCTCAGTTGCTCCAACCAAAGACTTGGTATCATTCCTGCTCACCTCTCGCTCCTACATCTATCTCAATGAGTTTACTTTCAAATGGAGAGATGGTACAGCCGGTAGAGTAAGCGGCTGACCGGGTTCTGTGCTCCGAGCACCACCAGGAGTAAATTCCTGAGCGCAGAGCCAAGTGTGGCCAAAAGGAAACCACAACAAAAACCAATGTGCCAAGGGCCACAGCAAAAGAACAGTGGGTAGAGCCTTTACTCTGCACGGGACTGACCGCCCCTACCTTAGGTCCCCTGAGCTCGGCCAGGAGAGATCCCTATCTCAGCTCAGAGTCAGGAATGAGCCCTGAACACCGCCATGTGTGGCCCCCAACCCAAACCCCAAAGATGCAACTGCTGGAGCCAACTCGCTAGCAAAGCTGCGTCGGCGGTGCCTGGCGGGGAGAGCGAGAGGGCAGGTGCTTCGGGGGCCGCCCCGCCCGGCCCCACCTTTCAGCGCCTCCTGGACGTATTTCTCCACGTAGTGCTGCCGGAGCCGGTCGTCGAGCGGGGCCGGGTCGTCGATGCCCCCGGCCGTGAGGTACACGTCCACGTCACCGTAGCGCTCGCGGACCCAGCGCAGCACCTTGCGCTGGCCCCAGGGCAGCACGGCCAGGCGGCTGGGCGAGCTGAGCCGGGTGATGTCCTGCAGGAACTGCACGTCGCGGTCGCCGCCGTCGCGCGGGCGCGCGTGCATCACGAAGCGGGTGGTGAAGTGGTTGAGCGCGCAGAAGTCGGCGGCGCCGCGCACCAGCCGCCGCTCGGCGTCGCTGAAGGCGGGCAGCGCCGCGCCCGACAGCCCCTGGCGCCGCCGCGCCGCCAGGTGCTCGCGCAGGGCGCGCGGGTAGTCGCCGTCCCGGAAGAGCGGGTCGGCGAACCAGGCCAGCTCGAACTGCAGGAAGCGCTCGGCCGCCCGCGCGTGCGACGGCGCGTACGGGTCGGCGGGCTCGGCCCAGTCGGCGTGCAGCGCCAGCGCCAGCGCCCCGCGCTGCGCCCCGCGGAAGCGCGCGTCGTACAGGCGCCAGGCGCGCGCGTGCGCCAGCAGCAGGTGGTGCGCCGCCAGGTACGAGGCGTTGCCCGCGCGGCCGCCGTACGCGTCGCTCAGCCGGTTGGGCTCGTTGATGGTGATCCAGAGCCGCACCAGGTCGCCCAGCTCCTGGAAGCACAGCCCGGCGTAGTCCTGGAAGGCCTGCACGGTGGCGGGGTTCAGCCAGCCGCCGCGGCGCTGCAAGGGCGCGGGGAGCCCCGGGCGCGCGTGCGTGGGGTGGTAGAGCGTGACCATCGGGGCGATGCGCAGCTTCAGGCCCTCGCTGATCACGCAGCGGTAGTAGCGCAGGGCGGCGCGGCTGGCGCTCGACACGTCGCCCGTGGGGAGGATGGAGGGCCAGTCCAGCGCGAACCGGTAGTGGGTGACCTTCAGGCGGGACAGCATCTCCAGCTGCCGCTTGATGCTGACGAAGTCCGTGCACTGCGCCGGCCGCGTCTTCAGCCTCACGCCGTCCACGCGCTGCAGCAGCCTGTTGCCCGTCACGTTCCACACGTACAGGTGGGGGTCGCTGAACTGCGGGGACGAAGCCGCGGACTCCGGCTGGGGAGAAGCACGAGACTGAGAGAAGGGACGAGCCCCCGGCACTCCCTCTCCTCGCCCTCGGTCCACCCAGGCTTGATTCCCAGAACCACTTGGGATCCCCCGAGCACCTCCAGGAGTGATCCCCGAGTAAGATCCAGTACCAATAAACAAAACCCCCAAAATAAAAACACCCAGGAGGACCCCTGCGTCGTTCACGGGAGGGTTCTTGGCGCTGCCTCCAGGGAGGTGGGAGGAAGAAGCTCCGTGATGGATTATCTTCCCTTCCAGCTCTTCTTTCTTGGGCAGTGGAGGTGGGGAGGGGAGATGGGGGGGGGGGCACGCCCAGCAGGGCTGAGGGCTGACTCTTGGCTCTGCATTCGGGAAATACTCCTGGCTGGGCAGGGAACCTGGGTGAACATGCCCAACCAGGGTCGGGCCCCAGCTCCTCTCTGCCACCTTTGAGCCTTGAGGACAGAGCCCGTACCCGCCCACCGCTTTCTTTGGCACTTGGATCCTGATACAATGGGCTGTCAGATCCTCCCTGACACTCTCTTATTTCCCATGTTTTGTTTTTGTTTTGGAGTTTGCAGTTCCGAGCCTATGGACGCAGGGCCTTATACATGACAGCACGTGCTCTGCCACTGAGCCACAAATTTTTCTTTTCCTGCAATGTGTGTGTGTGTGTGTGTGTGTGTGTGTGTGTGTGAGTGTCTGTGTGATGCTGAGGATTAAACCCAGAGCCTCACACATGCAAGGCAACCCCTTGGTTGCTGGACACCCCGGGCCCCCTCCCAAAATTTCCTCCACCATTGGATCTGATGGTGTCTCACCCGCTGCCCTTCGACCCCCATCACAACTCTGATCTCCAGTTTCTAGTTCTGTCCCTTCTTTCATTTAAGTTTGGGGGCCTCCCACCTAGTGCTCAGGAGGCCTGGGGCCTACTAATGATCCTCGGCCAGGAGGATCTGAGAATGGGATGCTGCTTGGGCCCCCCAGTGCTGGGGACTCCTGGGCCAGTCCTGCGGTGCTTGTAGGAGTGGACGGTGGGGCTCCAGGCAGCACCTGGCAATATTTGGGGGACCATGCTCTGGAAATCAAACCTGTGACGGGTGCATTCCAGGCTGCAGCCTAACTGCTCTACTTTCTCCAGCCCGAGAGCTACTGCTTTAAACCCCAGGCTCGATCTCACTGTAGCGATAGAGCAGATGTGCTGGGAGGTACTAAGGACTCTGGGAAAGTGCTCAGTGAGCTCTGAGACAGGCAGTCTACCAACATAAGCAGCAGTGATGAGCTTAGTTCTCCTTGGAGGCAGTATTTGTCTCTTTAGCTCCAGAGTCTAAATTAAAACAGATAAGGACATTAAAAAAAATATCTTGGGGGCTGGACTCATAGCACAGTGGGTAAGGGCATTTGCCTTGCATGTGGCAGTACTGGGTTTAATTCCTGGCATTCCATATTGGTCCCCTGTGCACTACCAGAATTGATTTCTGAGTGCAGAGCCAGGAGTAATCCCTGAGCATCTCCAGGTGTGGCCCCCCTCCAAAAAAAAGACAAACTGTTTCTAAATATGTGACCAAGAGGAAGCAGAAATTCTGCACTGATTTTAACCTACTGGTTTTCCCCCATGTTTGAATGTAATGCACCTGGATAATGAACCTTTGGTAAACATTTTCCTAATTGTTTCCTTGTATGTCATCTTTCATAGCATAATTACCAGACCATATCCCTACCCACGTGCCATCTGCCAGCCAGTTATCTAGAACATTAAACCACGGCAACAGTGATCATGTCAGGACAAAGTTAAACCTGTACATAGCCCTTGACGTAAAATTCTCCTAGTTTGTGTGTCTAGTTTAGGGTTGTGGAACCTCAGAGCATCATGATATTGAAAGGGTGTTTTCTTGTTGTTTTGGGCCACCTTCAGCAGTGCTCAGGGGTTACTCCTAGCTCTGTATTCAGGGACCACTCCTGGTAAGCTCAGGGGGTCAAAGAGGCATGCCAGGTATAGAACCTGGGTTGACTATGTGTAAGGCAGGCGCCCTACCTGCTGTACTACTGCTCAGGCCCCAAAAGGGGTATTTTGATAAGTGTGTCTTGGGGGCCAGAGTGATAGTACAATGAGTAGGGCATTTGCTTTGCACATGGCCAATCCAGGTTTAATCCCTGGCATTCCCTTATTGTCCCCTGAGCACTGCCAAGAGTAATTTCTGAATGCAGAGCCAGGAATAATAACTGAGCATCAGTGGGTGACCCCAAAACAAAACCAAAAATTTTTTAAAAAGTTTATCTTGACTGGGCCAGAGTGATAGTAAACCATATATATATGTTGTGTTTGTGTATGTGTATAGTGTATGTTTGTTTATGTGTGTGTATATATATATGTATATACATATATATATACACACACACACACACATACACATACATGGGGGCTGGAGAGATAGCACAGCAGTTGGGCGTTTGCCCTAGACACAGCTGACCCGAGTTCAGTTCCTCCGCCCCTCTTGGAAAGCCCCGCAAGCTACCAAGAGTATCTCCCCTGCATGATAGAGCCTGGTAAGCTACCTGTGGCATCCTCGATATGCCAAAAACAGTAACAACAAGTCTCACAATGGAGACGTTACTGGTGCCCACTCTAGCAAATCGATGAGCAATGGGATGACAGTGATACAGTGATATATATATACACACACACAAAAAAAAAAGTGTGGGGTGGAGAGATGGCTCGAAGTGGTAGAACACATGTGTAGCATGTGTTCGGTCCTGGAAACTTGGCACCACACGGCTTACCTAGCACCCCTAGGTGGCCACTGAGCGCAGCCAGGCCCCAGCTCTGCAGTAGCAGCTCAGCACTGAACTGTCAGGCATGTCCCCAGGCCAGACTGTGGCAGACGCTGACAAGAGTGGGGCCGGTCTCCGCACCCCAGGTCCAGTAGGTGTACCCCCTTTTATTATTCTTACTATCCGTGCCTGTAGTTGATTTGTCAGTGGTCACTCACCTTAAGGACAGACTCAGTGACACCCCAGGAGAAGTCACAGGGAAACTGGCCTTGCACCGCCGGTGTGGACTCTTTCAAAGTAAAACCGTTATCTCGTATGATCTGTTTGTAGTAATGTGCCGAAGACTTGGGCTTCCTTTCTTTCTGCTCGCTATCGAAGTCCACGTAAAATAATCCCCGGCGAGTGGTGTAAGCGTCCTGCCATTCAAAGCCATCCAGAAGAGACCAGGCTGTGTAACCAAACACTTGTACTTTATCAAATCTTATTGCTGTGCGGAGAGAGGGGGGGAAAAGCAGAGATGTTTGGAGGGCTCGACGCCCCGACTTCACTGACACGCTGGGGGACAGCACATCCTGAAACTAACTAAATGTCTCTCATTTCCAAGCCCCTGTGTGAGAAAGGAGATAGTGAAAGTGGCTGTGGGAGACATAGTATAGCAGGTGGGGTGCTTGCCTTGCGTGTAGCTTACACAGGTTTGAGCCTCGGCACCTCGCATGGTCCCCTGGACCAGGCAGGAGTGATTCCTGAACCCAGAGCCAGGAATGAGCCCTGAGCACCGCTGGGAGTAATAATCCCAAAACCAAACCAAAAATATTCCTGAGACGGTTGGTGCAAATCTGTGTCATAAGGCATGGTCGTTTTCAGCCCTGGGGGACCAGTACAGATGTAGGCTCTTGACCAAGAGTTTCCCAGCCTGGCTTGGCTTGCTTTCCATTTCGGACAGACTCTCTTCTTAGAAGCAACCCTTCGGGGACAGCATGCAGACATGGGATGGGGGGAGAGGGGAGGAGTGCTGTGACATAAGGCTGTGCTGACCGGGCCGAGGGGCAGGCACTGGGCCCGCTCCGCTCGGCTCCTGAGCTCAGTCCTCTGGAGCTTGTGAACAGGGAAGGTAGGTGAACAGGATCTCCAGGAACTCACTGTGACTGCTATTCAGTACCTCCCAGGGGATGGTTTAAAAAGAGAAATGTGGGGCTGGAGCAATAGCACAGCAGGTAGGGTGTTTGCCTTGCATGCAGCCGACCCAGGTTCAATTCCTAGTATCCCATATGATCCCCGAGCACCGCCAGGAGTAATTCCTGAGTGGAGAGCCAGGAGTAACCCCTGAGCATCGCCGGGTGTGACCCAAAAAGGAAAAAAAAAGAAAGAAATGAGAGTGGCCAGGGTGATAGAACAGTGGGTAGGGCATTTGCCTTGCACACAGCTGACCTGGGTTCGATCCCCGGCACCCCATATGGTCTCCCAAGCTCACCAGGAGTGACCCCTGATTGCAGAGCCAGGAGTAAACCCTGAGCATATCTGGGTGTGACCCAGCCCCTTACCCAAATCACCCCCCCAAAAAAATAAAAAAATAAATGAGAGGGGCTGGAGAGATAGAAAATGGCTTTGGCATTTTCATGCACGCAAAAACTGACCACAGAGTTCAATTCCTGGCAACCGAGATGGTCCTCCAAGCCCCCAAACCCCACTGGGAGTGATCCCGGCACGGAGAGGAGTAAGACCTGAGCACAACTAAGTATAGCCTGATTCACAGGTCGCTTTAAATACTCATAAGATATTAAAAAAAATTTTTTTTAAATGAGGGCCCAGAAATAGTACAGCAGATAGGATGCTTGCCTTGCACTTGGCTGATCTGGGTTCAACCCCTGGCATCCCCTAGTAATTCCTGAGTGCAGAGTTAGGAGTGACCCCTAAGCATTGCTCAAATTCCAAAAATAATAATAATTTTTTTTACATGAACCAATAATTCAACCCACCTCGAAGAACCTGGTTGAGGAAATTCTTCATCATGTAGATGGCAGTGGTATCTTCTGTCTTCACATGACTGTCTGTGAACCAGCCGTTCTCAGCAATCAAGATTCGGGGGTTGTCATATTCCAGTTTGATCCAGTTCAGCACTTCCCGTAAATTGAGGGACACTACTTGCCCCATTTTTGCCATGGTGTTCTGGGGTTTGAAATTGTTGGGTCCAAAGGAAAAGGCAAAGAAGTCAGCTGTGCCCCTGATCTCGTTCTTCTCTGCGTTGGAGAAGTTGGGCAGAAGGGAGAGCAACTTCTTCTTCATGAGCTCGGGATAGTCGCCGTCCCCGTGGATGGGGCTGGCGAACCACCCGAGCACCGACGCCATGGACTGTTGGCATTTGAGGACGTCCATCGCATCTTCAGACCGATTTGGCTCAATCCAGTGGGAGCCCAGTGTGATGGATAACCAGCCCTTCTGTTGCGGGCGGAAATTTATGTGGTAGTTATGCCAGACTTTCGAATGAGCCTGATAAGAAGAAAGTGTCATTAATCCTTACCTTAGTGTCTTACGGAGAGTGTCATGCTAAGTGACATGGGTCAGAAAGAGAGGGACAGACATAGAATGACTTCACTCATTTGTGGAATATAAAATAACATAATATGAGACTAATACCCAAGGACAAGGGCCAGCAGGATTGCTCTGTGGTTGGAAGCCTGCCTCATGAGCTGGGAGAGAAGGCAGTTGGGGTGGAAAGGTGCCATTAAGTCAATGATGGTTGGAGGGATTGCTCAGGATGGGAGATGTGTGCTGAAAGTAGACTAAGGACCAAACATAATGGCCTCTCAGTATCTGTTGCAAACCATGATGCCCCAAAGTAGAGAGAGAGTAAGAAGGAAGGTGCCTGCCACTGAGGCAGAGAGTGGAGTGGGGTGGGGGTGGCAGGAGGGATGCTGGGGACGTTGGTGGTAGAAAATGTACATTGGTGGAAGGGTGAGTGTTCGGTCATTGTATGACTGAAACTCAATCATGAAAGCTTCGTAACTGTATCTCACGGTGATTCAATTAAAAAATAAAAGAGTTAAAAAAATCTTAAGTGTCCTTACCAGGGTTGTCACTTTACTGGTAGAAGACCTTTTTATGGACCACATTAACGAAGCATCTGGTTTTCAGGCCACACCTAGTGGTGCTCAGGGGTCACTCCCTGCAATGCTTGGCGGACCATGGAATGTCAGGGTTCAAATCAGGGCCGCCAGCACGCAAAGTTTCAGCCCTTCCAACTAAGCCCTTGGCCCCAAGGAAAACAATATTAAATGTATTTTTGGAGTAAAGAAATGGAATAAAAGGTTTTATTAAAACCCTGGCTCTCCTGGCTCTGCACAGCGGGTAGGGCATTTGCCTTGCACTCGGCCAACCTGGGTTCGATTCCTCCGTCCCTCTTGGAGAGCCCAGCAAGCTACCGAGACTATCCCGCCCGCATGGCAGAGCCTGGCAAGCTACCTGTGGCGTATTCGATATACCAAAAACAGTAACAACAAGTCTCACAATGGAGATGTTATTGGTGCCCACTCGAGCAAATTGATGAACCCCGGGACAACAGTACTACAGTGCATTTTCAACCCACTCCACTTAATGTGGAATTGTGCTTCCAGGAATGGGATGCCCCAGGGTTGGAGAGGGGAACAGGATGAATGTGGGATTGGAGAGACAGTACAGGGTTAATGTGCTTTGCCTTGTGTGTGGCTGACCCTGGAGATGTCCTTGGGTCCATAGGGTCCCCTGAGCGCAGAGAAGGAGTAAGCCCTGCAAATCCCTGGATATAGCCAAAACAAGCAAATAAACAAGCAAATAAACAAACCCTTGGGGCCAGAGAGATGAGACAGGGCTAAGGCACTTGCTTTGTAAGTGGCGACCCAGATTCAGCCCATGGCACCACACATGTTCCTCTGAGTGCCACCAGGAATGATCCCTGAGCACAGAGCTATGAGTAAGCCCTGAGCGTTGCTGGGTGTGCGACCCACACTCCCCCCAGAACAGGATGCTATAGTTAATGTTTCTCCTAGAGTTCACATTTGCAGCTGAACACGCTTAAGCAGAACCTCACGATCTGTTCCCAGTCTATCTCCCACACACATACTGAGCCAGTGCTGAGTGCCTGCCTTGCTCCCAGTCAGAGGCAAAAATAATCTTTTCTGGATTGTTTTGGGGCCACACCCAGAATAACAGGCACCTTCATGCTGGGGGTGGGGGTCACAGTACTGGGGTTCAAACCTGGGCTTCCTGCATGCAGAGCATGTGTTCCAGTCCCCTGAGCCATTGCCCCCATCACAGGTCATAACACTTGCCCTGGGAACATGAGACTGAGAAGTGTTGAACAGGAACATACCAGTTGCACAACATGGGGCATGATGAGAAAAGTCAAGAAAAACATAGAGCATCATTCATAGAAAGCCCCGAGTCGCAGGGGCTGGAGTGCCAGTACAGTACAGGGTGCTCGCCTTGCCCATGGCCAGGGTCCATCCCCGGGTTCCACCCCCAGCATCCTGTATGTTCCCCTGAGCCCACCAAGAGTGATTGCTGAGTACAGAGCCGGTTGTCGTCCCCAAAGGCCAGAGTCACCATTGGGGTGGCCCTGGTGGTCCCCAGCACTGCAGCCCCAAAAGCAGCACTATGTCCTCAGACTGGCATCCTATGTCAATTAAAAAGAGGAAAAAAATGCTTTCCGAACAATGATTCGAGGGGAAGGAGAAATTGAGAGTACAGGGATTAAGATGCTTGCGCATGTCCCGTAGCTGGCACCGCATATGGTCTACCAAGCCCCTTCCAGGGGTGATTTCTGAGCACAGAGCCAGGAGTGATCCTTGAGCACAGGGCCAAGAGCACTGCTGAATGTGATCCAATAACCCCGCCCATTTTTTTCCCCAAACAATAATCCTAAGGTTGGGTGGCAGCGCAGTGGTAGAGCATGACACGCCTAGCCTGTCTGAAGGGCCGGGTTCGCCCCCAGAATCAGCAGTAGATAGGGACTCTAGGCCAGTCGACAGTGCCCAAAGCCACTTCTTGGTCCCAACCATCCCCGCCCTGTCCTTAGCATCCAGACGATGCTGAAAGATTTGCCTCTTCACAGACCTCCCGGCTTGTCTCTCTGGATGCTCCTCCGGCAAGTGCACAAACACTGAATCTCTTTTTGTCTGTTTTTGGGCTACACCTGGTGGTGGTCCGGGCTTATCCCTGGGTCTGTACTCAGGGACTACTTCTGACAGGTGTAAGGGACCATCTGGTGCTGGCGGGGATGGAACCCGTGTTGGCCACGTCCTACCCACAGTGCTGTCACTCCGACCCCAAGTCCTGGCTGAACACACGGAGTCGGCTTTCAGCTCTCACCGTGAGCTTATGTTTTTGCTACTGGAGAATCCAGGTCGCCCACATGCGAAGCTTCTCTCCTCTTCAATTCCAGTGCCCTCCATTTCCCTCCCCTTCCATGCATTCCCCTCCCCTCCCCTCTCCTCTCCTTTTCTTTCGTGTGTTACCTGGGATTGACTCTGGGGCCTCACACATAGGAGGCAAATGCTCTACCACTGAGCTCCACCCCATCCCCAAACAGCTCTTACAGGGCCTTCAGTGTCTATATTTGTTTTTAATGATTCCAAGCACAGAACCCAGGTCTCATGCAGGCAAGGTAGGTGCTTTACACATGCTTTGCTGCTGCGTCACATCCCCACCCCTCGGTTTTTCTGGGACTGGAACCATAGTGGAAAAGCTTGAGAACAGCTCCCCTGCCCCCCTTCGTGTTTCAAAACAGAAACAATTGTGCATTGCTGAAATTCAAAGGGGGAAATTCTTTGCTTTAGTCTAATCAGCTGCTTAATCCCTTGGAGCCACAGATCTTTCTTCTTTAAAAGACTCAGCTCCTATCTTCAGGGCTATTGTGCACCTCCAGTGCATAAGTTGTAGAGCATTGAATATATACAAGACTCTGGGCATTGATTTACCAGCTACCTTGCAAGTGTGATACCATCAGACATTAAATGGATAGTGTGAGAGCTGGGGAGATAGTACAATGGGCAGGTAAGTACTCGCCTTGCACACCCCGGGTTTGATCCCTGGCATCCCATATGATACACTGAGCACAGAGGCAAGAGTGAGCCCTGAGCACCACTCAGTGTGACCCAAAAACAAGGAAAGGAAGGAGGGAAGGAAGGAAGGAAGGAAGGTAGGAGGGAAGGAAGGAAGGAAGGAAGGAGGGAAGGAGGGAAGGAGGGAAGGAAGGAAGGAAGGAAGGAAGGAAGGAAGGAAGGAAGGAAGGAAGGAAGGAAGGAAGGAAGGAAGGGAAGGAAAGAAGGGAAGGAAGGGAAGGAAGGAAGGAAGGAAGGAAGGAAGGAAGGAAGGAAGGAAGGAAGGAAGGAAGGAAGGAAGGAAGGAAGGGAAGAAGGGAAGGAAGGGAAGGAAGGAAGGAAGGAAAGAAGGAAGGAAGGAAGGAGGGAAGGAAGGAAGGAAGGAAGGAAGGAAGGAAGGAAGGAAGGAAGGAAGGAAGGAAGGAAGGAAGGAAGGAAGGAAGGATTGTAGTTTCTTTAAATGCATGGAGCTATTCCTAGTTGGAGTTAGGGCAGGGAATGTTTCTTTAAGATAGATGTTCTATCCAAGCCAAAGAGATGGCTCAAAGGACTGATGCAAGTTTTGCAAGTGATTCAATCCTCAGCACCACACAGCCCCCTGAGCACCAGTCCCAGTAACCCCTCAGCACCAATGGGTGTGGACCCCCAAACACCATACAATAGGTATTCTGTGACGTATTTCAGGGTTATCTGAAAGACCGCCTAAATACTTGGCTGCATCACCAGCATTTTCATGAGAAATAAGACAACACAGGAGAGGAGAGGCATTTATCTTGGCCACACCTTTCCTTGGAGTTTTCTGGAAAGAGAGGTCAGCATGTGCTGGTCAACCCCCAAGGTGACCTTCGCAGTCCCGGGGTCTCATTCCCCTCGGCTGCTGTTTGCACTGACTATCAAGGTATCTAGGGTTATCTGTGCGCACTCTGGCGGCAGGCCGGCCTCTTCATTCTCCGGGGACATGGCGGGGAGGCCCTGAGAGGCAGCCCTGATGCCCACAGCCAGGGCCGCCAGGACAGACTCTGCAGGGGCTGCAGTCCGGGTGAAACATCTACCTGAGCCCCGTGGCGAGAACCCGGTGGCCCAAGGAGGTCACCCGAGCCGAGCCATCCCACAGCCTTGCACAACAGGCTCTGGGTGCTTTTCCAAGGTCATCCTCTCTCCTGGACAAGGCCGTCCACCTTTGGAATGATTGATTGGAGGGAGCGTCAACCTTTGTTCTTTACATTCAGTAGTGTAGCGGGGGGAGCCAGCAGGTTTTGCTTTCCCAGCCAGCTCCGAGGGCGTGCTGGCAGCGAGACAGCCCTGTCCCGAGCTCCCCTTCCTGCCTCCCTCGGGCGGGAGCTGGCAGCTGTGCTCTGCGGGCCCTGGAATCCAGACTTGATGCCTCAGTGGTGGAAACCAAGAAGCTGCCTTGCCCATCTGGATGGTTTATTAATTTATTTATTTGGGATTGGGGGCCACACCCGGCTGCGCTCAGGTGCCATGGGTTGAACTTAATCTAACACAGCAAGCACCTTACCTACCCTGTGTCCCATCTCTCCAGCCCCAACTTGTGTATCTTTAGAAGCCCCCCTCCCCCCAAAAAAAAGGTGAGAGGGTAGGAAAATCTGACAGGGACACTCCGGGAAAGGATGCACTGAAAACAGATGGACGGACCTGGCCAGGCTTGTGTTGGTACTTGAGAAACCCCGTCACTTGTGGTATACTATACGGCCAATGCCCGGTATACCATACAGTCCCCTGAGCAGTGCCAGGAGTGATCCTTGAGCACAGAGCCAGGTGTATTAAGCCCTGAATATCACTGGGTGTGACAAAAAAAAGAGAGAGAGAGTAAAACTGAAAGCTTATTCTAAGACCCCACAATCACAGCAAATAGTTTTCATATTTTCTGGGTTTCCTGTCAATGTTTCCAAGTATCTTTCCCAGCAAAAATAATTTTTACTCTTTTCTGTTGTTGTTAATCTTTGGAATTATCTAAGCAATATTGCAGTTTCACTAATCTCATGAAATATTGTCCTCATCCTCTCTTTGTCTCTATCTCTCTCATTTTACGTTTTGGCCCACCCCAGCGATGCTCCGGAGTTACTCCTGACACACTCAGAAATCCCTCCTGGGGCTGGAGCAATCGCACAGCGGTTAGGGTGTTTGCCTTGCACGAGGCTGACCCGGGTTCGATCCCCAGCATCCCATCTGGTCCCCAGAGCACCGCCAGGAGTAATTCCTGAGATAAAACCCGAAGTAAGCCCTGTGCATCGCGGGGTGTGACCCAAAAAGAAAAAAAAAGATCCCTCCTGGTGGGGACTGAACCTGGTGTGCCCGCTGGCCAGCTAAGCGCCCTGCCCACTGTGCTCTCTCCCTAGTGCCCATCACCCTCTCTTCCAATAGTTCGCTTGTTTTCTTTTATCTCTTCTCTCCGGTCATTATCAAAGGGTTGCTTATGTCAAAGATCGAACCCAGGGCTTCCTATGCATATTCAGCCACCTGGACAATTTAGCCGGTCAAAGTGGCCTGCAATAATATCAGCCTCGGGCTGGCAGGAGCGCTCACAGGGCTCGGAGCACCCTGTGAATTCCCGGAGCGCGGGCTTCCATCCCAGGGCCGCGGAGCCCTAATGCTCTGTGGCTCCAACGGCCCTGCTGCAGGCCCAAACCAGGGACCACGCCCGCGCCCGCATGGCTGGGTTGGGTATCAGAGGGACTGGCCCGAGGCCCCCGGAGCACAGCTCGGGAGCAACCCACCCACAACAATTTCAGCCTAAGAACATTTTAGGCTTCAAAGCAACCTTTTGAAATCATGAAAACACTATCTTACTCTCTGCTCTTAGGAGAAAACTCAAATATTCACAAAGTTACTGCTCCTCTCCCGGCGCCCCCAGCCAGGGTCCAAGAAAATTTGGCTGAAGAAATAAATTATATTGGTAGGACATTAAAAAAGACAAATTTCTGGATTTGAAAGATCATACAGGAGGCAAGGCACCTGACTTGCATGCAGCCAAGCCTTATTCAGTCCTCAAAATGGCACAAGGGAGGCTGGAGCGATAGCACAGCGGGGTGGGCGTTTGCCTTGCACACGGCGGACCTGGGTTGGATTCCTCCGTCCCTCTCGGATTGCCCGGCAAGCTTCCAAAAGTATCCTGCCCACACGGCAGAGCCTGGCAACCTACCCGAGGCATATTTGATATGCCAAAAACATTAACAACAAGTCTCACAATGAAGACGTTACTGGTGCCCGCCGGAGCAAATCGATGAGCAACAGGGATGACAGTGCAAGAGTGCTACAGTGCTTACTCATCCTATTTTTTTAGGGGGGTTGTTGGGCCATACCCAGTGGTGTTCAGGGCTTATTCCTGACTCTGTGCTCAAGGATTACTACTGGCAGGGCTTGTGGAATCTTACATAGAGCTGGGGATTAAACCTGGGTCAGTTGTTAGCAAGACAACCCCCCGTTGGCTGTTTTTTTTTTTTTAAATCTTTTTGGCCTCCTTAACTCATCCTATTTTTAATAGTTCAGATTCACATTTTCTAAAGCTCAGTAACGGCCATATGAAAATTCACCTTAATGAATTTTCCCCAATTCCTTTTCAATTATTACATTTTCAAATTATTTTAACAAGTCACTAATTTGCCTTCTGATAACCTATGACCTCTAACAGGAAAGAGGACTACAGAAAAAAGCATAATAAAAATAATATGCAGGACGAGTGATAGTATAGCCAGGAAGGAGGGTATTTGCTTGCACACGCCGATCCATGACACCCAGTATGGACCCCCAAGTATGCCAAGAGTAATTCCTGAGCACAGAATCAGAAGTAACTTTTGAGTAACACCAGGTGTGACTCAAAAATCAAATAAATAAACAAAAAAGTATATACTTGGGTCTGAGCGATAGTACAGCGGTAGGATGTTTGCCTCGCACATAGCCCACTTGGGTTTGATCCCAGCATCCCATATGGTCCCCCAAGCACCACCAGGAGTAATTCCTGAGTGCAGAGCCAGGAGTAATCCCTGAACATCCCCGGGTATGACCCAAAAAGCCAAAAAAAATTATATACTTGGGGCTAGACAGATAGTAAAGTGGGTAGGATGCTTGGCTTAAACTTCGCCAAACCGGGTTTGATCTTTGACACCCTATGTGGTCTCCTGAATATCCCCTGAATACCTCCAGGAGTGATTCCTGAGCTCAGAGCTGGGAGTAAGCTCAGATTTTTGGTGTGGCCCAAAAGTCAAAACAAGCAAACAGAAAACCAAAGTATTTTCATATTTTAATAATAAGAATTGATAAGCAGAACTAAATGTAGTATAATTACAATTTTTATTAAAATGTAATTTATGTTTATATAGACACAGAAATACTTGACCACTGAACAACGGCAAGTGGTTGTTACTTCTGGGGTAGAGTTAGGGAGAGAGAAAATCTTTTTCTCTTTTGGGGGGTAGCACACCCTCTAAGCTCAGGGCTTACTTCTGGCTGTGCTTCAAAATCACAGTGGTGGGGTGGGGCTCGGGGTCCCGGTGTGGTACTGGGCCTGGAACCCGGTCAGCCTCTATGCAAGGTAAGTGCCCACTGTACTGCTGTACTTCTCTCCAGTCCTACCTTTTCATTTTCATTTTATTTATTTATTTTTGCTTTTTGAGTCACACCCAGCAATGCACAGGGGTGAGTCCTGGCTCTGCCCTCAGGAATTACTCCTGGTGGTGCTTAGCATATGGGATGCTGGGAATTGAACCCGGGTTGGCCGAGTGCAAGGCAAACGCCCTACCCGCTGTGCTATTGCTTTAGCCCCCACCCCACCTTTTTATTTTTATGTTTTTTCTGTATTGTTGAAATGGTTTTCAGTTTAGGTTCTTTTTATAATGAAAAAAGCTCAAGAAAAACAGTTCTTTTTCAGTGAGTTTCGTTGCCCCCTGAGTCCATTCTTCTCCAAAGGTCTAAAGAAAAAAAAAAACCTCAAAGGAAAAAACAGACTTTATCTTTAAGTTCAGTTGTTTTGTATTTCATTATATATTAAAGAATGTTTTTTTCATTACATATTAAAGAATGTTTTTTTTTAAATCCTTAATAATGTGTTGATGTTCAAAGGCAAAAGGAGGAGATCTGCAATTCCTACGTGATTAACATGAAAGTCCTTCCGATAGCGGTAAGCCCTGTCCTTTGCTTGAGACTTAGTCACATAATCTCTAGGCCAGATACCATGGTTGGAAGAACCACTCCACCAAATACTAACAGATCCTGGTTTTCTCCAGCCTCACATCTTTTCAAAAACATTCTCAGGTAATACCACTAGATCACCCTGGAACCACTTGAATCCCTTCGGAGGCCTTCTTTCTTGGGGAGTCAATTGGAGGGTTCTAGCATATTTTCAGTATTCCTGCAGCAACTGAACCATTTGTATCTAAGCACTGCACCATTTTTCTTTACCATTTTGTAATGCTGAGTTTTCTCAATGAGACTTTTTTTTTTCTTTTTGGGTCACACCTAGCGGTGCACAGGGGTTACTCCTGGCTCTGCACTCAGGAATTACTCCTGGCGGTGCTCAGGGGACCATATGGGATGTTGGGAATCGAACCTGGGTTGGCCGTGTGCAAGGCAAATGCCCTACCCACTGTGCTATCGCTCTAGCCCACAGTGAGACATTTTTATGACTTACTTAAAACTATAAAATGACTTACTTGAAGCTACAGGGGTAGGGCAAATGCTCATGCTTTGTATGCAGGAGGCCTGGTTTCTAGCCCCAGCACCGGTGGTCCCCAAAACACTGCCAGGAGTGGGGACCCCTGAGCACCAACCATGAGTAACCCCGGTGCATTATCAGGTGTGACCCCAGGGCAGCAGCAGAAAACTATTAAGTAATGTGAAATTCCTGTCTGTTCGTAGTTGCGTCATTGCCCTGTTTTCATTATGATGTTTTCTGATACCTACTTGGATCTAAGTTTCCGTGTATGAGAGTGTCCATACCAAATCAAGCTGTTTAAATATAACCCAGCATTATTCTCTGAACATTTATAATTACATTTATTTAAGCTCTTGTTAATCATTCACTGAAGCATAACTTTTTCTGCTTAATGGTTAGAAAAGGTAAATATTGCTCTTTGGAAGGTCTTCAAATACTGCTTATAGGCTACAGGTAGGTTTTCTACATGATTCTTTTTTATGTAACAATGATATTCTGGTATAGTAACTTTCTTTGGAAATTTTTATTAGCAAGTGTTTTTCATAATTTATTCAAAGTTAATTTAGATATATCTGAAAATGCTAACTTTAGGTTGTTTAATTATTACTTGTATAGTTTTCTAGAGGCATCTCAGCTCCTAAAAGAAATGAGTTTCTTTTTTTGTTTTTTCAATTTTTGGGTCACACCCAGCGATGCACAGAGGTTACTCCTGGCTCTGCACTCAGGAATTACTTCTGGCAGTGCTCGGGGGACCATAATGGGATGCTGGGAATTGAACTTGGGTCAGCCTCATGCAAGGCAAACGCCCTACCAGCTGTACTATCACTCCATCCCCAGAAATGAGTTTTGATTATAATGTAGGTGCTATGCATTAGCTAATTAAATAAAGAATAATGTTAACATACATTTTAATTTTAGATGAGATTACTAGGGACATACATTTAATGGGACACTTAAGTTTTGAACTAATATTAAAATCATAGGGGCTATTTTAAAAAAATATTCAAAGAGCCAGAGAGATAGCACAGTGGGTAAGGCGCTTGCCTAGCATGCAGCTAACCTGGGTTCAATCCCCAGCACCACAAATGGTCCTCTGAGCCCCTCTAGGAATGATCCTTGAGCACAGAGCCAGGGGTAAACCCTGAGCAACGCCAGGTATGGCCCAAAACAAACAAAATAAAACAAAACAAAAGGGATATTGTATAAATCAGGAGATAAATTGTTCAGACATTCCCCTGAGCGGAGAGCGTCAATGCAGTTTCCCACATTTGGGGAAATCGCAGGGTCAGCACCGCCGAGTGCAGTGGATAAGCCCCGCCCTGGGAGGCCCCCTCAAGATCGGGGTCTCTCCTCTGCCAGGTAACTATGTTCAGACATTTTGATGGACAAATAAAGAAGCACACAGATTGTTTCTGTCCTTAAATACAGCACATGGATAGTTCTATCCATATGTGTATAGGTTTCACCTCTCCACATTAAAAAAAAAGTTCTCTTTTATGTAGGATATAAAGAAAAATAGTAAGGGAGCAACAATTGGCAAAGGCATCAAAACTGGAGGTTTTGTCTATAGAAATGAGTTACCTGTCAGTGGGTGGCAAATGCTACCTGTTCTACCATTGTTCTGGCACCATATGTGTTCTTTTTCTTTTTTTTAAATTTTTTTTTATTTTTTGCTTTTTGGGTCACACCCGGCGATGCTCAGGGGTTACTCCTGGTTTTGCACTCAAGAATTACTCCTGGCGGTTCTCGGGGGACCATATGGGACGCTGGGGATCGAACCCGGGTCGGCCATGTGCAAGGCAAACGCCCTACCCGCTGTGCTATTGCTCCAGCCCCCAAATGTGTTCTTTTTAAACCTTCATTTTTCTGTCCATCAATGACCAAAAAAATATGCAGATAGCTAATCTTGTGTGTGTGAAACAATTTAGCAAAAGTTAATTTTGTCATCTTATGCTCTTGCAAACCAAATTGAAAAAATGAGTTTTTTTAATCCTTTTTTTTTTATGAAAAAACTATTCATTGAGATCATTCTTGAAGATATCTCTCAAACCAAATAAAGCTAAAGAAGGCTCTTGCTGGCATTTCCATTTATAAATATTGCTCTTACAGTCTTCTAGATCTAGGTGGTGGGTTGGGTAGAAATTCACTGATGACATTTGATCTGTTTTCAGGGGTCTGTGCAATACTGCAGGCTTCTTGCCTGAGAAAGCTGTTGCAACAGTCCATTGGCAGAGAAGACACAGCTCCGAGTCCTGGGATGATGGCTCTTTCACACTGTTTTTACCATTTTCACACTTAATTTTGGTTAAGAACGTCAACAGTGGGCCATGACGTGACTGAGCCATAGAAGACCTGCCTTGTGTGTGTGAAGACTGAGGCTCCAGCCCTAGCAGCTGCACTTAAAATAGAAAAACATTATTTTTTTGTCTATAGAATCTTTAACAAGCACACTATATATCCAGGTGATGGTTTTCTTTTTTCTTTTTTCAATGAAATATAAAACATGGATCGGAGCAGTAGTGCAGCGGATAGGGCACTTGCCTTGCATGTGGTCAACCTGGGTTCCATCCCCGACAACCTATGTTGTATTTTATATATTTGTATATCAAATATTTGATATTTGTATACAGGACCTGTATACACCTCTGAGTACACAAAGCCAGGAGCCATTTCAGAGCACCCCAAATTGGGACCAACCTCCCAAATAAAATGTTACCTTACAAGTCAAGTAAGTAAGTAATTACTCTGTACTGTGCAAGCTGAGTATTTGTATACTCAGTACTCCCCTTAGTACTGCCAGGAGTAATTTCTGAGTGCAGAGCCAGGAATAAGTCTGAGCATCGCTAGATGTGGCCCCCAAGCCTTATGTAAAATTCTGAGGGCCAGAGCAATTACTTCGTGAGCTGCTTCCCTTGGAAAGGTCCAGCTTCCATCCCTGGCACCGCTTGGTCTCCCAAGCACAGAGGGGGAAGGAGGCCAGGCCTGCTGGTGTGGCCCAGAAGCTAATATGTGTGCATAGGTGAAATTCTCTCTAGCCTCTTACTTTTATGCTCCTTTTAATTATGGAAATAATCATCACTTAAAAATAGGAGACTACAACTGACCCCTTAAGAACATATCACTCAAAACGAACAAACAACACGTCTCATGAGCCATCAGCATTCCACAGTTTCAAGATGGACTTGTAAGGTAACATTTTATTTGGGGGGTTGGTCCCTATTTGGGGTGCTCTGAAATGGCTCCTGGCTTTGTGTACTCAGGGGTGTATACAGCACTGGGGACCAAACCAGGTTGGTTGCTTGCAAGATAAGTGCCTTAACCCCTGCACTATTTGTCCAGTTCCTTAAGGTAACACTTTTTTTTTTGTCTTTTGGGTCACACCTGGTGAAGCACAGCGGTCACTCCTGTCTCTGCACTCAGGAACCACCCCTGGGCATGCTCAGGGGACCATATGGAATGCTGGGAATCGAACCTGGTCAGCCGAGTACAAGGCAAATGCCCTACCCATGATGCTATCGCTCCAGCTCCACATAACACTTTTTTTTGTTTATTTAGTTTTGATTTGGGGTCACACCAAGTAGTACTCATGACTGTGCTCAAGGATCACTCCTGGTGGGGCCCAGGGGATCATATGGGGTGTTTGGGGAAGCCTGTTTGTATAAAATTCACTTTTTCCCCCCTTGTTTTTTGAGCCATACCTGACAGTGCTCAGGACTCACTGCTGGCAGGCCCGGGGGATCATCTGGAGTGCTAGGGATTGAACCTGGGTCAGCCACATGCAAGGCAAAGGCCCTGCCACTGAGCTACATCCCTGACTACTCAGTCACAGGTGAAAATCCTTTATCAAACAAAGTGGATCTTCCTTAAAGAGAAAATAGCTGATGGAATTATTTCTGCAAATGAACATACATTTAACCTTCTGTGAGCGTCTGACAGAAAGAGAAGTGCTAAGTCAGGGTTCCTCAGAGGTGGAAAAATAGAGAAGCAGTAGAGCTGAGGTCCACGTCCAGGAATAGTTGTTGAGACCTTGATTTTGTGTTGGTTTCCCAACACTGCTTGTCCTGAAAGCCTCTTCTACACTATGGAGCAACCTCTTGAATCCCTGAGGAATTTAAAACTATTTCATCACTGGTCTACAGAAAGAGCATATCTTTTCTTCTGTGGAAAATAGTATTGTAGGGTTATTCAAGATAGTATTGTAAGGTTTATTTTAAACAAATTTATGGTATTTAGAAATAAAGTGCACTGTTTCAGTGTAAAAGAATATTTGCATTTTCCCATTTAAAGTATTATAGTATTTGAATCATTTTATATTATATGGAAAAGCACTTATGACCTTCTTTTTGTTTGGTTTTATTTGGGGGGGGGCACACCTGCCTCTGCTTAGGGCTTACTCCTGGCTCTGTACTCAGGGATCGCTCCTAGCACGCTTGAGGGACCACATGGGTTTTCAGGGATTGAACCTGGGTGAACTGTGTGCAGGGCAAGTGTCCTACATGCTGTACTAACTTTCCAACCCCTATGACCTATTTTTTTCTTTGCTTTTTAGGTCACACCCGGCGATACACAGGGGTTACTCCCGGCTTTGCACTCAGGAATTAACTCATGGCAGTGCTCAGGGGACCATAATGCGATGCTGGGAATTGAACCTGGGTCGGCCGCATGTAAGGCAAACGCCCTACCTGCTGTGCTATTGCTCCACCTCCCCCTATGACCTATTTTTAAGTGACACACTGGGTTAGTTGTTAGGGCTAAATGTGAACACGCAGAATGAAGTTTACATACTCAGTGAAGCCTGCTAAGCCTGATACATCTTCCTTCCCCTTTTTTTGTGGGGCAGGTGTTGGGGGAAGCCACACCTGGCAGTGCTCCAGGGTTTAATCCTGTCACTTTGCTCATCAAACACTCCTGACAGGCTTGGGGGTTCCATATGGGTGCCAGGTAAGCACCCTCTCCACAGTACTATTGCTCGGGCCCTACCTCTTTTTGAATAGGACGTGACATGGGGTGAAACAAAGATGACAATGTTAGTTTTGGATTTAAGTTTTTGATCACACCCAGCAGCACTCAGCATTTACTACCGGTTCTGAATTCAGGTAACACTCCTGGCAGTGCTCAGGAGACCACATAGGGTGCTGCGGATTGAGCCTGAGTCGGCTGCATGTAAGGGAAGCACCCTACCCACTGTACTAGCTCTCCAGCCTTCCGGCAGGATCTAAAGGACAAAGGTTCTTAACTGGTTGGTAGAGACTGGGAGTACTGCCGACCATCCTACAGTGCACAGGCAAGGTCTCCTTGCCCCTTCCTTCCCTCACAGTGTCCAAGAAAGGATTATATGCCCCCCAAATGTCAGTAGCGCCAAGGGCAGGAAATCCTGGTGCTTCATAGATGGGCACACAGTTCCTGTCTCTGAGGGATAATATTCTGGACTCATGACGTGATCAGAACCATGACGGAGAGTGGGGAGGCAGCGAGCAGTAGAGAGCTTGCCTAGCACATGTAAGGTCTTGGATTCCCAACACCGTCAAGAAAGGAAGCCAGAACAGTGATGGAAGCTGGCAGTATTTAATGCAGAAATGAATAAGTGTTCCAGGAGCGAATTCACCTCCCTCAACTTTTTTTTTTTTTTTTTTGCTTTTTGGGTCACACCCAGCGATGCTCAGGGGTTACTCCTGGCTCTGCACTCAGGAATTACTCCTGGCGGTGCTTGGGGGACCATATGGGATGCCGGGGATCGAACCCGGGTCGGCCGTGTGCAAGGCAAACGCCCTCCCCGCTGTGCTATCGCTCCGGCCCCACCTCCCTCAACTTTTGTGCCTGTTTCCTCAGAGTCTCTCAAATGTTCTTCAGGAGTGGGGGGTGGCAAGTCCCTGTGTTTAAGTTGTGATGAATGTGTTTCTATTGATTTGGAAACAGGCAGCATTTCTGCCCTGACAAGTGTGAGGCCTTGAGGCCCTGCTCCTCTAGCGGGAGGGCAGAGGTCTTCACTATTGAAAACAGCGGCAGGGATCTCCCCTCCCCTCAGCAGAGCATTTGACTTCCACGCACAAGAAGAAATGAGTTGAGAGGCTGAGATAAAGGTCCTTTTCACCCAGCCCCTCTGTTTCTGTCTGTTGGTTGTGGAGCTAGACAATGGGTCATTTTTGAAATTTTTTTGTTTGGTTTTTGGGTCACACCCGGCGATGCACAGGGGTTACTCCTGGCTCTGCACTCAGGAATTACTCCTGGCGGTGCTCAGGGGACCATATGGGATGCTGGGAATTGAACCCGGGTTGCCTGCATGCAAGGCAAATGCCCTACCCGCTGTGCTATCGCTCCAGCCCACAACAGGTCATTTTTGTGGGAGCCAACTTGAACTCAGTTTCTATCACCTGCAACTCAGAGTTCTGACTCAAACACTGCATGGCTACAGGTGACTTGATAGGAATTAGGGGACAGAGAGATGGGATAGGAGGGAGGCCCTTGGCTTGCACACAGCCAACCTCAGCATCTCATAGGGTCCCTGACCCTGCCAGAAGTGATCCCTGACCACAGAGCCAGGATTAAGCCCTGAGCACTGCCAGGTGTGTGTCCCCCCACCGGAAATAAAAAGAACTAGTTACAATGCACTGGCTTATGAATATGGCACCTGATACTGGTTCTTGAATGGAAAGGCTTGAAAAAGAAAGGCTGCAGGGCTTAACCATCCAACCAGGTACTCGGTTTGTACCTGATATGATAGAGGCTGGAAAATAAAGGCACATGGAACATGGCTCCTTTCCCCTCCCACTGAGACCAGCTGGGAAGGCAGACAAGTACCAGAGGGGGCGAGTGTTACGGTGCAAGTGGACTGTATTGGGGGGAAGATCACAAGGGGGGCGCTAACCCGCCTCAAGGGGCAGGGGTAGCTCTGAGGGGGTGCTCACTTACACCGAGTCGTGGAAGGTGGGGAGTGGGTGGGCAGGGTGTTAGAGAATGAACGCTCATTGAAGAGGGCACAGTGGAAGCTGAGCGGAAGGCATGACAAAATAAGCCAGACACTGCCAGGAAGGGCCTGCAGGCCAGTGTGTGGGGTCCAGGATGCCAAGAAAGGGCGTGGGCGAGTGGTCACGAAAGGAGGGGGGGAAGGTGGAGATCTGGTTTCTTCAAGGTTCGATTGACAGGTCAGGACTCCATCCCCAAATCTTTGGGAACCCACTTACCAACTTCTCTGCAAGGAGGGGAAGTGACACATGACCTCTTAGAAATAATCACTCTCAGTAAAATGGGATCTAATAAAAGGTACCAGATAGATGCTGGCAAAGGTGATATTTAGGGGTGGGGCTTGCCGTGCACATGGCTGACCTGGGTTCGATCCCTGATATCCCATATGATCCCTCAAGCACCGCCAGGAGTGATCTGAGTGCAGAGCCAGGAATAACTCCTGAACACTGCCAGGTATGGCCCTCCCAAGTGTCCCCTCCCCAATCCCGCCCACCAAATGACAGAAAATATTTGAAGTGATGGTCACCGTGGTAAGGTCAAAAATTGCAGAGGGGACCATTCATTAGGGTCTGGGATTATGGCAAAATTTCCCCAGTGGCTTAGATTTGCCTTCTGGTTATTAAAGGTGCAATAAAGTGGCGTCTAAATTCCAGGTCAGTGTCAGAACAGGCTGCACCATTCAGGTTTCTGCCATGCCAGGACATTTCAGATGGAGGAATTTTTTAAAGATTAATCTGGGGCTGGAGAGAGGATCCAGCATGTAAAGCACTTGCCTTGCATGCAGCCAGCCCCAGTTTGATACCCAGCACCACACAGGAGTTCCTGAACCCCACCAGGAGTGATCCCCTGAGCACAGAACTAGGAGTAAGACCTGAGTACTGTTGGGTGTGGTTCCACTTCGCCTTCCAAAAAGATCCTCCCAGAACTAAAAAGATCACAACAGCTCCTATGAAATTTTGTCAGTATCTGGGGATGGGAGAAGAAAATAGTCTCTGGCCACCTATAAGTTCAGTTTCAGTTTAGCTTAGGGTATTTTTTTTTCTTTTTGGGCCACACCCTGATTTTTCAGGGGTTACTCCTGCCTCTGCAGTCAGGAATTACACCTGGAGTGCTTGGGCGACCACAGGGAATGCTGGGGATTGAAGCCAGGTTGCAAGGCAAGAGACTAACTTTCTGTACTACAGCTTCATGCCTTCTCCCCCCACACCGTCTCATGAACTTTTGTTTTTATATTAGACTTTCAAAAACATTTAGACATATGTTCTTGGACCGAAGATGAATCCTGAGATTGCTGCTTCTTGGTCAAGAAGCAGCCCAATGAGGAGAGAAGCCTTGATTGCAACATACAAGAATCATATGACTGTTTCCCATGTTAACAGAAGACAGAGGGGCACTTGGGGAAAATGAGATCCCCCTGGGTTCCCAGGCACGCAAGGTTTCTCTCTGGGGCTTCCAGCCCCTGGGTGATGGAGCAGGTTCCATTTCCTGACTGATTTCATGAGACCCTTTACATTCCTGAGTTAGGGGAGTGATTCCAAAATTTTAAAGAGATAGAAATTATGTGGAAAACATAACTTGAAAATACCATCCCTCCATTTCAAACAGCGACATCTGTCTCACCTTCAGAATTCTTACTCTGCGGGCCAGAGTGGTAGTACAGCAGGTAGGGTGATTGTCTTGCACACCGGGGAGCTGGGTTCAATTCCTGGCACCCTCTATGGTTCCCCGAGCCCACCAAGAATGATCCCTGAGTGCAAAGCCAGGAGCAAGCCCTAAGTGCAGCCAATATGCCCCCCAACAAAATAAAACAAAACCCAATCAAACCAGAGCACTTCCTTTGGGTGATGGGCAGAATCTACCTCAATCTGCAGGCAATGCATCTAAAAACACTTTTTTGTTTCTTGTTTTTTGGGGTCACACCTGACTTTGCTCAGGACTTACTCTGGTTCTTTGTTCAGGGATCACTCTTGGAGGGATGCAGAGAACCATATGGGGTGCTGGGGATTGAATACAGGTTGGACGTGTGCAAAGCAAGTGCCCCTACCCGCTGTACTATCTCTCTGGTCCCTGGAAACAGAACTTTCTATGCTATTCAGGAGCAATATCTACTTGGTAGAACTTTCTTCTGTTTGTGTTTATCAGGAGAAAGTTATTTAAAAAATATACTTGTACCAGGTGGGGGGAGGGGTACTGGGGACATCGGTGGTGGAAAATGTACCCTGGTGGAGGGATGGGTGTTTGATCATTGTATGACTGAAACTCAAACATCAAAGTTTTGTAACTGTAGCTCATGGTGATTCAATTAAAAAATTCAAAAATATATAATTGTATCGATTTGTCCTTGGTTCACAATGTTATATACTTTTTGGTCACCTATGACTCTTTGTAAGATAACCACTTTTTTGGTTTACTTGTTTTTTTTTTTCTTTTTGGGTCATACCTGGCGATGCTCAGGGGTTACTCCGGGCTCTGCACTCAGGAATCACTCCTGGTGGTGCTCTTCGGTCTATATGTGATGCCGGGGATTGAGCCTGGGTCAGCCACATGCAAGGCAAATGCCCTACCTGCTGTACTATCACTCCGGCCTTGGTGTGTGTGTGTGTGTGTGTGTGTGTGTGTGTGTGTGTGTGTGTATGTGTGTATGTGTGTGTGTTTCTACGTTTGTTTGGTTTTTTTGTTTTGTTTTTTTGCCACACTCAGCTGTGCTCAGGGCTTTCTCCTGGTTCAGTGTCAGCAATCAATCCTGGCAGGGTTCAGGGAACCTTATGGGATCCACCTCCATGGGCCAATTACAAGGTAAATGCCCTATCCACTGTACCATTGCTCTGGCCCCATATTTTGGTTTTTGGCCCAGCCCTGACTGTGCTCAGAGCTTACTCCTGACCCTGTACTCAGGGAATCATTCCTGGTGGTGTTTGAGGGACCATATGTGTTGTGAAGGATTGGCCCAAAGTTAGCCATATGCAAGGCAAGTGCTTTGACTCTTGTCCTATCTCTCTCATCCCTGGGTAAACCAGGTTTTAAGGACTTAAGTTAACTACCAGAATATTTTTATGAATGTTCTCATTATTAACATCATTTATTTGGCAACCAAAAGATTTCACTTTTCATTCGTTGATACAATTTAGACACAGATTTTTTTTTTCCTTTTTCAGGTTACACCCAGTGATGCAGGGGTTACTCCTGGCTCTGCATGCAGGAATTACTCCTGGTGGTGTTTGGGGGACCATAGGGGATGCTGGGCATTGAACCCAGGTTGGCTGTGTGCAAGGCAAAAGTCCTATGCGCTGTACTATCGCTTCAGCCCCTCTCTGATACCATTTGATGTTTCTAAATTTATATGAGTGTGTTGTATTTAAAGTTAAATTAGCCAGATAAAATAAAATTTAATTGATATATGCATAATCTTCAGACATAATAGCTATGAGTTTTCTTCCCATTAAAGCCTTTCTTGTTTTGCCAAGTCACAATATCATATTAGTAATATGTCCATAATATAATTATGTTCAAAGATATATAAGTGACCTGGTAATCATAATGCAATTTGTTTTACTGCAAAGCAGATGTGATTGAAACCATAGTACAATGCACATTACATTGTATAATGTGTTATACATGTACAATGTTCAATAATCTAGAGAGTTTAAAAAGAGAAGAGGCATTAAGAGATATTTTTCTGTTTCTTTTTTCCTTTTGGTTTTTAGGCCACACCTGGTGGTGCTCAGGATTTCTTCCTGGCTCTGTGGTCAGGGGTCTCTCCTGACAGTGATAGCTGTGAGGCTGGGGATCCAACCTGGGTAGAATGTGTACAAGGCAAGTGCCTTACCCCCATACTCTCTCCAGACCAGGAGATATTTTTCTATATGCAATTAGACATAGAGTAATTTTATGTTGTATACTTTTAAAAATGCCCATGAATTTAACATTTTTTTAATGTTCACTTTTCTAAATAAAAATCTAATTACTTGAGGATAAGGAAAACCAAATGACCACCTCTAACACATGATGACATTAGTAAAGTTTTTTCATCTTCAAAATATAAGTATACAAAGTAATTTTTTCTAAGTATACTACCTGATTCTTCACAGTAACCTGATTCTAGAGAATAGCCAACATGTCAGGCAAAATCTTTTGAGAATGTTTGCAAGGTTGCCTTTAAAAAGTCTTTTCAAAGAAGACACTTATTCTTTATTATACAAAGTCATTTATAAATCCCATGTTCAAATAGCTACAGTTTTGTCTCAAACGTGAAGTAAGTTATTTAATCTCACTGATCTTCGGGCTCATCTTTAACACTGGGATAAGAGTTGGACATAGTTCATAAGGTTATCATGAGGGTTACATATGATAATGCACATTAAATGCTCAGGCTAGCCGGTGGTGCAGAATTAGGAGCTCAATGAATATTATTAGCTCTTATTTGCTATTTTTCACTATTATCTCAATAACTTGTCATTTCCAACATAAACTCTTACTTTTGAGATAGACTTTTAATGGAGCATATTCTTTCCAGGTTTTATTATATAGTCTAATTTTAGCTCTTAAACAGCCTTATTTGCTCTCCCATGTAACACAAACAAACCCAATGGGTGAACTTTAGTTATTTCAATTTCTGTACTTAATATGTGTCAGCTAACATTTGTCTAGCTTATTATATCATGAAAAATAGCAACAGAAACAAAAGCAAACAAAACCAAGAATAGCAATAGTAACAATATTTTAAGTGACTATGCCTTAAGTACAATTCTGAAATAGTTGCATGTTATCGGAAAAGGGTCAACAATCAAATTCATAAGGAACTACTTTCCCACAGATTGAAAGTAAAATCATATACTCTTGCTCTAACTTACAGTTGGCTTAAAAATTGTCTCAAAGTGCACATTTTGGGAACACTGACTGGATACTGTCATAATTTCTTAGAAAACAGAATCCAGATTACTTTCAATATGAAAGCTGAGGCTAGCACTGAAGAATCAGGCTAGGCTAAGCTGAGGACCCTATTATTTAATATTAATAAAGAATTATTTCAGCAGAAGACAAGGGTGTGTGTATGCACATGTGTGAACTCCTTATATTCTGAAACTACAACATTAATCTCACTGTACAGTACCTTGATCAAGTTGTGTCCCACAGTGTAGACAGCTGCTAAATTCCCCTTCTCTCCAGGGGCGTGCGCCCCTGTCCCATATCCATGCCAGGCAACTAGGTATGGGTTGTGAATTGTAATCCAGTACTTGACACGGTCCCCGAACATCTGGAAACAGTATGTGGCATAGTCATTGAAGATATCAATCAAGGTTTCATTTTTCCACCCCCCATATTTTTCTTGTAGCACCAAAGGCAAATCCCAATGGTACAAAGTCACTATAGGTTCAATGCGTCTAAGGACAAGAGCGTCCAGAAGTGAATTATAATACTGGAGACCTTTCACGTTGGCGTCGGCTGCTATTCCATTGGGGAACAGTCTTGGCCAGGAAATTGAAAACTGATAGAAAGAAACGCCAATAAAATCCAGGGCTGACAAATCTTTTTCCAGAAGGTGGTAGCTGTCACTGGAGCTATTCTGGCTGTGAACATCTTTCAGGTGCGTCTGGATGAAATGGTCCCATATCGACGGTCCTTTCCCATCTGCCGTCCAGGTGCCTTCCACTTGAAATGCTCCAGTCCCCACACCCCAAAAAAAGTTTTTAGGAAAAGTGTCATAGACAAACAGTTGACTTTCATTTACTGGGCTAAGATGAGGATCTTTAGCCCAGATGGCTCTTCCGTCTCCAGAGAATCCAATAACAGCCCTCAGGAGCATAAAGGCTGACAGGATGACAGATCCGTGCCGTCCGCGGGTGGACATTGTTTTCCTATAACGTGCGCTGCCCGCATCAGGGCTGAGGAGAATCCATTCATTCCCTGGAGATTCTGCTGCACAGCCTGGCTTCATTTGCCACTGACTGCTGCACCGTCTTATCAACGCTCCGGTAAAAGCTGGTGATTGTAAAGCTCTGTCAATGATTAGCCTGCACTGTGAGGTTCAGGATAGCTCGGGGAGAGCAACGTAATCTGAGGGAGGTGGCGCTCAGAGTCACCCGCACGGTTTGCTCTCTCTCCCGACGGGAGAAGCAGAATGGAAACGCATCAGCGACAACCGTTTTAAGTATGTTACCAAAACGTGCATAAACAATGAGTGTGTTTTTCCTGCGTAGATTTTCAGATCTTTTCAGAATGGTTTGAATGTGATTGAATGACGCACATAGTCCTTATCTGTTTCTGAGCTTTTTTTGAATGGTTCTTACTGCATATCCAGCAAAAGGGATCCTATTTGCAAGTAAATAGCACTTCTCTATACTAAAAATAAGGTAGGAAGCATAAGAGGATATTACACTTCCACAAAAGGAACTTGTAGATGTTGTAGGAAAATGGCACAGTACATTGTTTTTGAAAGAAGGATTAAATGAACACACGTAACACTTGATGGATGGAAGTACCAACCACTTTACAATTCAATTTCTAAATGTTTGACACTTTTGAGCAAAATCCTTTATTCCCAAAAATAAAGTTCAAAAACTGAGCATTAGCTCTGCATTTAGGATGTCTGGGGTGGATACCCAGGACTGCCTGCCCGCCAGGGGCGCCTCCGAGCACAGAGGCAGGAGTAGCCCTTCAGCACAGCTGGCTGTGGGCCAAGAAATGAAACAACAGAATTACTGTGAAAGTTCACTTGAAAAATAAATGGGCAATAATTACAAAAAGAAAAAAACCCTCTGTAAAATAAAAGAGGGAAGACATAGGCTACCTTCAAGTACTGAAACATGACAAGGTACGTGATTTTGGGAGAATAATAGACAATATTTTACAGAATCCACGTTTCAAAATAACCTTTAAAACTGTTAATGTTTTTGTGAAGCCAAACAAGTCAGAAGAGAAAAGGCAAGTATTGGCTAGTCTCCCCATTGTATGCAATACAAGAACACATAATTGAATAACTGATAAAAATGAAATGAAAAGACAAACCAGTGGACATTGACAGCAGATTTCCTGAGGAGAAGGGTTTGGAGTGAGTTGTGGAGATAGGGGAGAGATGTGTGTGTGCGCGAGTGTGTGTGTGTGTGTGTGTGTGTGTGTGTGTAAATTTAAATGGCCCAAGAAGAAGCAAAAGTACCAGATCAACCAGTTAGAGGTTGGAGAGTTAGCCCATTGGGCTGAGCTTTGCATGCAGGAGGTCCAGGTTTTATCCATGGCCACCAGTTTGCCCAGAGCACGGCTGTGCATGGCCTCAGAGCACAGAGCTGGGAGAGGTCTTAGCATTGCAAGGTGTGGCCCACATACAAGAAAGCAAAAACAAACAAAATTGATTGGTAATCATTAAAGACAGGAGATGGTTAAAAAAGGTCACAGGCCAGAGAGATAGAGTGGGTATAGCTCTTACCTTGCACATATCCAACCTGAGTTCAATCCCCAGTACCCCCAAGAAGTCCCACCAGGACTGATCCCTGAGCACTGCTGGGTGTGGCTCCCCACCCTCAAAAGTCGTGTCTCGGGGCTGGAGCGATAGCACAGCGGGTAGGGCGTTTGCCTTGCACTCGGTCGATCTAGGTTTGATTCCCAGCATCCCATATGGTCCCCCAAGCACCGCCAGGAGTAATTCCTGAGTGCAAAGCCAGGAGTAACCCCTGAGCATCGCCGGGTGTGACCCAAAAAGCCAAAAAAAAAAAGGGTCATGTCTTAAATATTTGCAGGATTCCATCTTAAATTAGAGAGCAAGAGCCACGGGGCTGACGCGTATGGCCTCTCACCTCCAGCGACCGAGTGCACATGTAGCTGTGTGACTTCGGGAAAGTCAACTAACCTTTCTGCAACCCAGTTTCCTCTTAAATGAGGAGAGTCGACTGCTTGGGCCGCTTGGAGACCCAATGAAGTGACACAGGTACGACAGCACAGGCTGACCTCTATTAAGAGCTCAGCGGGTTGAACTCTTCTTTTCTTTCCATTTTTACGGAGTGAGAGTGGCCACACCCAGCGGGTGTTCAGGATCCCTGACTCTGAACTCAGGGACCAAATGGGGTGCTAGGAATCAAACTGGGTCAGCCAGGTGTAAGGCAAACATCCTTCCTGCTGTCATATTGCTCCAGCCCATGAGCTCTTATATTCACTTGAGAGGAAACTGTCATTCAGGAAGTAATGTTAGGATTTGTTAGGTACTCGGTTTTGACTCCTGCCTACATTTTTACCCTTCTCGCCTACTAACTACAAATAACACCCTTTCTTCAGCCAGCAGAGACAATGTCTTTTGGTGGGGTGAGTGGCTGCCTACAAGCAGGGCCTCTACTTCATTTCCCCACAACAGCAAATAAAATCCCAGTTTTTATTCTTTTTTTTTTGGGGGGCCACACCCAGCGATATACAAGAGTATATACGAGAGTTACACCTGGCTCTGCACTCAGGAATTACTCCTGGTGGTGCTCAGGGGACCATATGGGATGCTGGGAATCGAACTCAGATCGCCCGTGTGCAAGGCAAACGCCCTACCCACTGTGCTATTGCTCCAGCTCCCCAGTTTTTATTCTTAATTTCGTTGGTGAGAGTAGGGACACCCGCTGCAGTAGGCGCGACCATTCCCGGCGCTGTGCTCAGGAGTGACCTCTGGTGGTACTCAGGGGAAGACGTACGGCACCTGGGATTCGAACTGGAATTGGCAAGATTCCAGGCAAGCGCCTACTGCTGTACTTTCTCCCAGGCCCAGCAAACAAGTTTGCATAATTCGTACATAAACTGCCCCTCTTGTCACCTGGCTCTTGAAAGCGTGTCTTCGTATAGGTTGTGTTTTCCCTCTGTCATCTAGCTTATGTCTTTCTGTTTTTTTAAAACACCTCATCTGAAGCCTGGATCTTCGTTTGATTTGAATCTGTTTAAATTAAAAAAAAATTTTTTTTTGGCAACGTATTAAAATATGGGCTGGAGCGATAGCACAGCAGTTGGGCGTTCGCCTTTCACTCGGCCAACCTGTGTTTGATTCCTCCACCCCTCTCGGAGAGCCCAGCAAGCTACTGAGAGTATCGAGCCCGCACGGCAGAGCCTGGCAAGCTCCCCATGTGTATTGGATATGCCAAAAATAGTAACAATAAGTCTCTCAATAAGAGACGTTACTGGTGCCCGCTCGAACAAATCGATGAGCAACGGGATGACAGTGACAGTGACAGTGATTAAAAATATTGGCCCTCATGAAACTCAGCATAATTCCCCAGATAAAGCCACTGCAGAGTTCCGACTATTGTCCAGTCTCCAGATCTCTTTTGCTAGTGCCAACACGGGCCTGTGCTGTCTGCCAGACTTCCTTTGTTGTTGTTGTTTGTTTTGTTTTTTCATTTTGGAGCCACACCCGGCAGTGCTCAGTGGTTGCACCTGGCTCTGAACTCAGGAATCAATTCCAGGAAGGTTTGGGGGTATTTTTTGTTTGATTGTCCATTCTGTTTTTGTTTGGGGGCCACACCTGGTGGGGTTCAGGGGCTACTACCACCTTTGTGTGCAGGTGTCACTCTCAGCGTGGCTCAGAGGACCGGGCAATGACAGGGCTCGAACCTGGGCCCCCTGCATGCAGAGCCCATGAGTCATCTCTCCAGTCCATTTGTTTTTTGTTTTTGCTTTTTTTTTTTGGGTCACACCTGGCAATGCACAGGGCTTACTCCTGGCTCTGCACTCATGCACTCAGGAATTACTCCTGGCAGTGCTCAGGGGATCATATGGGATGCTGGGATTCGAACCCGGGTTGGTCGCCTACAAGGCAAACACCCTACCCGCTGTGCTATCGCTCTAGCCCCTCTCTGGTCCATTTTCACGTAAGGCCTCCTTCTCCTCAGGCAGATCATGATTCTCAAGTCTGGACTGGGGCTTCTTTTTCTCTGTGTAATCTGCGAAGCACCAGCCCTGCGACAGCTGCCGGCCTGCCCATCACCAAAATGAGTTCTCCATCCAAAGCCATGTTACCCCAGAGGTGGGGAGCCCTGTCCAATGGGGCTGCTTTTCTCCCCTCCCCCTTTCTGCGTCGGGTTCTGTTTCTTTGCAGGCAAGTAGGTTGTTCATGTCCAAATTCCCCTGGGAAAGATGTCAGCTGTTCAGGAATGTCCGGAGCTGGACAGTTGCTGTATCGTTCATGATGGTGGCCCAGCCCCCGGCAGCCAGGGGGAAGAGAAGCGGGTTTGATTATATTTAGCTGTATCTACTGTGTTCCCATGCGACCTCTGCTTTCTCTGTGATGACATTCATCACGTAATAAGCCAGTGAGTCACACACTGCACTGCCCATGTTTCCTGTACTCATCTATGATTGTTCACTTTCTCTAAAAAGCAGGGGCCTCGCCTGCTTGTGCCTTCTTCATATCCGTGACTTTCCACAGTGTCGGATGAAAGAATGTCCCCAGAGTGTGCGACGTGTACCTCTGTCACTGCATTTATCTCAGAATCCTGCAATTGTTTGCTTCCTCCACTAGACTGGAAGATTAGCTCTTATCTAATTTTTTTTCTGTCGTCAGTTATCAGAGTAAATACTTAAGCATTGTCTATTGAATGAATGGAGTTAGTACATCGTCTTCACTCTTCATAGCATTTTTCAGATTTCTGAAGATCTAATTGAGATATAATACTAGGTGTTTAAGGTATTTAGAACAATGATTAGATATATTTATATATTATAAAATAATTATTAGAAAGAAAACTTGTAGGGGCTGGAGAGAGTACAGTGAACAGGGTGCTTACCTCGTTGCACCTGGCTGACCTGGGTCCAATCCCCAGCATTCCCTATGGTCCCTAGCCCTGCCGGGAGTGATCCCTGAATGCAGACCTGAGCACTGCTAGATGTGGCCCCAAAACTAAAATTAAAAAGAAAGAAAAAGAATACTTTTTCTTCTTTTTGGGTCACACCCAGAGATGCACAGGGGTTACTCCTGGCTCTGCACTCAGGAGTTACTCCTGGCAGTGCTGGGGAATCGAACCTAGGTTGACAAGGCAAGAGCCTTACCCACTGTGCTATTGCTCCAGCCCCAGAAAAGAAAACTTTTTTGTTGTTGTTGTTGCTTTTTTGGGTCACACCTGGCAATACACAAAGGTTATTCCTGGCTCTGCACTCAGGAATTTTGGGTCACACCTGGCGGTGCTCAGGGGACCACATGGGATACTGGGAATCGAACCCGGGTCGGCCGCATGCAAGGCAAATGCCCTACCTGCTGTGCTGTCGCTCCAGCCCCGGAAAATAAAACTTTTAAGTGCACTAACTTATGTAGTCATTAACTTACTTGATTCAAAACTACAGTCATAAAAATGGTTACAATGGAAAATTTTATATTACTTATATTTCAGCAATTGATAGCTCAGTGGGTTGGGCTCATGCTGTACATGCAGGAGGTCTGGGTTACTTGCTCAGCACCAAATGTTCCTCTGGGGCCAGAGTGAGAGTGATTAGCACAGTGGTAGGGCGTTGGCCTTGCACTCGGTAGACCCGTGTTCAATTTCTCTACCACTCTCGGAGAGCCCGGCAAGCTACCGAGAGTATCGCACCTGCATGGCAGAGCCTGGCAAGCTACCTGTGGCATATTTGATATGCCAAAAGCAGTAACAAGTCTCACAATGGAGACATTACTGGTGCCCGCTCGAGCAAATCAATGAACAACGGGATGACAGTGATAGATATATTTGGATACATAAAACTGGAAAACAGGGGCTGGAGCGACAGCACAGCGGGTAGGGTGCCTTGCACACAGCTGACCTGGGTTCGATTTTCATATGGTCCCCCGAGCACCACCAGGAGTAATTTCTCTGTGCATGAGCCAGGAGTAACCCCTGTGCATCGCCGGGTGTGACTCAAAAAGCAAAACAAAACAAAACAAAACAAAACTTTTGAAAGACAGGGCTAAGGATATAACTTAGCAATAGAGCACTTGCCTTACAGGTGTGAGGCCCTGGGTTTGATCTATGTCACAGTGGGAAAAAAAAAAAACGAAACTCTAGAAAATAGAAGTATACATTAGACTATAGAAATCTATCAGTTTTATAACCTTGCTTATTTTAATCATCTAATTAATTTACAATATATGAAAAGAAAAACTTGAGGGAAAATTATTCAAATTTTACCCATTGTTTCAGGTTCAAAACCTGGCCCCCAAGCACCTCCAGATACAGGTCAGGAAGTGCAGGGGGAGGTGCCCCTGAGCGTCACACTAGGTGTGGCCCCCAAACACCCCCCAAGCCTCCCCCAAATCCTTCAGTTATTATGCATTTTATTCTAATATCTTTTGTCTAGAGACAGAAGTAACCCCTGTGCATTGCCTGGTGTGACCCTGAAAAAGTCAGAATTCTGATCCTTATTTTTTTTTTTCTTTTTGGGTCACACCCGGCAATGCTCAGGGGTTACTCCTGGCTCTGCACTCAGGAATTACTCCTGATGGTGCTCGGGGGACCATATGGGATGCTGGGAATCGAACCTGGGTCGGCCGCGTGTAAGGCAAATGCCCTACCCGCTGTGCTATCACTCCAGCCCCTCTGATCCTTTTTTGATCACTTCACTATTTTGTGACACAAGATGTTTCACCATTATCTGTATTTTTTTTAAACGTAGAAGTACTGCTACTCATTCAACACTGATTAGCTGACTGAAGCTGGTATGAACGTCACATTACTTTAAAAATTTTTTTAATTGAATATCTGTGAGATAGACCATTATAAAGCTGTTCATGACTGGATTTCAGTCGTACAATAATCCAACACCCATCCCTCCACCAGTGTGCATTTCCCACCACCAATGTCCCGTTTCCTTATCATCATCCCCCAACACCCCACCCTCACCCCCAGACTCCCAGACTCCCTCTATGGGGGGCACTTTCCTTCTTGCTCTCTCTCTCCGTTTCCTTTTGTGCATTATGGTTTGCAATACAGGTACTAAGAGGTCATGGTGTTTGTTCAGGGCATTCAGTATTTTTATCAGGACGGTAAGGCTGGAGTAGCTTTTAACTGGGTGACTGCTCTGGGGTGTAGATGTGACTGCCAAGTCTGGAAGCATAGGGAGGTGAGGGAAGGTAGCCCTTCCCGACCCCGAGAAAGCCTGGAGATTTTGGTCACAAAACCTGCATAACCGAATTTTTAGCAGACTATATCTCAGTGAGGTCCGGCCCAAGACGGTCAAGTCAGGCTGGGGGTATGGTGGTGATTTTGGACTGTGGAAGCAAGTGGCTGCCAGGGGTTCTGCTTGGGTGGGCACCAGGCTGATCCACCTCCCCTTTTATTTACCCCAGTCTGTTCAGTCTTGTGTGGGTCCGAGATTAACTGCAACTTTTGATCACTTTCAAGACTTTTTTATGGATCTCTGGAGCAAGGACAGTAGAAGAGCTTACCTGGTGGCTCTGGAGTTGGTTCCTGGGGAATGACTGCCAGTGCTTCCAGGAGTATAGGGAGGTGGGGGGAGGTAGTCCACCCCAACTCCAAGAAAGCCTGGAGATTTCAGTCACAAAGCCCTCTATCTGTATTTTTTCACTTTACCAACCATGGACTCATATCCTTGAAATGTAAGCTTTTATCAATCAGAATATATGAAATATATAATATTTAATAATATATAACATACATTTCTTTTGTAGCAAGTATGTTATAATAGCCTAAAACAGCAAACATTTAAGGTTTTGACTATCAATAAAATGGAAAAATTGAGATATATTGATATAGCAATAAAAAAAGAGTGAAAAAGCAAATCAATGTTATTTTTGAACAAGTAATTAACAGATATAAAGTTCTAAAAGAATAAAGCTTAACTACATAAACTTTAGGGATGCACCCAGGGTTACAAATAAAAGCAACGGGTGTTGTTTTTGTTTTTTGGACCACACCCCACAGTCCTTAGGGCTTACTCCTGACTCTGTGCTCAGGGATTCCAGCAACAGTACTCAGGGATTTTCATGGGTTGCTGTGAATTGAATCTGGGTCAGCCACATGCAAGACAAGCATCTTACCCATTAGACTATCTCTCAGGCCCATGCAATAGAAGTTTTAATTGTGAATATCAGGTCATCGGTTGACTACAGCGGGGGAGGTGTAGGCTGGGATCAGGAAAGGAAGAAATGGCATCTGTCAGATGCTCGAAATAAAAACCAACAACTCTATAATCTCTTTTCCCTTGGTGAACATTGAGAATAGGTTGGGATCAAATATTTTGGCAGTGTGACCAGAGCTTAGTACAGCTGGTAGGGAGCTTGCCTTGCATGCAGCTGACCCAGATTCTCTCCCTGGCATCCCATGTGGTCTTCTGAATCTTGCCAGGAGTGATCCCTGAGTGCAGAGCCAGAAGTAAGCCCTGAGCACTTCTGGGTGTGGCACTCTCTTCAAAATAAAAATAAATATTTTGACAGCATATAAAAATAATTGCCCTTATTTCATTTATTTATTTATTTATTTTGCTTTTTGGGTCACACCTGGCAATGCACAGGGGTCACTCCTGGCTCTGCACTCAGGAATCACCCCTGGCGGTGCTCAGGGGACCATATGGGATGCTGGGATTAGAACCCGGGTCGGCCGTGTGCAAGGCATATGCCCTACCCACTGTGCTATCGCTCCAGCCCCCATACCCTTATATTTTTGTGAAGTTGGTGGCAATGGAATAATTAGTATTTAATATATGGAGTAATTATTTTAGTGTATTATGCTAATTATAATTTTAAAAGACATGCATTGTGGAGCTGGTGTGATAGTACAGCAGGTAGAGCACTTGCCTTACATGTGGCCAACCTGGGTTTGATTTGCAGTGTCCCCTAAGGCTCTCTGTGCACCACGAGGAGTAATTCCTGAGTGCAGAGTCAGGAGTAATCTCTGAGCATCGTCGGATGTGGCCCCAAAAGAAAAACAAGTGTAGGCACTGGGACTTACAGCAGCTTGAGTATTAATGTATCTGGAATACAATATCACCACACCAGCCCTGCCACACACTAATGTGTCCCTCCACCACTGTCTCTCAGCCCCTCCCTATCATCCTTTGTAGCATAATGGATTCAAGAGCCATCAGGTGAAGCATCTCATTTAGCAGCTGGAGTGATAGTACAGCGGCCTGTGGTTGGCCCAGGTTTGGTCCCTGGTACCCATATGGTGCCCCAAACCCTGCCAGGAGTGATCCCTAAACAGAGAGCCAGGAGTAAGCTCTGAGCACCACTGGGTGTGACCCAAAACCAAAATGTTTTTTTTTTCTTTTAGTGTGTATTACTTATTCATTTCTATTTCTATCTACCCATCCACCTATAATTTTATTAGGAAACTTTGTAGTCAATAGAAATGCTAGTGACAATGTTTATATGACACAAATCAGTGCAAGGATTGTGGGGTGAGGAAACTATAACAAACCTGTTAGACCCATCTCTAAGAAAACAATTTCTTTAGCTCTCACTTGGTGAAAATCATTTTGATTTCTTTTTTGTCTCGATTGTTAGCAAATTTATTTATTTATTTATTTTGCTTTTTTGGATCACACCCAGCGATGCTCAGGGGTTACTCCTGGCTTTGCACTCAGGAATTACTCCTGGCGGTGCTTGGGGGACCATAGAGATGCCGGGGATCGAACCTGGGTCGGCCGAGTGCAAGGCAAATGCCCTACCCGCTGTGCTATTGCTCCGGCCCATGATTGTTAGCAAATTTAATAGTCAGCCATGATGCTAGAGTAGGTCAGTGAATGGTGTCATTTAGTGATGGGAATTTTATCATAAATACAATAAGGTTAGGTTTTATGAATTATATATTTGAAATAAAATAAACGTTTTCTAATACATGTTCAGGGAATCTCAGTTATAAATGATACACAGTATTAACTCTTTAAATTTTAATGCTTCTCCCTCTTCCAGAATTAATGATAATATGCATAGAAAGACTTCAAATCAGATATAATATTTTAGCTTTTGGGAGGGTGCTATACCCAGTGATGCTCAGATGTTATTCCTGACTCTACACTTAAGAATTACTTCTGGGGTGCTTGGGGGACCATATGGAGTGCTAGGGACAGAACCTACATTCTGAAGGTCCTGAAACAGCTACATTCATAATACACCAAAATAATTACTCCATCAAAGTGCCCTACTCCAGTCCCGCCATATTTTTAACTTTAAGTGTTTCTAGGGGGTGTCAAACACAGCATCACTCAGAAGCTCCTTCTGGTGTGATCCTCAGTGGTCATTCATGATGGAGCTGGGGGTACAGCAATGCAGGGAATCGAACCTGGGTCCTCTGCATGCAAAGCATACACTCAGTCCTTTGAACCCTCTCCCCTGTCCAGGTAGATTTTTCTTTCTTTCTTTTTTTCCCCGCCACACCTGGCAGTGCTCAGGGATTATTCCTGGCTCTGCACTCAGAGATCACTCCTGGTGGTACTCAAAGGACTCTGTGGGGTGCCGGGAATAGAACTCTAGTTAGCGGTATGCAAGGCAAGTACCTTACCCACTGTATTCACTCCAGCCTCCCACGTAGAGTAATTCTAATTTTGTTTCATTTTGGACCCCAACTGCAATGTTCAGAGGTTATTAGCACTCAGGGTTGCTTCTGTTTGTGCTGGGGCCATATGTGGTGCAGGGAATTTGAACTGCGCTTGGTTGCAGGCAAGATAAGTGCCTTCACCCTTATCTCCCCAGCTGGTTGATAGAATATTTTTAAATGCAGAGTCCAAAGCACTTGATCTTATTTGTCTCAAAGCAAAGTTAGCTTCTGCATAGCCACTTAAAGCTAAAATGAATGTGTAAAACTTTAAACAAAAATGTTAAAAAGTATTCTTTATATCTTTTCATAGTAATCATTTAGGCTTTATGTGATATTTTTATGGTACTTTTTATGGGAGATGTGAAATTTTTAGAATTTATTTTATGTGTGTCTTTTTTATTCTGATGAGTTTATTTACAACATTTTTTTTGGGGGGTGCCACACTGGCAGTGCTCTGGGTTTAGTCCTGGCTTTGTGCTTAGGGATAACTCCTGATGAGGCTTGAGGTGCCAGGGATAGAACCTGGCTTAGCTGTTTGCAAGGCAAATACCCTATTTGCTACACGATCTCTCTGGCCTATATTTAATTCAATTTAAACTTCATGTTGAGAAAAATGGAATTTTCATGGAATTTCAAACAACTATATATACTATATATATATATGTTATTTTTGGTCCATATCCGGCAGTACTTAGGGATTACACTTGACTCTGCACTCAGGAATTATTCCTGGCGGTGGCTGAGAGACCATTTGGGATGCTGGGGGTCGAACCTGGCTTGGCTGTGTACAAGGCAAATGCCCTTCCCACTGTGGCTCTGGCCCACAACATTTTTTTTTTAATCTGGTGGTGCCAGGGTCTGTACCCAGGGTCTCATGCTAGGCCAGTGCTCTACGACTTTGGCACATTCCTGGATCAAAGAAATTTTTTTTGTAAATGTTGTTGCTCTATGAAGAGACATGGGTGGTGGCAGTGGTTAAACGCACCTGCCTTAAACGTGAGGCTGAGTTCTCATCCCGAGGCTGCCCACACGTTCCAAGGATGGTCCTGAGCTCTGCTCTGGTGTCCGCTAGCGTTGCCCCCAGTGTGCAGTGTCCGGTGCACCATCAGGTGTGTTGGAGGATTGCAGCTCCAGTGGGTGACCCCGACAAACACAACAACTAAAAGGTGTTGGGGCACTGCAGCCAGGTGGGGACCCTCCAGCGAGAGCATGTGTGAGTGCGACAGCAGCCTTGGACAAGCATTACATCCAGAAAGCTCCAGGGCACTCCACTGACTGAGCACAGCTCCCCGACAGCCGGCATGTGCGTTACCAGCTGAGGAATGCCTCCACCGGGGAGCAACCAGGAGGTGAAATCCCACTGCCCTGTGGACACACACCAGCATGGCAGGGCAGGGGAGGGGAAGGAATGTGAATGAGGCTTCCGGCCGGGGGTCAGCTCAAAGGGTGGGAGCAGGTGCTCTGCCCGCTTAAGTTTGACACTCCCTCTCCCTAACTCCCACCATCTTGTCATCACTGGGGGTAACCCCTATGGCCCCCAGCACTGCTGGGAAGAGCCTCTCCCCCCATTAACAAATTGTAAAGGTGGGCTGCTGAAGAGAGAGCCCAATGGGCTGAGCTTACGAATTACCTGCAGGAGGCCTGGGTTCCATCCACAGCACCATATGGTCCCCTGGGATGCTCCTGAGAGCAACGCAAGTACAAAGCCAGTAGTAACCCTGAGTAACATCAAAATAAATCACTGTATCACTGTCACTGTCATCCCGCTGCTCATCGATTTGCTCGAGCGGGCACCAGTAACGTCTCCATTTCGAGACTTGTTGTTACTGTTTTTGGCACATTGAATACGCCACAGGTAGCTTGCCAGGCTCTGCTATGTGGGTGGGATACTCTCTGTAGCTTGCCGGGCTCTCCGAGAGGGTCAGAGGAATCAAAGCCGGGTCGGCTGCATGCAAGGCAAACGCCCTACCCACTGTGCTATCGCTCCAGTCCGTCAAAATAAATAAATAGACAAATAAATAAAAGCGATCTTGTCATTCTTGCCATAGTGATAGTACTCCATAACGTAGTTCTGCAAGGCTGTTGACATTTTGTTGCTTTCTTCAATTGCGTATGAATATTTAAAAAGAATTAGCTCACAATTTGAGATACACTAGGAGCCAGAACAATAGGACAGCGGGTAGGGTGCTTGCCTTGCATGTGGCTGACCTGTGTTCAATACCTGGCACCCTATGTAATCCCCTGAGCCCCACCAGGAGTGATCCCTGAGTCCTGAGCCAGGAGTATATCCTGCACATCAACAAGTGTGGCCCCTAAATTAACCCCCCAAATTATACAAATCATACTATATATACATAAACACACACATATAATCAAATGTGTATGTCACAAGTAACATTATATGCTTTCGGTTACAAATCTTTTAAATGCATTTTCTGCTTTACTTGGTGAGAAACTTTCTGTTGTTGGTAGGACATTCACATTGTCAGGCAAATTTCTATAAATTTAGATGACTCAAGCATAACCACATTAAGAAGGTGAACTGGATATCATCCAGGAATTAAGATACATAACAGAGTTAATTTCCTAAATGAGAATATGTGTGCTTTAATGGCGACAGATTATGACTTCAGGACTCTGCTCATAAATGGATTACAGGACCGGCATCGACGGTCTGGATCCGCCGTCATGACAAACACAGCAGAGGAGAGCTGGCCCGGAGGACTGTTTTCTATAAGGAGAATGTTCCAGTAAACCTTGACAAAGTAGGCCATGCTAATATTTATCCAAAGGGCAGAAAGTCACATTGGTGGTTGGTTACACAGTGAGGATTCGATTGATTTCTTGGCTTTCTACAAGTCTATGGAAAGACAAAATGCAATTACTGTGGCCCTGAAAAGGAGTTAGCGTACCTGGACTCATTCCTTTCAGCACAGGTAGGTCACCTAAGGCCCAGGCACTGACACTCAGCATTGACCCTGATGTCAGCGTTTCTTCACTGCCACACAACAGGGGTTTGCTTGTGAAGGAAGGACCAGCAGGTTCAAATCCTGCTCTTTCTGGATCACATGTAGTCTCTAATCATTTCAGGAGGGCAACCAATGTGCTCTGTCATTATACACACAATCCAAGGATGCACAAATTTAGAAATATTATAATAAGGATGCTAAAATATTATAACTTTGGGGCACAGTGTACTTCACGGGATGTAAACAGTTCCTCCAGCAATGATAATTCCTCAGGAGAGGGAGGTAAAGAGATTACAAAATTGACCTTTTTCCCCCTGGGGTTCCTTTTTAAAACATTAAGACCAGAGAGCATCAGGTAACCTGATCCAACATATAATATGTTTTTCAATACTGTATCTTTTTTTTTTTTTTTGCTTTTTGGGTCACACCCGGCAATGCACAGGGGTTACTCCTGGCTCTGCACTCAGGAACCACCCCTGGTGGTGCTCAGGGGACCATATGGGATGCTGGGAATTGAACCCAGGTCGGCCACATGCAAGGCAAACGCCCTACCCGCTGTGCTATCACTCCAGCCCCAATACTGTATATTCTGGGGCTGGTGTGAGAGTACAGCAGGTAGGATGTTTCCCTTGCATGCAGCTGACCCGGGTTCAATTCATAGGGTCCCCAGAGTACTCCAGGAGTAAACTCTGAACACAGAGCCAGGAGTAATTCCTGAGCACCACTGGGTGTGGCCCCAAACCAAATCAATTGTGTCTCCTGGGATAGTACAGTGTGGGTAGGGTAATGCCTTGCATGTGGCTGACTGGGGTCTACCTCTAGCACCCCATACGGATCCTTGAGCCCTGCTGAGAGTGATCCCTTAGCTCAGAGCCAGGAGCAGAACCTGAGCACATCTGGGTGTGGCCCAAAGTTTCCAAAACTAAACAAAATCCAAACAAACAAAAAAACCCAAATGTTGCAGGACTGGAGCGATAGTACAGCGGGGAGGGCGTTTGCTTTGCACGAGGCCGACCTGGATTCGATTCCCAGCATCCTGTATGGTTCCCTGAGCACCGCAGGAGTGATTCCTGAATGCAGAGCCAGGAGTCAGCCCTGAGCATTGCCGGGTGTGACCCAAAAAGCCAAAAAACAAAAACCCAAATGTTGGGGGCCGGAGCAATACAGGGGGGTAGGGCTGCCTTGCATGCAGCCGACCCAGGCTCAGTCCCGAGGCTCAATCCCCCGCATCCTCAAGGGTCTCCTGGGTACCGCCAGGAGTGATTCCTAATACAGAGCCAGGCGTAACCTCTCAGCATTGCTGGGTGCAACCCAAAAGTTAAAAGAAAAAAAAACCCAAAACCCAAACTCAATATTCAAGGAAACTGCTATTTTGCTATTTTATATCAAAATTGACATTTCCTGTGTCTATCTAAAAGAGCAAAAGTCACAGCCCTTGTTTGTTCTATTCTTTGCGTGTTCATTTCCAAGAGCTGCATTACTGAAATCTTTCAATTAATACTAAGACTTGGAAGTATCTATGAGTTACTATAATTTTATTCTCACCTTCAAAGAAGGTCTATGTAGAAATGAAAGACTGTTAGTCTGTTTTTTTTTTCCAGGAATAAATTCACACTGGACACTAGTACAGAATAATACCAAGTAAGAGCTAAAATTCACATGCAGTTATGATCTTGAAATAGATTTAATAAGAGACTCGTAAGTCTCCTATAGACAAATGTAAAATAACCATTTTAATTAATTCTTTCTGGAAAACAAATGGATATCAGATCTTGCCAAAAAAATTATAGTTAACTCCAGATGATAGCAATGGTTTAAAGTCTTTTACAGCCTTCACTTTACTTTTAATGCTTAGAGTAGCATTAAAACTTCTTACAAGGATCTTTATACGATGTCTGCCCTCATTTTCACCCAATCTAATGAGTCACTTGTACTTGATAACTCTGCACCAGTCACCACTGTGAGTTCAAGCTTGGGTGCATTTAGTGGCCTAGAATCACCTTCTCAGGCCGAGCCGATGAATGAAGAATGAAGGACTGGGCCACGGGTTGATTAATAATCAGTAACTGTGTCTCACAGAATCAGTTATATAGAAATAGTGAAGGGGGCGGTACACATAGGTGTAGTCGAACATTATCATAGCAATAAACAGATGTAAATTTCTTCCTTTAGGGTAAATTCTTTGTTTTTTCCTTTGGGGGAAGATCTTTTAGGAGATTAACTCAAGAACAAAGTCTCATGTGGGGGGTCCAGCACTCTAGATTACTAGGAGATCTGCTCAAGGGCTGGATTCCATCTATGGGAGTATTGCTTTCTCCTTTCCTTAGCTAGTAATTCACTTAAACAATCATAGTAAACTTACTAATATTTGTAGTCATTTTGTATGAACACAGTAAGAGATATATTAAGGTTAGAGAGTGGCTCCTCCTGGGGGCATCTCGCCCTATATCCCAGACTACAGTCCTCAGGCCAGATTAGTCTTCCTAACTCCAGCAGTTCTTTATTCAGTTATTTCTTTTTGGATCACTTACTTCTTTATGGGTCATGATGGAGTTTGTCCCATGACTGTGCTCTTAACTTATACTTAAAAAAAATTTTTTTTATCGAATCACTGAGCAATAGACCATTACAAAGCTGTTCATGATTGGATTTCAGTCATACAATATTCCAACACCCATCCACTGTACGTTTCCCAGCACCAGTGTCTCCAGGTTGCCTCTCATCACCCTCCACGCCCACCTCCTTAACTTATTATACTTCTTATGGTACATAGCTTGTCCCTTTACAATGCTAGGGTAGCTTATGGTTTATCTTGCATCCATTCTTGCCCCTCGGAGGGACCCCCCACCTTTGGGGTGTTAGGAAGTAAGGGCAACTGAAGCTTAAGTCAAGTAAATATGATGGATGCCCAGGAGTAAATATTATTTGGAGTCAGTTAACTCCCATGTTACAGAAGCATAGCATCAATGGTCTTCCTGTGTCTATACAGAAGGACATTGCTAAACCATGCAAAGGACATAAAGGAAAGAAAAAAAGCAATATAGGATGAAGGGTGCCTGATGAAATTGGGTGTGCCTCTAGAACACTGTGATAGGAGTAAACCTAAGCTCCCTGTGGGGGAGCAAGGACAAACTAATGTTAACCAACACACCACAGTTGACTTTCTTGCTATTCTTTGAGTATGTTTAACTCTAGTCACCTTTTTTTTTTTCTTCTTTTTGGGTCACACCCGGCGATGCACAGGGGTTACTCCTGGCTCTGCACTCAGGAATTACTCCTGGTGGGCGGTGCTCAGGGGACCATATGGGATGCTGGGAATCGAACCCGGGTCAGCTGCGTGCAAGGCAAATGCCCTACCCGCTGTACTATTGCAGCAGCCCCAAACTCTAATCACTTTTAGGCCTTCATTCTTGCCTTCCTTTTCTCAACATTCCTGGCTCGGCTCAACGTTCCTTTCTTAGAGATACTGGAAGTGCTAGGGACTGAACCCATGACTCTAGTATGCATGGTATGAGCTCCAGCTCTTTGAGCAATCTCCCTGCCCCCCTTTCTTTTTTCTTTTTTTCTTTTTGGGCCACACCCAGCGATGCTCAGGGGTTACTCCTGGCTCAGCACTCAGGAATTACTTCTGGTGGTGCTCGGAGGACCATATGGGTTGCGAGGAATTGAACCCAGGTTGGCCTCATGCAAGGCAAATGCCCCACCTGCTGTGCTATCACTCCACCCCATGCTCCCCTGTCCTAAGAGTTCTTTTGAATCATGTCTTTATATTTCCACACCCTCCTCCAAGGTTACTGGTAATCTCATCATGTTGCCTTGTTTTCTTCATCCATGAGTTCTATGTATGGGTTCCCAGCGAGCACATAAAAAAACACTGTCAAGGGCCAGAGAGTGCAAAATAGGAGAGGCCTGGGTTCAACCCCCAGCAGCACATGGGCCCACAGCTCACGCAAGAGAAACTCCTTAGTGCAGAACTAGACATCCCTAAGCACTGTCAGGGATGGTCCCCAAACAAAAACAAAACAGAAAAAAAAATATTGAAAAGCAGTAGCTGCTCAATAATCATTTGTTAAACTACAATGCATCCATCACAGAGCCAAAAAAAAGCATAAATATTTTGTTTGTGCTTATCTTTTTGGTGGGCTGGAGCAATAGCACAGCAGGTAGGGCATTCGCCTTGCACGTGGCTGACCTGGGTTGGATTTCTCCGCCCCACTTGGAAAGCCAGGCAAGCTACTGAGAGTATCCTGCCTGCACAGCAGAGCCTGGCAAGCTACCTGTGGCATATTCGATATGCCAAAAACAGTAACAAGTCTCACAATGGAAATATTACTGGTGCCCGCTCAAGCAAATCGATGAGCAATGGGATGACAGTGATACAGTGATACAGTGATATCCTTTTGGTTAGATTATATTTAAATTTATTCATTGTGATTTTACAAAGCCCTTGATGCCAGAGTTCAAGCATTTTATATTTTGGGTTAAAAAACATTTCTATTCTGGTAACATATTACTTCACAACAAACCACCCCCAAATTTAGTATCTTAAAAGATGAATCAGGACTATCATGATAGTACAGAGGGTAGGGTATTTGTCTCACACGCCGAGAACCCAGGTTCAATCCCCAGCATCCCCTATGGTTCCCTGAGCATCACCAGGGGTAATTCCTGTGTTCAGAGCCAGTAGTAACCCTGTGCATCACATCACAAGGTGTGACCCAAAAAGCCAAAATATATATATATATATAAATCATTGTATTATTTATATAATAAATACATAATACAGAGGGTCAAAGAGATAGTACAGTGGGTAAGGGAATTCCCAGCATCCCATTTGGTCCTCCAATCACTGCCAGGAGTAATTTAAGAGTGCAGAGCCAGGAGTAACCCCTGAGCACTGCTGGGTGTGGACACAAACTCTCCATTTCCCCCCAAAAAACAATAGAAAATCATAATACAGAGGATTTAGGCAGGTCTTGACTGAGTGCTTTTATTTTTTTCTGTTCTAGAAATGAATGGTTGGGAGTGAGCTGCATCATTAGTGAAGTTCTGTCTGTAGCTGGATCCAGGATGGCTTCATTCAAAAACCTGAGTTGTTGTGAAACTGGGTGGACCTCTGGGCTCAGCCTTTATGCTGTCACAAAGACTCAGAGAAAAGTGGGAGCTATTAGCCCTTTCAGAGCTAGTTTCTAGCACTGGCATAGTACCATTTCTGCTATACCAGGCACGTGGGAGAGAAGGAACATATATCAAGTATCTGTTATTTTGGGGGGGGGTACACAATCTGCAATGCTTGGTGGTAACTACTGGCTCTGCACACAGAAATTACTCCTGACTGTGCCCAGGGGACTATAGGGGATGTCAAGGATAAAAGTGGGGTCAACTGCCCAGTGCAAGGCAAACAGCCTCACCTCTGGACTATCGCCAGAGCATTAGTTTATTTCCTTTGAGAACGGGACAAGACAGAATAGTCGGTGTCGGTACTGGATTAAATGCCTTGTTACATGCCTGGCATGTCTAACAGCAGCTGTTTAATGAATACAATCTCTCTCTGCTTCACCTCTCTTGCAGCCCCAGAGGCTTTGCTCTCAGGGCTCTGATGATGGTGCAACAGACGCAAGACCAGCCTTGGGAGGGTGGGTATAGATTTGAAAGGCCCAAAGCCGGAGACATTTTTCTCCCCATACAACCTTCCTTCCTTCCTTTCTTCCTTTCTTTTTCTTTCGTCCTTTCTTTCTTTTTCTTTCTTTCTTTCTTTCTTTCTTTCTTTCTTTCTTTCTTTCTTTCTTTCTTTCTTTCTTTCTTTCTTTCTCTCTTTCTTTCTTTCTTTCTTTCTTCCTTTCTTTCTTTTTCTTTCTTTCTTTCTTTCTTTCTTTCTTTCTTTCTTTCTTTCTTTCTTTCTTTCTTTCTTTCTTTCTTTCTTTCTCTTTCTTTTTCTTTCTTTCCTTCTCTTTCTCTCCTCTCCTCTCCTCCTTTCTTTCTTTCCTTCCTTCTTTCTTTCCTTCTTAAATGTAGGAGTACTGCTATTTATTCAGTCATTGATTAAGCTGATTGAATTTGGCATGAACTCCACATTACTATTTTTTTTTATTGACTGACCATGAGATAGTTAAAAAGCTTTCACGTTTGAGACTCAGCCATACAATGATTGACCAACCATCCTTCCACCAGTGCACACCTTCCACCACCAGTGTCCCCAGTATACCCCCACTGTCTTCCAGTCCTCACCCTGCCTCCATGGCAGACAATTTCCCCAATACTCTCTCTCTACTTTTGGGCATTATGTTTTGCTTGAATTTCCCCACCACCATTCAAGTCTGCCAGCCAGGAGCATGTGCTAGATCATTTATTGTCCATTGCTCATTTTGAGTATCTTGGGTGCCGCTGCCATGCGTTTCTGGAATCCTAGATTGTGGATGATTGCGTTCCAGAGACATTTCTGTAGGGTGCTAATCCTTTTTTGGGATTCAATTGGGTGTCTCTGGACCAGGGCTGTTGGTGTGCTAAGGTGGCACCCAGAGGCACATTGTGGGCTGACAGTCAGGCCAACAGCGGGTGGGGAGTGGAGAGGGACAACTGGGCATCTCTGCCGCCATGTGGCACAGAGATTTAGTCCTGGAACCCGCATACCTGGGCCCTGCTTGTGGAAGTTCTTGGTTGCTGGGATTCCATCTGGAGTAGGTGGGGAGACTGCACCTGCTCTATCTGGGGTGCCCTGGTAAATTGGCTCTGAATAGGGCCCGGAGAAATCTCTGGCTTTGTGGTGTCTTCTGGGACTTGCTGCTGTGCCTCTGGCTTTTGATCTCTTTCTAGATTTATTTCTGGGTCTCTGAGGCAAGGCCAGTAATCGAGTTTAGAGGATGGCGCTGGAGTTGGTTCGTGGGGGTGACTGCCAGTGCTTCCATGTGTATTGGGAAGAGGAGGAGATAGCCCGCCCCAAC